>NC_046157.1:44921467-45292989 GCF_011064425.1 Rattus rattus | reverse complement strand
AAAAAAAAAAAAGAGAGACATGTTGGCTAAGATGTTGTGAATCTGTGACATTTTCTTCTTGGTGGGAATATTAGTGTCATCTGTTGGTACTTGCAGATTCTCAACAAGCCTAATTGATCAGCCATGCAATGCACTTAATCCCATGTAAATTATGTGAAAATATTGGAAGTAGAGACTTGAAAGCATTAGTTTACACTAGTGTTCTTGTACCAGCCAAATTCACATTTGCTAAAGGATGTATCAATCTAAATCATAATCTCCAAATGTATAGGTAAATTAAGTGATTCAACCTTAGAAAATGTCTGCAGTAGTCATCATTAGAAATAAATCTTGAAGAACTCAAAATAGGAGAAATAAACCTAGCACATTAATACCAATAGCATGTAATTCAATAAAAATGAGTGCTAGTGTACGGCAGTCTGGTGCCATAGGGGAGTCATATTTACTGAATATAGAATTCCAATATTAAAAGATGGTAAGTATTTTATTTTGTGAAATATACAGCATAACGTAGTATTGAATTTGTTGGTGAGTGCAGTTGAAATAATTTGAATCAACTCTAATAGAAAATAAATGATCAATATTACAAAGATCTTTCCAAAAGTGAGAGCACCTTTTAGTCACATAGAAAATATACTATGTTCTATAGTTTCAGTTTGAAGAAATGCCAAGTCATACTTTCCCTAATATTTTAAATTCTTTTTATTGGATCTTTCAAGTATTTAGTATTTACATTTCAAATGTTATCTCCTTTCCCATTTCCCCCCTCTCCCATTCCCCCTCTATGCCTCTATGAAGATGTTCCCACTCTCACACATCCCTCCCACCTCAACACCCTGGCATTCCCCTACACTGGGGAAAGGAGCCTTCACAGGACCAAGGGCTTCTCCTCCCACTGATGTCAGACAATGCTATCCTCTGCTACATATGTGGCTGGAGCCGTGGGTGCCTCCATGTGTACTCTTTGGTTGGTGATTTAGTCCCCGGGAGTTCGGGGGGGGGGTAGTCTTGTTGGCTGATATTGTTGTTCTTCCTATGGGGTTTTAAATCCCTTCAGCTCCTACAGTCCTTTCTCTAACTCCTCCACTGGGGGTCCCTGTGCTTAGTCTGATGGTTAACTACAAACATCCTCCTCTGTATCAATAAGGCTCTGGCAGAGCCTCTCAGGAGACATCCGTATCAGGCTCCTTCTTGGTATCAGCAATAGTGACTGGGTCTAGTGGCTGGGTTTAGGATGGATCCCCAGGTGGGGCAGTCTCTGGATGACCTTTTCTTCAGTCTGTGCTACACTCTTTTTCCCTGTATTTCCTCCCTTAAGTATTTTCTTCCCTCTTCTAAGAAGGACTGAAGCATCCACATTTTGGTCTTTCTTCTTGAGCTTCATATGATTTGTGAATTGTATCTTGTGTATTCCAGTCACTGTGTTTAGCCACTGAGCCAGCTCTCCATCACTTAAGTCCTTAAAACATGTTAGTACATGTAGTAACTCAATGTATAAAAACTCTCTTTGTATATTCTAGTTGTATTATTACTCTACCATTCTAAAGAGATAAACTATTTGTTGTACTATAGAAAATTATAGGTAGAAAAATATTTTTGGATGAAATGTGCTCACCTTTATTTATTTAGAAGAATAGTAAGCTAAAAATTCTAAACAGTAATTAGTAGACTACACAGCACAGAAGATGAAGAGTTATATCTGAAGTACAGACTGTATCAAATAACTTTTTTACCTATATGCAACTCAGTTCAAAGACTGTGTATAACTTAATTAATTATTTCTGCATCCTAATTATTGAATGTTTAATGATTTAGAATTTAGGTCAATTTAAGTGTTTTATTAAAATTTCCTAGATTTTGAGAGGATATTTATATATTCAGAGTTCTGTAACCAATAAATATATTACAAAATTTAATATCAAATGCCGTACAGGACATTCAAATAATTTCACTGGAACTGTTAAAATATACAATGGAAATATTCAAGCTGCTTGAGTGAAACAGAGCTAGCTTGCTTTGACTTTTATTGAACATGTAGTAGAAAAGATTTTGTAATACATACTAACTAGATTGGGATGAGATATTTCTTATAATAACATATATCTTACAACATTTTTTAAATTTCTGCAATATTCATAATGGAATATATTTGAAAGGACATGATCTTGGAATGTCATCCAGATCCTTCAAACAATCCCACGCTTGTGAGATGGCATGCTTAACATCTGTGGATCATAAGAGTATACATTGTTAACATACATTTGCTGGCATATCTCTCCATATTCTTAAACTTTTCTCACTATTTCTACTTTGCGTCTTTCTCAAACATATTGATTTCATGATTGTTTATATCTCAATGACTATTGATGTCATCTTAGACAGAAACATGCCTTTCATAATTTTCTAATTAGTGAATACACAAAGGATCAGGATATCATTTAGTTATTTAAACCATCCCATTATGTGATTGTGACAGAGAACCACTGTTATAATTTGATATTGAATTCTGCTTTTGATAAAGTGGTAGAAAAATCTGATAAAGCTTGGTTATTTTGTTAAAAATATTTTCTTTCTCCATGGTTTTCAGAGATGATCTATTTAATACTTTTAGTTACTTTCATTCCAACTATATTCTTGGTTACATATATAAACATTTACATGTCATCTAATATGTATTCTTTTACAATCTATTAATAAGTTTTAAGCTCACATTATATCAAATGAATAATATTTATGTATATATATGTATATATACGATGTATATATAACACATAAAAGAACAGAATTAAATAGGTTTATATAAAACTATAAACTGATGGAATTCACTCAATTTGCTAATTTTTTATAATAATCAGTTATGATTGTGGCATGTTTTAAAATATGTATATTATTAAAATTGCTTATTAATATAATATACATACAACTTGACATATTTAAATTTATTTCTTTTAGGCTAACAATAACAATACAAATACTAAGATATTGTATCTTGTTTAAATTTGTCAACTGATTTTTAGTAACAGACAGCAATTACGGATTGAATCTGCAAAAAGAAACTGCAAAGAAAGTTTATAAAAGAGTGGGAAACAATCTTTTGAAGTAATAAATGTACTAATTTTCTTGGCAGAGGAAAGCATGTCACATATATATTTATACATTAAAGCCATACTCTAGAAGGATTTAAATATAAGACAAGTTTAAAAGCCTACTGTACACTTCTGTGTCTTTAGATTTTTCAGAAGAATTTCAACTGTTACTGAGATAAGATAGGATTACATAGGAATTTTATAAGATGTTAAAAAAATCAGAAAAATGCAATCTTTAAATAAATGTTGACAAAGGAATAAAATTATAATAAATGTATGCAATATACAAGATGATTAAGTAATCAACTGGGACATTGTGTTTATATATCCTTCAACACCATCTAACTTTAAGGTGACCTCTTCCAAAGTCCAGGAATAATGCAGTCAGAAAAGTGGTCAGAAAAGAGAAGAAAGAGAGAGAGAGAGAGAGAGAAGAGGAGGAAAGGGAAAAAAAAGAAAAAAAGTAAAAAGAAAGAAAAGAAAAAAAAAGAAAGATCCAAAAGATCGTCTGGACAGGACATAACAGATGTACTAATGAAATCACAGGAACTATGGTTTCTACTCAAGATCTGTGGAAGGTGAACCCCAACAGGTTCCATCAATCACGGAACCAGATTCTTTCATGGGTAGATGCTCAGGAGGCACCACCCTTGAGTAGCTGTTGCCAGTGCTACCGGAAGTGTCTTTTCCTTCAGTGCTACAGCCATTGGCTACCTGTTTATATCTCAGTAACTGGGACAGCATGAATATTTCGTGAAGGAGTCCTAATCAAACTCACAGGATCACAAACTACCGATAGAAAAAATAAATAAAGAATGAAAACAGGGGAGTAATCTGCCAGGAAGTAATTCAGCAAGAATAGCGAGGGAATGAGAGGGGGTACTGTTAGACTGGAAAAAAAACTGAGTAAAATACAATATATACTCGTATGGAATTGTAGAAAACTAACAATAACAACAAAACCCAAGGAGGAGGGGTTAATACTACCACAGAAATTATCTAAACCGGTCTCAATTACTAAAATATGCAATGGTAAAATTACTTCATAAAATACCTAATCTTTTCTGCTTCACCTAACTTCTTTGTATTTTCAGTATTTCAGTATTGCACACATAGGTATGAAAACATCCTAGAGAGTGACATTATTCAATGAATTTAATCATCTACTTCTACAAACATTTAACCATAGCAACTACTCGGCTGTGATTTGTTTCTAACATTTATTTCATTTATTTATTTGTATAAGTACCTAAATATTATAATGAAAACATTAAGATTAAGACATAGTAATGTACATTTAAAAATTATTGCCCTTGAATAATTAGCCTGAAATTAATGATATACTTCATTGCAAGTATAAACTCTCTAAATCCAAATAATCTATGAAGAATATATATATATATTTTTTTTTTCCTAACACATGACTATAGGATGGAAGTTTTGGAGCTTTAATGACATCAAATAATATTTACTTTACATTACATAAAAGAAAACTTCTGGTTTGTCAAAAGAAATTCTGGTTTCTGTGCCTGCCAAAACTTCCTTGTAAATGAAGTCCTGTTGATCAGCTAATGGGAATTCTCAGTACATTATCTGATTTTATACCACAAATATATCCATTAAGAAAATATTGAAAATGTTTTTATCTGCCCATATGGATACCAATACTTATTTAAAGCCAAGTTGAATAGATTCTATTTTGTGCCCCTTTGCAATGGTTATGGCTCTCCAAAAATGTCACTATTTTTACTTCTAAGTTAGCAAGATAACTAAATATACATGAAAAAAGGCTATTTTTTTTTACAGTGTCTTCTCTCTGGGTTCATTATTATATTGACCTGTAATAGTATGTTTTACACATGCTAAACACACCCAGGTACAGCACATAGCCGATGCATTTTCTTAGTTATCCAACGACCTGTCTGTGGCAGAATTCTCTCCTGTTTCTGGGGTGAAATTTGCCTTTATATGTAAATTATAGTCTTATTTTCCATATTCTTTGTTTTATTGTCCTATAGCGGACATATACACTATTCTGTTTAATGACATTTGTAATTACATGTCACCCATTAAAAGAGTTTCTCTTTGGAATCCATTGTCATAGAAAAATTTTCTAAATTGATAATATTCTTTGATCCTCAGTCATTGTTCGGTGGTGCACAGTCTTTTCTTCCCCCACAAAATTCCACTCTGTTACTGTTGTCCCTTTAAGAAAATTCTTAACGAAAACCCTTACAGTGTGTAATAATTAAAGAACAATTACATTTCAAACAATAATTCTGCTGACAAATCTTAGTGATCAACCACCGTAAAATCAAATAAACTACAGAATTTAGAGTTTAAACTCTATGTTTGCTTTTCAATACCAAATTAACAAGACAAAATTACATAATTCTCTCCCATAATAAGCAAAGATCATTTCCTTCTGCTGTTTTATTTTCTCATAAACTCTTAGAGACTTATTTTTCTTCTATATTTGCCTATATTTTGGGCTTATTCAACCCCACTTGCTATCGAAATTACACGTTCTGTCTAACTTACTTTAATAGAAGTTCTCTTGCTTCAACCTTTGAGTACTTGTGGCAGACACATTTACTTGGAAATGTCTAGACAGCGAGGGTTTGTAACGTCGAATAGTTTTAAATGGATGAATATGTATTTTCACCAATAAAACTTTATTTATAATGCAGCAGGGAGTCCAATCTGGTTCATGGTGTTTCCGTTTGCTAACACCTGATTCACTACATCACCAGGTGGTTTCCTAATCTATTCCTATGGTAGCAACTACCTATGATAAACTACTGACATCTGTCCATTTTCTGCTAACATTTTTCCAAGGATTATACAACGTTTTAGCATCAGAGTAAACATTTGCAGATGTCATGTTACCTAAACAAAAATGTTTTTATATGTGCTGTACACTATAAATTGTTTTCATTTTACATTACATTTGTTGTTAAATTAACATTGAACTACATAAATAACTCAGTTGAAAATACATCTATATAAATGTGTTCTTCACCTTCAACATTAAGTGTAATAATCATTTACTGTTATAGTTCCCATCAATACTGTATAGCAATACTATGTCAAGAGTCTTTAATACATTGATAATTAGATATTTTGTACACCAATATGTTCACTCATTAAAGTCACAAACAAATTATTTCTTTTAAGAACTTTTAAATAACACAGCTATTAATTGTGTTACATCAGAAGAAACCAAAATGAACATATTTTATAATAAATATATTTCCTGGCACTTAATAAGTATAAACATGAGAATTTTCTTACTTCAAAATTGCTCTACCAGCTCTGATGATTCCTGTTTTCCCAGTATTTCATTGTGAAGCTTATTCACCATCACATAAAACTATAAAGCACTTAATTTTCTTTCTGCAAAACACGTTCTTATTTAAGATCATTTTTATTCAATGATGTTCCTCTCCCTTATTTCTAGAGGTTTTGTGAACTCCACTCAAATATTAATAAATAATGTGAGGACAAATACTATAGTTTGGATATGAAATATACCTCAAAGAATGGGTATGATGGCTAGGTCTGCAGCAATTCAAATATATATGCGATGTATTATTTGTCTATAAAATTGGTGTTATAATTAAAATCTGACTCATTATGGGTAATGAAATTAATGTCATGTTTTAAAAGGCAGGATTTGAATCAAATTTAGAAGGGCTATAAATAAAGTTAATATCTGTTATAGCAAATTTTTTCCTGATATAAATGCTGTCTCAGAGGCTTACTGCTGAAAAAGTTCACCCTTCCTAGCTCTTTCTGAACTCTGTCTGACTGGGTTCAACTCTGTCTCAAACTCCTCTCCAAGCTGACAGATTCAAACTAGCTTCTCTTATCTTCTGATTGAATTGCTCTGCTTGGTCTCATACTAACTCTAGCAATGTGTTTTGATTTATGGCTCCTTCTCATTCTCTTACCTTTCTGCATTCACCTGTATCTAGGTTGTTCTCTCTTTAGCCTCTCTCTGTAACAGTGTCCCAGTAAAAACTACTTGTGAATTCCATGAACTGAACTGCCACAAACTCAATTCCATTTGACTGCCTATCAACTCATCGATTCAAATGAACTGACCCAAAATAACTTGACAAGCAATAAGAGAGAAAGGCGGGGAGTTAGGGGAGGGAGGTCTGCATGCTTCTATCTCATGAGGGCTGGGATTAAAGGAATATACTTCCACTCCCGAACCTAAGATTTTCTTTATCTTAAACCTGATCTATACTAGACTCTCCTTGAACTCATAGATCTGCTTGGCTCTGTCTCCTGAGAAGACCTGTTTGTACTCCAGCCAGATCGCATACACTTACAAGGTCCTTAGGTGTGATCTCTTGCTAGAGCACCCATGTTGCTGATTTAAAATTACTCTATAAATGCCAAATTTCTCGACTTGAACATAAGTGCAAATGCTTGCTCGTCTATGTGTTTTCAAAAAGATAGAGCATATAAAAATTTATGCAAACATATCAAATTGAAACGCTACACTAGATCTGGCAAATAGTTCAGAAGTTAAGATCACCCATTCTTATTTAAGAGCACCAAGGTTTAGTTCCTAGTACCTACATGACAGTTTAAAACCATCTGTAACTCCAGTTCTATAGGAACTGACATGCTCTTGTGGCTTGACAGACATACATTATGATGTACAGGTATACATGCAGGCAAATCATCCATATAAAAAATTAAGTCAAAATAAAAGAAAAATCAGACTGTATTCGAAATACCAAAGAATCTACTTTTGTTAGAACTGAATAGAGCACAAGTGTGTGTGTGTGTGTGTGTGTGTGTGTGTGTGTGTGTAATTAATCCTCAACAGACAAAGACTCTAATTTTCTTTTCCTGTTAATCTGACCAAAAAAAAAAAAAAAACTTAGAAAAGTGACATTCAGGAGAAAACGTTATTTAAGCTCATACTAAATGGTTATATCCCATCATGATTAGAAAATCACAAAACAGCATGGACATTTAGCAAATCTACCACTGTATCAAGGACTATGATTTCCACAGTCATTAGCTTTTGACCATGTTTATAGTACATCAGTACATAATATTAAACTTCTCATGCCGAGCAGATCTTCTGCTCAGGCAGAAAGTGTTTGATGATACCCATATCCAGTATGTCAGGAATACGCTTGTGGACTACTATAGTCCAGAAGTATTCTACTATGCATTATTTACTGTTGGGCAAGATATTTGATGTCTTTTCTTCCTCGGAAGACTTTATGAAATTTTTGTTATGATGTTAGCTAGCCATTAGGGAGAAAATGTTATATTCAGTTTGAGTTTGACTTTGCTATGTTCTATAAACAAGTGAGTTGTGTCTTTAGCAATAGGGCCTTATCATAGAGTTAAGGTTGGCAACCAGAGAATTTGAAGAAAATACTGGAAGATGGAAAAATGGTTGGAACTGCATGGATTTGAGGAGTTAATCTTGGGAAAATGGGCATTTTACCAAAAGCGATCTTCACTTTAAATGTAACCACAGTAAAAATTCCAGGGTTCAAGAATCATTCCTTGCAGACATAGCAAACAACAAAAAACAAAACAGAAAGAAAAAAAAACAAAAAAGCACCAAAAAACTAGAACCAACAACAATACAATAACAACAAAAATCTTCAAATTTATGTGTTCACACACAACAAACCAAGGCCATCCAAATAAATCATGAACAGAAAGAACAGTATATAGAAGATGATACAATGTGTGGTATTGAATTGCACTATACAGACACAATTTTACAAACATTATATGTTTATACAATTGTAAATGCATAAGTCTGTGGAGCAGAACAGGACATCCAGATACCAGTCTATGGAAGGGTAGCTATCTTATTTTGTACACAGTTTCCAAAGGTCTACACTATAGGCAAAATATAAAACTGTATGTGATTGTTTTTGAGTGACAAATTAAAAATGTTCAATAACATGTTTGAAAACTGAATACAGACAAATCAAAGCTGTGTCTGAATGTGAGTGTCCCTGTTTCTATAGGTGTTTTTTGTGCTTTTTTATTTGGTATCTCTTTCAACTTTTTTTTTTCTGTTTTGTTTGGTTTACCAATGTTACTGTTGTTGTTGTTGCTGCTGCTGCTGCTGCTGCTACTTCTGTTAAAATGCTTTTGTTAATCTAATGAGTGACAAAAATGATATGAATTTGGTGTGATGTGGAGGTGAAATTTGGAATGAGTTGGGAGAAGGGGAAGTATAAGAAGGTTTTATTGTTTGTAAGTCTATTTCCAATTTTTTTTAAAAAAATGAAAGTTGTATTTCTCTATGATCATGTAGTCTTGGTATTAGAAATTCAGAGATGGTTCAATGTATAGGTACCAGTAAATATAATAAACTACCTAAATGAATTTAAAGACAAAAGTCACATGATCTTCTTGGGAGATGCTAATATTGTAATTTCTGTGGTCATAAATTCTTCAAAAATATTTTGAGTTAACTATCAGAAAAAAAATTTTGAAAGTTTTCAAAATACTTTCCTACTTAACTCAGCAGGTACTTAGCTCATGATATTATAGCAATGAATGGCACTAATGCATAAAATGTGGAATACTGACTGATTCAGCCTTTCAGAAAACAAAAGACCCTTTCATAACACCATAAGTCTGTACTTGAGGTTCCACATGCAATTATACCCACTTTTCTTGACATGTTCAAAAAAGAAGAGATTTTGCTGCCACTATATAACTATGAATCCATTAATTCTATTATGAAAAATAAATTTAGATATGGTAATAATACAATGTATAACATTTCTTTGGAACACAGTTCTCCAAAGTGCTAAGAGTCCATTGCATCACAAAGTGAAAGACACTAAATATAGCTTATTTCCAAGTCTCTAAACATCTAGATTTTCTTGGTTCACTCAGTCCCCTAAACTTTTTCAATGTTTACTCTGAACTATTTCTCTTGGACTTCAGTATTTTTTCATTGACTAGTCTCTGTTATTGCCATTCCTTGTCTCCCTTCTGAAGTACTTTAGTAATCCAGACTCTTAATAATCCAATTGAAGTTCACCACAGTAACAATATAGATTTCAGGATTGTGATACTTGTGATGTAAAATCTCTTACCTGCTTTTCATACTTTCTTTGTTTTTGAAATCTTTAAATGACTTTATACTAACCTACAACTTGTTTCATGTGTCCCTGAGTACTTTAATTGCATGTGATATCTAAATAAAACACATTACGTATATAAATGGGGACATTCTTATTTGTCATGTGTCTGAGGAAGTATATTTCTCTAGAGATTTTTAATTTTTTGAGTCTTTGTATCCTCATGACATTTTATGTGGCACGATTTTTAATAACTTAAAGGGCGTGTGAAGCTCTAGGAGGAAACCATCTATAAAAGCCAGCATGGAACTCACAATTTTTTAATAGTGAGGGTTATGTCTCCTGTTGGTTTTACTAAAATTACAGCTCATATTAAAAATATTGTCAACAAATACAGAGACATTAGGCCAGAAATGATCCCTGTGACTTAGAATACTTTTTTAAGCATGTAAAAATTGCATTCTTGATGATTGTCTTAGTTAGGGTTTTATTGCTGTGAACAGACACTATGACCAATGGTTTTATAAAGGACAATATTTAATTAGAACTGGCTTATGGGCTCAGAAGTTCATTCCATTATCATCAAGGCAGGAGCATGTCAGCATTGCAGTATCCAGGCAGGCATGGTGCAAGGGGAGCTGAGTTCTACATCTTCAACCACAGGAAGCCTAGAACAGATTGATCATCTTCAGGCAGCTAGGGTCTCCAAGTCCATCCCCACAGTGACACACTTCCTCCAACAAGGCTACACCTTCTAATATTGCCACTTCCTGGGCCAAGCATATACAAACCATTACTACGATTTAAATAAAAAATTAGGTAGCATGCAGCAAGTGTGACTAGAATGAAGGAGTAATTACTTACATTCACAAAATTATAGTCAATATGTTTATATTATATAGAGTATATCATATATTGCATAACATATCTTCATATATCACATACCAAACACCAAATACTACAAATCACATATTATGTATATGAAATATATGATATATATAATATATGTCAATATCACATATGTAATATATAATATATAATCTTAAAATAATTATTGAAATACTTGATTATGTTACGTCTAAACTTTTATATTACTGAAAATAAAATTAGACATGGTAATTTGAGAACATGAAGAAAAATGATGTAAGAGAAGAATAATTCAAACCACATACTTCATTTTGTATTTTTGGCAGGATTTCATTAAGTTTGTTTAGACTGTATAACCCCTTACCACAAAAATCACTAGTGATGCTTAATTAGTAATTGATATGGGTTATTTTCTATACAATAATATATTTTCCACACTTGGTGTCCTGCGTTAATTTCGAGCAAGAGTTTTTTAAATAAATCTTCAAGTCAACTCCAGATTACATATAAGTTGATATCATGTCTCTTGAGTAACTAAAACATAGGAGGTAAAATGACTCTCAGCAAAGGATATAGCAGATGCTTCCGCCTTTAATTTCTCTCTTTCTCCAGTTCTTAGATATGCAAATGCACCAAGCACTATGCCATTTGGCCAAAGAATTTCCCACTAATTCTTTTCAAATAACAACCCAGTGGCATAAATACTAAAATCAAGTCTGTTCTCATATGTGAGACCATTCAGAAGTCAATAGGATCCAAAGAATTATTGAATTAGATGTATTTAGGAATCCACCCCACTCCGAGAGAGAGAGAGAGAGAGAGAGAGAGAGAGAGAGAGAGAGAGAGAGAGAGAGAGAGAGAGAGAGTGTGTGTGTGTGTGTCTTGGGCAAACTGGAAGCCTAGGGTAAACTTCAGTGTCTTCCTTGATTATTCTTGTCTTTCCCCCCTTTTTCACTGATCCCGAAACCCACTTATTGGCAAAGTTGACTGGCTAGCAATTTCTAACACCGTAATTTTTTTTAAACTTTGATGTTATGTTTCCAAACTAGGTTGCTGCTACAAGTGAGGCAGGCAATTAATGAAATAAGCATCTCCGGAGGCCCATGTTAGCTTCTTTTTGTTTTTAAGTTTGACATCAGAGACAGAATTTATTACGCGAAGCAGTTTGAGATAGCTCAGGTTTTGGCCATGATCTTTTCCACCAGGCTCTTTTTTTTTTTTTTTTTTTTTCACATGTCACCTACTCATAGCTGAAGAGGTGGATTACAGACTGAAGCCCAAGTTACATCACAGTTACAGTGCACTTCTTGATTATCTTAAGGTCACAAAGGGTGTGATGTAGACCCTTAGCTTGCTGAAAAGGGGACCATCTTCTGATGCCAGAACTGAACGGAATGGGATAATCACCAGCAAGTAAGCCTGAGAGAGGAGTCGAATCCTGTGAGTGGGAAACTCAACCCCTGTGGCCATCTTGTATGAGTTAGGCTGGATTTAAGATCGTTGAGTGGAAGTCTCCTGGTTGCTTAGCAACGGGTACTGCTCCTGATGATGAATGGGCAGTGTTGGGAAGGTGGGCCTCCACTTTGCAAACGTAAGAACTGAATTCTTAGGAGCTGAGGCAGAGCTGGTCTTTGGGCATAGCTGAATGCTCTTGTTTTTCACATCTGGGAGTGTAAGCTGGCGTACCTCATCTGGGATTTGCCTTATTCTTCCCATTTGTTCCTTGCCTGGATCCAGAGGTTAAGTTCCTTTTCTTATTTCTCTCAAATCAAATGACACTTGAGAAATACTGTGCTCTGAACAGCTCTGGGGCCACTTCCATGTTAATGACTTCATTTCTTCATAAGTTAGCCCCACTCTCTGGCACCCACATTGGAACATGGACAAAGGCATGCTTGCCTCCTCACCCAAATTAGGCACTAGGAAAAGGACATTCCCAGGACCTATCTGTGCTACTGCTTCCTCGGTATAAACATCTCATTTTGACTACTAGGTACCCCAAGGTGTCGCTATTTCTGTCTTTAAGTCATGCCAACTCCTCTAAGGCTCTCAGCTTATGAGTTCATTATTTTTATCATCCAAAAAGAAAGTTCTGTATTAATGGCCTCCCCCTTCGAGTCATTCAGCCATTAGATGCTGAGACACCGGGCTAAGGGCATAGATCAATTCATGTTTAAGGGTTCTGGTCACTGGGGTCACACTTAATTATAACTTTCAGCCCCACTCCCTTTTTGGCTGTTTCAAAGGCTCCTCCAGCCTTCTCCAGAGGAAATCTATGGGTAACTAAGTGCTTTATATTCAAAGTCTTCGATGCAAGCATGGATGTTGCCCTCCGCCACATGTTGCAGTATGGAAACAAGCTTTGTTATCCACCTCCCTCACAGCTGCTAGCACTAGGGGTAAATTGATCATCTCTCGGGGACCAATTCCCACAATCACCAAGGTCCCACCAGAGTGAATTGCATTTCACTCAATCCATATTTAGTTTAAAAAACTAGGAAATTTCAATAATCACAATAAAGAACTTCTAGTAAAAAATGTTTTAAAACTAGCCATTTTGCCAAATGCCATCTACAGATACAATACAATCCCTATCAAAATTCCAACTCAATTCTTCACACAGATAGAAAAAGCAATTCTCTGGAATAACAAAAAAGACCCAGGATATCAAAAACAATTCCTAACAATAAAAGAACTTCTGGGGGAATCACCATCCCTGACCTCAAGCAGTATTACAGAGCATTAGTGATATGCTCTCTATATGGTATTGGTACAGAGACAGGCAGGTAGATCAATGGAATAGAATTGAAGACCCAGAAATGGGCACGATTACTTGTGGTCACTTGATCTTTGACAAAGGAGCTAAAACCATCCAATGGAAGAGATAGCATGTTCAACAAATGGTGCTGGTTCCACTGGAGGTCAGCATGTAGAACAATGCAAATCGATTCATTTTTATTGCCTTTTATAAAACTCAAGTACAAGTGTATCAAGAACCTCCACACAAAACTGAAAATAATAGAAATGAAAGTGTAGAACAACCCTGAAACATGGGCATAGGGAAATGTTTCCTGAACAGAAGACCAGCCAAATTATTTTTAATTGGATATTTATTTCATTTACATTTCAAAATTATCCCCCTTTCAGTTTTTCCGTCCATAAACTCTATCTCATTCCTCTGACCCTTCTTCTATGGCGTTCCAGCTCCCATCCACCCACCCTTCCCAGCTGCCTGCCTGTTCCCCTACACTGGGGATTCAGCCTTGACAGACCAAAGCTTCTTCTCCTCCCGTTTGGTGCCCAACAAAGGCCATGCTGCTACATATGCAGCTGGAAGCATAGGTCTGTCCATGTACTCTTTGGGTAGTGATCTAGTCCCTGGGAGCTCTGGTTGGTGGGTGTTGTTGTTCTTATGAGGTTGCAAGCCCTATCAGTTCCTTCAATCCTTTCTCTAACCACTCCAACAGGGACGTCATTCTCAGTTCAATGATTTACTGCTAGCATTCCCCTCTGTATTTCTCATGCTTTGACACACCCTCTCAGGAGACAGCTATATCAGGCTCCTGTCGGCATGCACTTCTTGGCATCAGCAATATTTTCTGGGTTTGGTGGCTTTATGTTTCTGGGCTGGGTCCATAGGGTTGACACGTTCTGAGTGGCCATTCCTTCAGTCTCTGCTCCAATCTTTGTCTCCATATCTCCCCCTATGAATATTTTTGTTCCCCCTATTAAGAAGGACTGAAGCATCCACACTTTGGTAGTACTTCTTCTTGATCTTCACATGGTCTGTGGATTGTTTCTTGGGTAATTTGAGCTTTTGGGCTAATATCCACTTATCACTGAGTTCATGCCATATGTATTTTATTGTGATTGTGTTACCTCACTCAGGATGATGTTTTCTATGCCTATGAATTTCATCCATTTGCCTATGGATTTCATGAAGTCGTTGTTTTTGATAGCTATGCAGTACTCCATTGTGTAGATGCACCACATTTTCTGTATCCATTCCTCAGTTGAAGGGCATCTTGGTTCTTTCTAACTTCTGGCTATTATAAATAAGGAACAGCAGAATTCTTCAATGTGTTCTAAATATTTATCTTTTTTAGTTCTTCACTGTCATTGTATTTTTACATATGTAGAGGCGCTTAAAGCAAAACACAGCACAACAAAGTTAAGTAGTAACAAGAGCATCTTGCAAAAAACATTGTTTCTGAACTCAAAATGTTTAGATTCACTGGGAACAATTATAAAATTAACATGGATAAAAACAAAATGATTTAGGGTAAGGTTTGACAATTCCTTCAGCCACCAATGTATAAATTTTCAACTGTACTCCATAACTAATATCATCTACATTAACTTCTGTTCATTGAAATTAATTTTTGATTTATAACTTAATGCAAATGATGTAGAGAAAAGCTCAATCCTTGCTATGGTGAAATTCAAATATATATGTTTGTTAGAATATGGTACATAAGTTTTATTATGTTAACATTGCTCTTAATATTTCAGCTTCCCATAAAATTGTTATTGACACTAAACGATTAAGAATAGGGGCAGTTCCACACAAATTTAAATAAAAATGAAAATATGAATTTCAAGCCATGTTTTCAAAATAATATAAGATATATTGAAATTTATTTCTTGCAAACTTTCACATATATGTGTGTGTGTGTGTGTGTGTGTGTGTGTATGTGTGTGTGTGTATGTGTGTGTATGAAAATCCCCAGAAGTATCAGAGGCAATGAATAAAGATCGTACTTTCTTAACAGATACTAATAAGTTGTTTGCATCGTGTCACTACTTTGAAGACATTTGAGTCATTTAATTTGGGAAGTGAAATAAATATGCTTTTAGTTGGCTGTAGTTCTCTTTCTTCCCTTGACATATCCTATTACCACATATAATTTCTAAAATTAATGAAGTTAAATTGTTTGTCTTTATGATTTATGGATGACATTGAACCGTAGTTTGACTTCTGAACAAATAAGAATTTAATGTCATTGTTTACAATGATATTTGAATGTTTTAATACATTTATATTACAAAATAGAAAGTGACTAGCTGCTTCACACAGATTGTGATATATTTGAACAATTTATTATTTCATATTTAATTAATCCAAATGATTATTGCACACAGCACATTTCATACACATTGTTCAAGTATACAACAATAAACTGAATGATTTCCACTCAGATATATATGTTTTTAAAATAAATGTATAAATACATAAAGTAATATATAATGAATCCAATAAACGCAGTGCATTCAATGAGAAATTATGTTACACACTTTAGTGAAAGAAGATGATATGAACAAAATTTTGTGCTCTTTATGAAAGTGAAAGATAAGTGGTTTCATGAAATTTTGTATTTAAAAGTTTTATCCTTAAAGTGAGTGCTATAAAAATCTCTTATGCTTTTTATTGTAGAGTTAAAAGAATAACATTGAGCCTCTGAGATGGCTCATTAGACAAAGGTGCCTTGCTACGAAGTATGATGACTTCATACTTCATATTTTGTACTTATAAGTGCAAAAGTTCCCTTGTGGTGGAAATGTAAAACCAACCACAGCAGGTTGTCCTCAGTGCTCTGTGTATGCCTTCATGTTTGTGCACACATACAACACATGCACATTTAGGAGCACACATGTACCCTAAATAAAATGCAATTTTTTTTCAAAAATAATTTAAAAAGTATGATATTGGAGATTTAGCTATCACTATAATAAAGATTTCTGTCTTTGTTAATTTAAAGTAGATTTTTTTCATATTATATATTCTGGTTACAGTTTCTGTCCCTCTTCCCCGACTCCTCCTAGATATTTACCAATTTCCCACCTATCTAAATCCATACTTTTTTTTTTCTCACAAGAAAACAAAGAGGCACCCAAGTAATAATCAATGTAATAATAATAATAATAATAATAATAATAATAATAATAATATAAAACAAACAAACCAGAAGAGGGAAAAGCAAACAAGTAAACAGAAATAAAAAGAGCTAATGCTAAAATACAGAGAATAGTTATGGATTCTGAAGAATACACATTCATTCATATAGAAAACTCATAAAGATAAAATCAGAAATAGCAATCTATAAGATTACTAATGACCTGACAGAATTGTGAGACAAAAATAATATTTTATTATTTTTATAATATAATTATGTTATATATTATATTTTATAATATAACTACAAAAATAAAAATAAATAAATATAAAATATTTTCAAACATACCAGTGTGTTTGTTTTATGTTGTCCACCTACTACAGAGCAATAGTCCTTGCTTTAAGTGTGGTTTACTTCCAGTGAGACTCTGTAGTGTATTTATCAACTCTCTCCCCTTCAGAACGTATGGAACTCCATGAAAGAGGAAACAGACAAATTCTAAGAGTCCGGAAAGAGGAAAGAAAAATTCTAAGATCCAGTAGGGATATAAGACACCAAAGAAAAAAGACCTTTTTGACACATCAGTTTTGACATGTAAACTCACAGAGGACAAGGCAGCATGTCCTTGACCTGCACATGTCTAAACCACTTGGGTGTTAGTACTACGAGGAGAAGTAGAGTCAAGTCTACAACCATAACCCAGAAGCTATCGGTAATTGATAATGCCTTACAAAGAAAAAATTAGTTTTATCCAAAACTTTTTCTTTTTGCAAAGATTGACTTCATTTCAGTGTTTCAAGTTAGGAAATTGCATAATTAAAAAAAATATGACTGGCTTCCTCCTTTATCAAACAATTATAAAAGTAACTTTTATTCACTTGAAGTAAGGTTGTCTCAGATTCTTATGTTGAATAGGCTCACCCTTTCTAATTCTTTCTGACGTCTGGATTGCTGGTTCAATTCAGTTGTGCTGGCTCAAAACTCCTCTTCAAACTGACTGATTCAATATGGCTACACTCAGGTTCTCACTAAATTTCTCTGCTTGGCCTAAAACTAACTCTAGTAATTGTTTTCTAATATTCTGCCATCTTTCATTGTCTTGCTTCAACTGCCTTTACTGACGTACACTGAAGTGCATGAACTCATGAACAAACTTAACTCTGCTGCAGTCACTGCCCTGATTCTCGGCTGACTGGAAACCGGAGAGACCTACCTGTCTTTCTCTCCATAGTGCTAGGACTAATGGCATGTACCACCATGTCTGGGCCTAATTTTTTCTTACACAAAACTTGCTCTATACCTGGACCTAAGCTTTTCTTTACCTGAAACTTGCTCTATACCCAGGTGACCTTAAGCTCAGATATTTGCTTGCCTCTGTTTCTTAGGATAAAGATACATTGCATTGCAGCAAGATTGCACAGATCTACAAGGTCTTTGGATGTGCTCTCTTACCAGAGCAGCCATAATGCTAGTTTATAATCCATTTACATGATGTTTCTTTTAGTTTAATGAAAAATTTGTTTTTTAAGTCATAATGTTGGAGGAATAATTTATTGTGCTAATGTATTAACTTTTAGTTATACTTTAAGTCATGGACTTTCCTAAGTTGCTGAAAATGTTCCATATGGCATAAATATTTAAAGAAATGATTATGCTTCTATGTGCTTATTTACTTTCGTATTTAAGAATTACATTTAAATGATGATAAGCAACAAAGAAATACATGGATAGCAATAAAATGTTGAATTTATTATCCCCTCAAAGAGTAAAGTCAAGTCCTTACAGCAAGAAGAACATGGTGTCTTACCCTTTTTAAGTCAATTGGATGTTATGCAGAGAAGCATACAACAGTAGCCACTATGGTCTGAATATCTTATCAATTGACAGATATAAAATAACATATTTATTGGCTTTAAAGTATTAATATCAATATCAAAGTTGCTGCTACCACACTCTATTAAATATTTTTATATGTGAAGTTAATAAGACAGAGAATGAGAAAAAATAATATATTAGTTACTCTTCTGCTGCTGTGATCAAATATAATTACTAAAGCCAACATAAGAATGAGAAAGTTGATTTTGCCTTGGTTCTGGTAGGATAAGAGTTATTAGACTTCAGAGGCACAGTAGCAAGTGGAAGGCATGGAATCGGGAAAAGGAAAAAAAAATCACAAAAACAAGGCAGAAATTTCTAACTAGAGGTATGTCAAGAATTTAAAAGCCGAACACCTGTCCTGAGTAATGCACTTCTTTTGTAAATCAAACCTAAATCTCCCCAAACACCACCAGAAAACTTCAGAGCAAGTATTCAAACTAAATCCTGTAAGGTGGAATTTATCATGAAAACTACTGCATTTCCTTCACTAGAGTCCAGAAGTTCATGGATGCATCCTAACACAAAATGCATTTACTTCAATCTGAAAATTCACCCTGCATCTTTCACAATCTTAACACAATTAGAAATTTTTAGCGTTCAGATATCACCCACAGCTGGGCCTCAGAGATCAGGAAGTCAGAACACCAGCCCTACTTAAAACACCACCAGAGCCAGTCTTCTCCCAGTTTATGTCTGCTCGCTGACACATTCACTGAACTAATTATCAGTGCTTGAAGTCTGCTCATGAACTTCCAACCTGAAGTTAGGACATTCAATCTTAATGCCATCTCATTAGTGACCGTCTGTTGAGCAAACATTGTTACCCATCTTGCTCATCGATGCCCCTGGGCTTACAGGAATTGAACTCCAAACTCTAAGAGATCTTCAAAAAGACACGTATAGTGTATATTCATTTATAAATGGATATTAACCATACAGGACACCCACAGTACACTCTACAAACCCCAAGAAAGTGAAAGATAAATGAAGGCCCAAGTGAGGATTATTGACTTTCACTTAGAAGGAGGGATCAGATAGTAATAGGAGACAGATTCAAGAAAGGAACTGCATGGGAGAGGGCTCAGAAGGGAAATGTGGGGTGAGGAGGTTCAAGTTCAGATATGGGGAGAGACAGAGGAGAGGACCAGAGGGTCAGGAGAATGAATGGAAACCTGCAGTTGGTGAGGGAGGTGGGGTGGATGGCATCTGAAGGGCATACATGAGACCTGGGATGGGTCAGACTCCCAGGAATCAATGGGGGTGGCGATAGCTGACCCTAGCAGCAGTAATATGTAGAACCTGCAGAGGCCACCTCCTGTAGCCAGGAAGAAACCCCACTGGAGTGATAGAAGCACCACAATTCATCCACAAAAGCTTTGACCCAAAATTTCTCCTGTCTACCAGAAATGAAGGGACAGGAGATGGAGCAGAGACTGAAAGATTGGCCAATTAATACCTGGCCCAAATTGATACCCATCTCACACACGTACAAGCATCAACCCCTTCCAAGAGAGGGGCCTAGTATAAATGTACTCTGAGAGGCTCCACCCATTTGCTGACTGAAACAGATGCAGAGACCTACAACCAAATATTAAATAGAGCTCAGAGACTTATGAAAGTGTTGGGAAAAGAACTGAGGGGCCCAAAGGGAATAAGAACTACACAGGGAGACAAACAGAGTCAATTAACCTGGACCCTTAGGATATCTCAGAGTCTGAAAGACTGAAGGATTAGAAGGAAATTGCAATCCCACAGGAGTAGCAATAATATTAACCAACCATACCCCACCATAGCACCCAGGGACTAAACTACCAACCAGTGGGTACACATGGAGGGACCCAGGACTTCAGCCACATATGAAGCATAGGATGGCTTTGTCAAGGAACAAAAGGAGGAAAACCCCTTGGTCCTGCGAAGGCTCATTTCTCCAATGTAAGGGAATGCCAGGACATTGAGGTGGGAACGTGTTGGTAGGACTGGAAGAATCCTCATAGAAGTAGGTGGAGGGTGGAGAAGGAATGGGGGAGGAGGGAAAGGAGATGACATTTGAAATGTAAATAGAAAAAATATCCAAGAAAAATAAAATTAAAAAAAAGAGCATACGTGATTTGGATTTAGGTCCCACACACTTAAATAGCTGGTGTGCAGCTCTTTCTTCATATAGCTACCCCAAGAACTGGAGGGCTATTTCTAAATTTGTTGCCTGTTGGTGGAATATGTTCCCCAAACTGAACTGCATTATCTGACCTGAGTGGGAAAGGACGTACCTAGCTCTATAGAGACTTGATACACCAGGGTCTGTAGACACATAAGGGGTGACCTCCGCCCTCTAAGAGGACAAAAAGGAAGGAAGGGAGGGACTATGTGAGGTAGGGGAGTTACCAGGAGGAGGCAGCGATTAGGATGTAAAGTGAAGTTTAAAAATGCTATCTCCAAATTTTCACTTTGTTTGGTGTGAGAAAGAGAGAAAAAAAAGAATATGAAATTGAATGGGGAAGAAGTAGGATAGGGAGTAGGGAGAGGAGAGAGACTATGCTGAAATGTATTTTATAAAACTGTAAATTTTAAAATATGAGCTTATAAATATATCAAAATGGAAAAATAATGAAAATAAAAATGGAAAATTAGAAAAAGACATCTCTATCACTGGTTTGGGAGAACAACACAGGTTACCCTACCCCTGCTCCATGATGCATTAACTCCCTGCTTGAATACATCTACAGTTGCTTGTCTTGATCTATTCTCCAATCTTAGCCTGGCCTACATGTCCTCTGGTCTTATCCAACTTGGTGAGTCTACCTGAGCCTATGTTTCCTGAAAACCTTCCATTCAGAAACTTACACCATGTCTGACAAACCCGGCTCTCATCTGATCTGATTAGTCCCACCTGTGCCTTTCCAAACCTCTAGGTTCAGGAATGTTAGCATATCCACAAACATGCAAATAATCAAAAATGCCCAAGTCTCGCCACAAACACAGTCTTAAAGGTAAAGACAGTATCCCCAACGCCACCCACCTCTACTGCAGAAAAATTTCTTCCAAGGAAATTTGTCACATAATTTAAAAGTTTCATAAACTTACAAAATAATTCAAGGAGATTAATAAAAATACAAACTAACTGCTCACTGAACTTAAATGACGTTTGAGTGATTCTCAATAAAAACACAGCATAAAGCTGAATAAATGAGAGTTGCTTCAGAACATGAGAACTTAACTAACTAAATAACTAAATAAATAGAAATGTTGACAAGAAAGTAGAGATGGAATTCAAAAACTTTATAACACAATTAGAAGGCTAAGAGAAAAGCCTCACAAATAGAATAGATTGAATAAACTATATCATATCAGAACTCAAAGACAAACTAGAGGATTAGTTTCCTCAATCAAAGGATCTGGTACAACAAGGAAAAACTGTAGGACACAAATAAGGGAACGCCTACAGAATAATGGCTGATTTCTCACTGGAAACTTTGAAAGTCAAAAGAACCTGGAATGATGCAATATACGTTCTAAGAGACCATAGACTCCAACCTACTCTGTTAGATGTAGAAAAATTATAGTTGAAGAAGACAAGCCCTGGTTGAAGAAGAATGTCTTTTAAGGATACAAACAGGTTAAAAAAAATCATGTCCATAAAATCAACTTTCAAGAGAATTCAGGTATCATTTATTTGGACTGAAGAGAGGAATAAGTATCACCAAGGGACAATATAAATAAAAGAAGTAATTATGATTACTGGACTTCTGGAAGCTCTCAGAGTCCTAACCACCAACCAAAGAACACATACAGGCTTGAATGTGGCCCCCGCAAATATGTAGCTTAGTCTACATGTGGGCTCCCCAACAACTGGAGCAGAGGTTTTCACTAAAGCTGTATCTTGACTGTGATATCTGTTCCCCAACAGGACTGCCTTGTCTGGCCTCAGTGAAAGAGGATGTGTCTAACCTAACATAGATTTGATGACCCAGGGTTGGGGGATAACCAGGAGGTCCCACCCTCATAGGAGATGGGGGAGAGTCTCTGAAGGGGTGGTACACAGAAGAGGCAGCATTTGATATGAATTAATTAATTTAAAAAGAAATTATAATTACTGAAACACAAATTTCAACTAATAAACAGCAAATAATAAAGTCCACATTCACAATTCAATAATAATTTTAATTATTAAAATCCACGTCAGACAACTCTGACTACATTTTCTTTAGCTATCTATTGAAAGAATTGTACTTATTTCATCTCTTGTGATTGAAGGGCCTTTAGCTGGCTTCCACTGTGTAAAAACTATGCTGTCACCAGTAGCATGTTAGGACCTAAGCTTTGGAGTGACACCTTGTAACCTTATCATCAGTCTATGGTGGGTACAGACTACTGAAGCTCTAATGTAACTTAATTGATTTTCTCACTCAAGTGCCTTTGTAGTTATAGTGTAGAAAGTGTTATACTAGCCTTTTCTAGGAACACAAAGTATGAATGTGTTGTTATATCTTTCCTTCTATTTCAGTATATTCAAGTTCTCTATCCAATTCTACAAAGCTATTCTGAGGGTTCCCTTCATTAAATGTTGAGCATCACAATCATATTTTTCAGCTAGTATTGCCTGAGTTTGTCTGAATATATTCTGAGGAACTTACCAGAATATGTACTCCTAATTATATGAAAATACTCAAATACAACCAAAATTTATTATTCAATTTTTAAATTCATACATATACATAGATGAGCAAGAATCAGTATGAGTACATCCAGATGACTTTAAATATTTACATTTAGATACGCTTATGTTCCTGACAGTATCTTGGTATACATTTAGCATCTTCTGTATCTCTCCCATTCAAAAATTTCTTCTTTTAGAAACTACATACTTGTTTGATCTTTTTTATCATACTGTTTTGTGGCCACAATTATTGGTATTGTGGCAGCATTATATGATGATATTAAAAAGGAAACACCATCTTTCCTATAAAGCATATTAATTACACTCTCTTCATGACCTTTAAACAAATGGTTGCCACATATTTCTGGTTGAAACACATTCAGATAATGGAGTTGTATAAAAATTCTGAATGATCGTGAGAAAACTCCAAGAAAACAAAGACTTGTGACCCCAGTTTCTTCAAGAACATGAAATTGTTTTAGGAATATGGTTCTGTGACCTCCTATCCTGGGTGTAGCAGATAGGAATAAGTTTGTTTTATACTATTCATTACAAATATCTACTCTTAACTGTTTAGTATTATAGTTTTTGCTATTGTTATTGTCTCTATGGAAAAGCACGTGATTTGTCTACCTCATGTGTCTGGCCCAACATGTGTGTCTTTCCCTACTGATTGGACAGTGTACTCATGTGACTCTCCTAACACTCAAAGTGTACCTTGTCAGATACCCTGAATAATGTAGAATATTCTTGAGACTTTAGACATTCTACAGTTATTGACCCCATTCTACCAGTTCCCAGTGCTCTGGATCAGTAAGTGCTTCTAAAGATAGAAACACAAGTATTTAAAGGTTTTTGATTGTTGTTGTTTGTTTAGTTGGTTGTTTTTTTTAAATCTAACCTTAGATACCCAAATTGAAAATCTCATGTCTCATTACTTTTATTACCATTTGAGTGACTCCAGATTAGCAGATGTTCTTTAGTTTTCTTTCAATTTGTATTATGTTCTGTAATTGAATACTGTTTGTGATAATCTAAGTCATAGCCAACAAATTATAGAAATCTAGTATTCTTGAAAAGAAGTGGCACAGAACTGTCCTAATTTCCATAAGTTGATAATCTAAGTCATGGCCAACAAATTACAGAATTTCGTGTTCTTGAAAGAAGAGGCATAAAACTGTCCTAATTTCCATAAGTTGCTCCAACTGTTGATTAATAGAACTGAGCTTCTCATTCTCTCAAGTCCATTAATCATGAGCACACGTCAATGGCATAAGCTCTACTTTTGCTATACCAATGATCTCCCCTGTTTTTCTGAGTCATGGGGACAGCACATGGGTAGAGAAACCACTTCTTAATTCCTTCCATTCAAATCCAGCCTAGCTGAAGCATTAGAAATTACTTTGTAATATAACTGTCAACATTACCCTTCAAATCAGTGATTAGATCTTACCATTCAGAAATTACATCTCTAGGGACATACTCCTAAAATGAATACTAGCAGACAATGCCTTAAGCCAAGTATTCTAGAAGTAGTCTCTGATAGCATCTTGTTTATTTCAAGTGCCATATCAAGAGAATGTTTACAGGATAAGGAAAAATAACAAAACAATATAAGGTCAGGAGAAAAACTTCAAACAATAATGGCATGTCAGGAGAGATTAGTTTTGGCCTGGTCTCATGTTGTTGCTATAGTACAAAAATTGCTAACTTTCATCAAATTACCTTGAAACTTATAGGAGTCAGTCAAGCAACTAAAGTCTGCTAATAAACATATAACATTTTAGTGTTGTGGGTGGCATGTGAATGAGGGAGGAAATTTGGAAAGGCAGGTAGATTTTATGTATGTTTTACTAAGCACAAGTCTTACAGTACCTGGAGCATATGTGGAGCAGCTCAGAAGGGCTAGAAATATCTATTTCAGCAACTTCTATCAAGTAAAAGTAAGCTGCTAGGTTAATGAGATATGATTTCTGGTAAAGAAATGACTTATGCATTTACAAATATATACGATGGCTTGATTTTTGAAGTCTACATGGAGTTTTAATAAAGATGAAATGAATCTACAGACTAGAAGGAAAAGAATGACATTTAGATGCTTTACATAATAATGACAATGACACTATGAATTCCAAGTACTATTTGTGAGTTTCATATCTCTTCCTAGAAAGCAAATAGATCTCATGACACCTCACGGATATGCTCTCCAAGCTGAGTCTGAGCATTTTCTCTTGGTTATATACTGATGCAATTATTTATGGCAAATCAACTGAATGATTATCATTCATTGATCCTCATTTACCATCAGAAATGTTAAAAGATGGAATGCGTTTGATGTCATAATTTTTCCAAACAGAAAGTAAGTCTTGGGTTAATTATTAATGTCCACATTTCAAAATACCAGAACTCTGTTTAGATTCCAGTGCCACAGTCATACCCTACAACTGCACAACGGAAGTAAACTAATTAAAAGACTGTTGTCAGGTGTAAGCTCAGAAGCCAGCTTACATTACCTCAGGGCTGCTACAAGATTTTGTTATGGATAATAGAGGAATAACTCTCTTGAAACAGGTCCACGTTGATCAAATTACCGATTTGTAGGATTGGTCGATGAAACGCTGTACTACCCAGAGATAAAATAACTCAAAGAGACAGAATATTTTACCACTTACACATTCAAAGGAAATAACATTCCTTAGACTAAATTCAGGGAAAATCACATTTCTTGCAACATCTGAATATCTGAGATTTATCCTGAGGATTCAAAATGGTTATACACATATATATCTTTATCTTTTTCCCCCTAACTATTGGCTGCTAAGTAAGGGATGTGAAACTTCATTTAATAAATTGACCTCTATGAAAGCAAATCACATCCAGTAGACACATAGGTGAAGGGATGAAAGGAAATGAAATTTTAGGTGTAGCCATGTGAAAAGATTTGTTTACCTGTCTTCTAAAACTATCATTTTATTGTTCTTATGTGGGTGAAACAAATAGAAGGTAATGATACAATATAGCAAATTTCATGAGTACTAAGTTACTACATGCTTACAATTGTAAAACTTAAATATATGTTTGTAATAATAAAAGCTCATACCTCCTCCCTCTACCCCACCCTTGTCTCCAAGCAGATATCCCTAACCTCCATCTCAACTTCACCAGTTCTCTCTACAACCTGGAGCCTCAAGTCTCTCGAAGGCTAGGTTTATCTTCTTTCACTGAGGCCAAACCAGGCAGTCTTCTTCTGTATGTTTTGGGGGCTCATGTCAGCTGGTATATGCTGCCTTGTTGGTGGCTCAATGTTTGAGAGATATCAGGAGTACAGTTTATTTGATACTGCTGGTCCTACAATGGGGCTACCCTCCTCCTCAGCTTCTTTCAGTTTTTCCCAAATTCAACCACAAGGGTCCTTGTTTTCTTTCTTTCTTTCTTTCTTTTTTTTTTATTAACTTGAGTATTTCTTATATACATTTCGAGTGTTATTCCCTTTCCCAGGCAAACATCCCCCTCCCCCTCCCTTTTCTTATCGGTGTTCCCCTCCCCATCCTCCCCCCATTGCCGCCCTCCCCCCAACAATTTAGTTCACTGGGGGTTCAGTCTTAGCAGGACCCAGGCCTTCCCCTTCCACTGGTGCTCTTACTAGGATATTCATTGCTACCTAGGAGGTCAGAGTCCAGGGTCAGTCCATGTATAGTCTTTAGGTAGTGGCTTAGTCCCTGGAAGCTCTGGTTGCTTGGCATTGTTGTTCATATGGGGTCTCAAGCCCCTTCAAGCTCTTCCAGTTCTTTCTCTGATTCCTTCAACGGGGGTCCTATTCTCAGTTCAGTGGTTTGCTGCTGGCATTCGCCTTTGTGTTTGCTGTATTCTGGCTGTGTCTCTCGGGAGAGATCTACATCCAGGCTCCTGTCGGCCTGCACTTCTTTGCTTCATCCATCTTGTCTAATTGGGTGGCTGTATATGTATGGGCCACATGTGGGGCAGGCTCAGAATGGGTGTTCCTTCAGTCTCTGTTTCAATCTTTGCCTCTCTCTTCCCTGTCAAGGGTATTCTTGTTCCCCTTTTAAAGAAGGAGTGAAGCATTCACATTTTGATCATCCGTCTTGAGTTTCATTTGTTCTAGGCATCTAGGGTAATTCAAGCATTTGGGCTAATAGCCACTTATCAATGAGTGCATACCATGTGTGTTTTTCTGTGATTGGGTTACCTCACTCAGGATGATATTTTCCAGTTCCGACCATTTGCCTTGTTTTCTTTCTATTGGTTGGGTGTAATTATCTGCATTTGACTCTTTCAGCTGCTTGTTGGGCCTCTCAGAGGACAGCCATGCTAGGCTCCTGCAATGCATGTCCTTTTGGGTCTGACTTACCTCACTCAGGATGAAATTTTCTAGTTCCATACATTTGCCTGCAAAACATATGGTGTCGTCATTCTTAATACCGAAAATGGAATACTACTCAGCTATTAAGAATGAAGACAAAGTAAAATAATCTTTAATCAAGTATTTTAAAAAATGTTAACCCATCATCTCCCACAGGAGCACACCATGTTTCTGATGAAACGCAATAATATGCATTTACTTTAATCATGTTGTATAATAGCACTGTCTGGATAGAACTACCATAAGTAACTGGCCAGCAAATCTACAAAATAGCTTTAGAGTAATTTTCAAGTTGCCATGCCTCTAAATCACTAAGAAAAACTAAGGAACTCTTAACTAAAGAAAATAAATGAACATGGAAACTAAACCCAATGAACTGTACTAGATTTGAATCTCGTCAAAACAGAAAAAGAAAAGAGTACTTTCAGAAAAATTAATGACAATGAAAAATTATATTTGGCTGTGGATATTAGACAAAAAGAAACTCGGAATACCCAGGATACAACTCAGAGACCATATGAAACCCAAGAAGGAAGATCATACCGAAGTGTGGATGCTACAGTCCTACTCAAAAGGGGGAAAATAATCTCGGAAATAGAGAAAGAGAGGGATCTGAAAGAGAGACAAGAGGGGGAAGGAAAAAGAAAAGCCGGTTCAGATAAGGGAGGAGAGGGGGGAGATTTACAGAGGGTCAGGGATTTGAATAAAGGTATATATAGCAATGAAGAATGGGGATCTGGGGGTGGCTACTAGAAAGCCCCAGATGCCAAGGACCCAAGAAGTTCCCAGGACCCAACAGAGAGGACATTAGCAGAAATACCCAACAAAAGGGAGAGAGAACCTGTAGAGACCATATCCAGTGGATAGGCACAGTCTCCCGCTGAGAAATAGGCCACCCACCTACCTCAAAAGTATTAATCTAGAATCCCTCTGGTTAAAAGGAGATGCAGGGACAAAGAGTGGAGCAGAAACTGAAGGAAAGGCCATTTAAAGACAGCCGCATCTACAGATCCATCCCATCTTCAGACACCAAACACAGACACTGTTGCTGATGACAAGAAGTGCTTAATGACGTGAACCTGGTATAGTTACCCCAAGAGGCTCTGCCAGAGCTTGACAAATATAGCTGTGGATGTATGCAGCCAAACATCAGACTGAGTGTAATTTCTCCAATGGAGAAGTTAGGACAAGGACTGTAGGAGCTTAAGTGGTTTGCATCCCCATAGGAAGGACAACAATATCAACCAACCAGACCCCTAAATCTCACAGGGATTAAACCACCAACCAAAGAGTACACATGGGGGTATCCATGGCTCCAGCTGGATATGTAGCAAAGGATTGGCTTATCTGGCATCACTGGGAGGGGAGCCTTTTGGTCATGTGGAGGTACGATGACCCAGGGTAGGGATTGCTAGGACACTGACGCAGGAGTACGTCGGTGAAGAAGCAGGGAGAGAAGGGGATAGAGAGATTGTGGCAGGAAACTGAGAAGGGGAATAACATTTGAAATGTAAATGAATAAAATAATAAAAATGGAAAAAATATATACTATATAGTATAACTAACTATATACTATATACAAATTATATATTATGTTTGGATTAGATAATAGATATGTTTCACTACTGATATTGAGGTTTCGGGGACTTTGGGAAATATTGCATTGTTATATGAATTTTCTTTGTTTTTAGAAAAAATTAATGAAAAGAAAATTGTTTTTAATGCATAAGCTATTATTTTGATTCAAAGCCATTCACTTGTATTAACCATAATCTCATAATTTCTGAGGAATCTTAATTGTGTAAAACATTTTTGTAACAATTACATGACAGTATTACAAGGAAATAATGTGCAAAAATAAAGCCCCTTCCAAATCTCTAACACATACAGGTAAGCAAAATGGATCTACTAAACTACTTCCTTTCTAGAACATACTACTGGAATCTGTTTTGAAATGCATGCACTTGTAATCAGGATTGCACGTGCTATTGTAGGAGTTGAGGTTCAAATTTTCTCAGAACTAACTAGAAGTAGTGGAGTCTGTTTGTCAAATTTAAACCTCATTCTTACTAACATCGATTCACATAATCCATTTGCAGGGATTGATTTGCCTTCTGATTATGCTATAATAAATCCTCATTCTCCCCACTACTGTTCTTGAGATGCTCACGCCTGGTTACTTTGTTCTGTACAGCAGTTTCATAAGGAATGGTGTGATTCAAGTCACCTATCAAACATTGTTTTATTCTGTCATACAAAGAAAGATGTAACAAAGCAGACTAAATTAGCTAAAAGAGATTTTTTGTTATTTAAATGAATTGCAGTTATAATATATGATATTTATTTCTGCCATTATAATTATATGACATAGGATCTTCAAGGATATTTAGAGTTAATAAAAAAATTCTTACAAGGGGTTGGGGATTTAGCTCAGTGGTAGAGCACTTGTCTAGCAAGTGCAAAGCCCTGGGTTCGGTCCTAAGCTCCAGGAAAAAAAAATCTTACTTAAATATATTTGAACAAAATATATTTATATATTTTTGTTCAATCAAAAATATTTGAACAAAATAAGAACTCATATTTAATAAACATCTTCTACTATAAAAACAACTGTTTTCATTTATATATATATATTGAATTTCCTATAATGTCTTATTTTTTTTAAAAAGTCTATAAAACTAGAAATAGTCCAAAAATGTTTTAGAAAAAAATTTAAAAGAGGTGATGATGAATTTCATATAGATTATAGTAAGTTTGTAATGTTAAGTTTTAAGGTATGTTATTCATGAAATCAACTGTTTAGTCTTTGGATTTTACCTATTAGAGTTCATGATTATTATTAATTCAATCTGAATAAAAATCTGAGTACCTATTAAGATAGCAAAAAAAATAGCAACCCAACCTGAATGATACAAAAATCCTGAATGTTTGTTATAATGAGATTCATCCTTTGGAAATATTTTTGTACTTCAGAGAGTTTGGTGACTACCTTTGTACATACCTACAAAACCATTGCATAAGTCATAGGGCCCACACAGAATGAACAAAGAAATGAGGAGCCTTCATGGGTCAGACCTAGGCTGTCTGCATGTATGTTATGGTTGTATAGGTTGGTCTTCTTGTGGACACTTAACAGTGAGGACTGGGACTGTCCTAACTCTTTGGCCTGCTTTACCTTTTACCCTCTACTGGGTTGCCTCATCCAGTCTCTACATGAGGGATTGTGTGTAGTCTTATGTAACATGTTATGCTGTGTTCAGTTGATATCCCTGGGAGGTTGATCTTCTCTGAAGGAAATTGAGGAGGAATGGCTCTGAAGGAGAGGGGAGGTGGGGAAGGAACTTGGGGGAGTGGAAGGAAGGCAAACTGTTGTCAGGATGTAACATAAAAAAATTAGTCATTTCCATGTGAGAAGTTTTTATTATAAAATAAAATAATAGAAAGTTAAGTCAATAAAAAAAGTTCACTCCATAAAAAAATAACCCATAGAACTTTTCAGATGCAAAGAAAGAAATGTGATCTAACTCTTCCTTCTACAGCAATGGTTGGTTGTAAAACAGAAAACATTTGTTTGATTTCATTGTGTTTCTTCATTCATATATTTTTGCTTTCTCTATTTTTGTACACTAAAAGAATGCATGCTAATAGTATTTACTTTTGAAAACTTAATATAAGATACACTTATATAAAACATATCACGGGGTTGGGGATTTAGCTCAGTGGTAGAGCGCTTGCCTAGCAAGCGCAAAAGGCCCTGGGTTCGGTCCCCAGCCCCGAAAAAAAAAAAAAAAAAAAAAAAAAAAAAAAAAAAAAAAAACAAAACATATCACAAAGAAATCACAAAGAAACTCAGAATGTATTAATGATAGGTTATGAAAGTTCTTTTACATAGTCTGGTTGAACTTATTTGATGGAGAAAATTACACTATTGTATAAATTTCTTTAGTGACCTCCTATGACAGTGTAATAGAGCTGAATGAACAACTGATTTAGAATATTGGAAAACAAAATGATAATGCATTTAAAAACATGAGTGCAGCTGTATTATTCCACAACCACATCCAAGTGAAGATTGTACCAGATAATGTTTGAAAATAATAAATTTTCAAAATAAATTATAATACCTATAAAATGTATATTTCTCTGGGAAAAGGTTTTGTTTACTGACAATTGCATAACACTTGTTATTCAGAAATATATTAATTACCCATTTGAGTCACTGAATCTAAACTTACTCATTATATATACTCTTCAATTATTTTGTTATTTTTACTTCATAACAAAAGATACTTCTATTAGATACAGTTAATTATGTTTCCCATATGTCTTGGTCTAGTGTTCTGTTTCTTTGAAAACTTGGAGAATCAAAAGGAATGACTGAAAGCAAGGAAACTCTATCTTCCAGGTTCAACAGTACTGACATATATATGAACTCCTAGAGACTATGGCAGCATGCAAAGGTTCAGGCTAGAATGGGTACTAGAACTGAGAGGAGAAGCTGTAAATGAGTTCCTATTCCCTAACCAAGAAGCTTTCTGTAACTGATACCTGTTTGTAATGAAAATAATCAGTTTTCTCCAAAGGAGTGTTATGGAGTATATAAACTAAAGTGTAGGCCCCATGCCCAGCACTAACCTATCTGTCTACCTATGTATCTATGTATCTATGTATCTATGTATGTATCTATGTATGTATCTATGTATCTATGTATCTATCTATCTATCTATCATCTATCTGTCTTTCTATCTGTCTATCTATCTGTCTATCTATCATCTATCATCTTTCTATCTATCTATCTATCTATCTATCATCTATCATCTATCTATCTATCTATCTATCTATCTATCTATCTATCTACCTACCTACCTATCTACATTTCTTCCTTCCTTCCTTCCTTCCTTCCTTCCTTCCTTCCTTCCTTCCTTCCTTCCTTTGTTCTTTCCTTCCTTCCTTCTTTTCTTCCTCCCTTCCTTCCTTCTTCCTTCCTTCCTTCCATCCTTCCTTTCCTTCTTTCTTTCAATTATTTATTTGTATTCCAGTCATAGTTCCCCTCCAGGTTTCTCCTCCCACAGTTCCTCATCCCATTTTTACTCCCTCTTCCCTCAAAGAGGGTATAGTTTCCCTACTTGTGTTGGAGTTTTCCATCTATTATCCTTTGTATGGCTGGATTTTTGGAAATATTTTGTGAAAATTTGTTTTTATCATGGAATATCTTGGTTTCTTTATCTATGTTAATTGAGAGTTTCACTGGATATAGTAGCCTGGGTTGGCATTTGTGTTTTCTTAGGGTCTGAATGACATCTGCCCAGAATCTAGCTTTAATAGTCTCTGATGAGAAGTCTGGTGTAATTCTGATAGGTATATATATATATATATATATATATATATATATATATATGTTTTTTCTCTTACTACTTTTAATATTCTTTCTTTGTTTTGTGCATTTGGTACTTTGACTATTATGTGATGGGAGGAATTTCTTTTCTGGTCCAATCTATTTGGAGTTCTGTAGGCTTCTGGTATTGTTTATGAGCATCTGTTTTATTTAGGTTAGGGAAATTTTCTTCTATAATTTTGTTGAAGATATTTGCTGGCACTTTAAGTTGGGAATCTTTGTTCTCTTCTATACCTATTATCCTTAGGTTTGATCTAACCCTATTGTCCATTGTGTCTTGGATTTCCTGGATGTTTCAGGTTAGGAGCTTTTTGTGTTTTACATTTTCTTTGATGGTTGTGTCAATGTTTTCTATGATATCTTCTGCCCTTGAGATTCTCTCTTCTATCTCTTGTATTCTGTAGGTAATGTTTACATCTATGAGTCCTGATCCTTTTGCTGGCTTTCTATCTCCAGAGTTGTCTCCCTTTATGAATTCTTTATTGTTTATTTCCACTTTTAGATCCTGGTTGGTTTTGTTCAATTCCTTCACCTGTTTCATTGTGTTTTTCTGTAATTCTTTAATGGATTTAGTTGTTTCCTCTTTAAGGGCTTCTGCTTGTTAACCTGTGTTTTCCTGTATTTCTTATATATTTGGTTTTGAGCCTAGCCTTTAAATGCTGAGACATCTCTCCAGCCCAATTTCCTGTATTTCTTTAAGGGAATATTTTTATGTCCTTCTTAATGTCATCTATCATCATCATGAGATTGATTATAAATGCAAATCTTACTTTTCCAGTGTGTTTGTATATCTAGTATTTGCTTTTCTGGGAGAACTGGGCTCTGACGATGCCAAGTAGTCTTGGTTTCTGTTGCTTAGTTTCCTGTGCTTGCTTTTCGCCAACTTGCTGTCCCTGGTTTTAGCCAGTCTTCCTGTCTCTGACAGTGGCTTGTCCTTCCTGTAACCCTGTGTGTCTGCACTCCTGAGACCAACTATCTCCCAGTGGGATCTGGGTACAGAGAGCTGTGGGACTGTGTCAGCTCTGGGCACAGGCAGAAACTGGAAGTTTCCTGTACCAGAATGCTCCTGGGATCCTGTGTCCTGAGGACTCCAGGTGGGTCCCTTGGAGCAGAAGTGGTGGTCTTACCACTACTTTCAGGTGTGAAAATGCTCCTGGCCACTGACTTTCAGCTCTGCACACAGGCAGAGACTGGAAGGATACTCTCCCTGACTGCTCCTATGTTCCTTTATTCAGAGCACTCATGCAGGTTCCTCTTGGGCCAGGAATATGAACAGAAGTGGTGGTCTCCCGGGAGCTCTCAGGATTGTCCACACCTCCTAGAGCCCAGCTCTCTCCCCCATGGGATTTGGGCACAGAGAGCTATAGGACCAGGTCAGCTCCAGGCACAGGTGGAAACCAGAAGGATCCTGTCCCAGACTGCTACTGGGTTTGTGTGTCCCGAGGACTCCAGGCAGTCCCTCAGAGCAGAAGTAGTGGTCTTACCTCTGCTCTCAGATGTGTCAGGTGTGAGGAAAATCTTTAGCCTCCTCTTTGGATCTGAGACTCAGCTCTTCTAGTCACTGAGAAGAAAGTCAGAACATGACTAGTTTTTTGAACATATGTGATTCTATCTTGCCAAATTTTATGGTCATCTACACAGTGGCTTCTCTGCTCCTTTGAAGGATCATTACAGTTGCCGTATGCAACATTTGCTTCCAGCCAATAACTTCCAGATAGGTCTGAACATAACTATATTTAATTAAGTAATATCTGAGCTGGCATAGAATATTATCCTTTCCCTCAAATGTTCAAAGAGCATGAACGTGTTTGTATTGTGGTTTTAAATATAAAACCATAAATGCAAAAATGAAATGTGAACACTTACTCTTGTCATTGATAAATGAATACCCCTTATGAAAATGGTTTTAGAAAAATGTGTATACACACATATTTTAATTTTACTGCTGCTTCTCTTTCAACTAATCTAACTGATTTTCTCTGAGTATAACATCAAATTCAATATAAAGGCAGATGAGAATTTTTTACATATTTCATTTATTATAATATCTCTTAACTGATTAATTTTATAACATTTATGAAAATATCTACAAAACAATTTTATCTGTAATTTTTAATTAGAGTTTGAAGGAAATATAGGATAATGGTGTTCTCAAAGTTTTAATTGTATAGTTTTTTATTGATTGGATGTTGACATTCATTATTATGAAAGATCTATAGATTTTAAGCTGTAATAGACTTAATGCAAAAATGAATCTTGAGTATCATAAATTACTTTGACCTGAATTATTGAAACAATCACTTGCATTCAGCATAAACTTAAAGCACTTATGTGAGCTGCATGTGTATTTATTATAATAGAATATCTTCTTTTAGGTCATAAAAGTCTTGCCCAATAGAGTAGAAATAGCTATCTCAAATTAATTAGGCCTCTAAAATAGGGTCCCCGATTCTAACAATTTACAGAAACCCTATACAATCTTTGAGTTTTTTTCTCATCCATGAAAGAATAAGTTGGAAAATGATATGACAGCAAACAAATATCTTGTAGACACATATAAGGTTCATAAAAGTCCCATGAATTTGTGAACAAGTGATTAGAAAATTGTTCCATTAATATTTCATTTTGCTTTCTACCCAAAAGCGAGGAGACTTTACTCTTAGGTGATTCTGCTGTTTGAGTCCAGTTTTCCACTTTCCTTTTCTGGACCTTACAATATGCCTACTACTACTTGCATATGCAACAGCATAGCTAACTGCTCAGGAATATGGTTTCCTGTACATAAAACTGGACAGTAATTTCCTTATGAGTTGATCTGCTTTTCTGTTTTGTTTTTTAGTTTACACGTTGAATTGTACTTGTTTTACAATCCCCCCCAGCAAAGACTTTTCTAAAATTTAGAACAAATGGGATGTAACTTTTTTTTCTGAGCCATCTGTTAAGAAGGAAGAGGAAAAACAGGTTTTCCTGTCATTTCAATTTTATGCCAAAGTTTGAGGTAAGTTATTCAATTTTAAAAAGAGTTAGTTTAACACAGTGAGACTATAAAAGAGGGCTGAGCATATCCAAACTTACTCATTATATTTCTCATTGTGTTGCTGGCAGAGATGCTATGAATTGATAAGAGAATTGCCTATGATGTGAAGCCAGGCAGGGTAGCAGTCCAGGGGTGATCTGTTCAGTTTCTGGCTGAAAGTGGGCTGAAGACTGGCAACTGTAAAGAGAAACAAGTATGTGTTTCACATAATGCTGGCAAGGGCAAACATAACCAGCATCAATCCTGGCAGTGTATACCAAGTTTGAAAGTGGCATATGCTGATATCCATTGGCCAGCTCATACATGACAGATGTCTTTTAACCAGGTCAGAAAAACTCAGCATGAAAGAACAATTTAGTTCTGTATTAGAATAGTTTGTTTTAGTCAGTGCAAAGCAGAATTCTTTCCTATAGTTGACCTGATATATACCCAGTTTTTCATGTACATATGTTGTTGATATTGTTTTAACAACTTTGTTTTATATACTAGAGCACCTCTCTGTAGCCCGTTATACTAATTTTCTAAAGCCATGGTAAAACCCTATGACCAAGGCAACTTATAGAGGAAAATGTTTACTTGGACTTAAGTCATCAGGAGAATAGAAATCCATCGTGGCGAAAAATGTGAAAGCAAGTAGCAATCATGGTGGCAGAAACAGGAAACTGGGGACTCAATCTTGAATCATAAGCATAAAGCTGTGAAGACAACTGGAAATTAGAATATTCTTTAATTTCTAAAGTCCTGCCTCTAATGACATTCTTCCTCCAAAAACAAAAAAGCACACTGTTAACCTTTGCCAAATGATCAAATATCAGTCTCCGTTATGAACATTCTCACTCAAACTACTATGTCTTTCCAAACTTTTATATTCGAGTAGTGTAAACCCAACCATATAGTACTGCTCTGGGTGTGCAATTTAGATTCCTCTGAGTTGTTCTTTAAACTTACTACATTTCAACAAATGCTTAATTTACCTTCTGTTTTGTCCTTGGTTCATTATTTTTTCAACAGAGGTCTGCTTAACATATTGGTATAATTTCTAATTTTTTTATATTTATGTCCAGTTCTGATGCATTCCTGCTATATGTGGTACTTCATAGAGATTTTGTTATTTTCTGTTGTTTTGTTTTGTTTCATTTTATTCTTTTATTGGATTTTGGTTTTTAAAAGGTTTGGGGATCAAACTTGTCTTATTTTATGGTCTATCCTGGAAAATGCCTCATGTGCGAATTAAAAGATTGTAGATTGTGGAAGCCGTTGGTGGCACTGGCTCTAGAAATGTCAATTAGATATATTTGGCTCAGGATTCATGAGGGAAATGCTCTTCCTTATTGATTTTTTGTATGGATGAGTAATCTATTATTGAGATTGTAGTTGTAGCATGATTCACTCTTATTGCATGAGTGTTGATCTGTTTTGTTGGTTATTCCAATACATAAGGTTAATATTCATTTCATTCATTATGTTGGTCTAATAATACGTAGAAATTTGTTAACAGTATTTTTGAATCACTGACTTATCAACTTTATGCATATTTATATTAACCTTATTCATTTTCAATTCTACCTTCATATATCGTGGACTTTTTCTCATATAAATATGGTAACTTTTATTTTCTAGTTTAATCTACCAGGTGTAACTTATTACATGGTCCTGTCTTCATTGTATATATGTCATTGGTTAATAATTCGGAAGTCTATAGATCACATTATAAAATTTAAATAATATTTCATATTTAGCCCAAGTATGTAGTCAATTTTGGACAATTCATGACCTCTACCATTGCAATTGAAGTTTTCAGTGCTTTGTAGGGTACCCACAAATCAATGGTATTAAAAGGAAGATTTTGTCAACCTGTTAAAAATACCAAAATACATTTTTAACATGGTATCATCACTGAATATATTAGTTATGGGTCATCAACAATAACATTATATTGACATGTAATTAGTATGTTTTCCTTGCTTATTATTATAGTTTGGGCATGAATATCTCTAATGTATTCAGGGATAAGTATTATAGGTTGCTGTCATTATGCAGGTAAAGGAAGACACAAGATAATACATGGCCTGTCATTAGATGAGAAGGAAGGGTAGGGAGGAGCAAAGTTTTAGAAAAAGAGGGAGAAGCAGAAAGAAAGGAGAGGGGCAACATGGAGGCAAAAATAAACGATCCTCACCATCTCAACATAGATACATTTTGTTATGAATATTTCTTAAGTAATGGATTTTATAGGTCAATTTATGTTATCTAGGTGGGTAGTTTATATTTTTATCAATTGGTTGTAAGTTTATTGTGTGGATGTATTGTGGATTGAGAATTTAACATATAAAAGTCATTGTTAAATTACAGCTCATTGAGCCTTGATCTCACCAGGTAGTTGGGAGTTTCTACCTTAACTACCAGGGGACAGCTGCTGGAAGTGTGAGCAGAGTGCAAGGCAGAGAGCCGCAATAAGCTAGCCACTGCTGGACTTCTAGAGCCCTGATTTATGTTTGTTCCATATGGTCTTCAGGTGCCAGAACTAACTCTAGGGAGCAGTGTGACAAGGTGCCATGATGGAATGACTCACAAACCACCTAGGTCAGAGAGTACTTGGGGGCAGTGTGGAGCCTCTGAGATAAATTATTGTTAGTTCTGCATGGCCCTATGTTGCCGGAACTAACACCAGGGAGTGACTTCCTGGGTGAAAGAGTACCAGGGAGCCAACATGGACCAGTGACATGCTGGAACCGGCCACTGCTGAGATAAAGGTACCCTGCAGTGCCATGTGGCCCAACAGTAAGGAAACACGTATTTTAATATTTACCACAATGAAGTATAGAGACAATAACTCCATAAAATAGAGGTGATAAAGTCATGAATTTCTATTCTAATCAATGGAGTACTTCAGAGTTAGGTTAATAAATTTACATACGATCAGGGACTTTGAAAGTTTTGACACTGGGATATTATTAAAGATAATAAGTAACTATAAGGGTATTATATTAGTCATAGAGATGAAAAGTTACAAAGGTGGCTAGGGAGATGGCTCTGTAGAAAAATTGTTTGCCGTGACAGCAAAAAAGCAAAACAAAACAAAACAAAAACAAAACAGACCAGCAAAACCACACAAATGTGAATGTTAGCAGTGCTAGAAGTGGGTGGCAAAACTCTAAAGATTGTAGGACTCAGGAGAGATTAGGGGATTCCTAATTCCTAATGCAAGATGCCTCATTAGAATCTCAGCTGAATCTTTGAGGTTTGCATTCTGCAAGAAACCATGTCTTAGGAAATAAAGTAGGGATCAATGTCAACTTCTAGCCTTGATATGCACATGCAACCAGGATTGTGCCCCTTCACACATGTCCACTACACTCATGTTAAGACACAAATGAGATCACAGAACATGCATGCACACATGTAAAGCATATTCTTTAAGCTCTAGCTACTCAGAAATCACTTTGTTCTGTTCTGCCCTTCGGCCAGGATGATCGAGGTCACTGCACCCTAAAACTTTCAGACTGATGTCCATAGACTGAGATTCTAAGACTTTGAGTCGAAAATAAATATTTCCTCCTTTGTCAGGAATTTTTCATGGAAACAAAATGAAGTAAAACAAACAAAAACATAACACACACACACACACACACACACACACACAAACCAGGAAAGTCTAACATACTGATTAATAAATGAAAGTTAGAAAGAGAAACAAGCCGAGAAAGAAATTAGGGAAATGACACCTTTCATATAAAGTACCTCGGTGTGACTTTAACCAAGCAAGTAAAAGATTTGTACAATAAGAACTTCAAGACTCTGAAGAAAGAAATTGAAGAAGACCTCAGAAGATGGAAAGGTCTCCCATGCTCATGGATTGGCAGGATTATTATAGTAAAAATGGCTATTTTACCAAAAGTGATCTATAGATTCAATGCAATCACCATTAAAATATCAATCCAATTCTTCAAAGAGTTAGACAGAACAATTTGCAAATTCATATGGAATAACAAAAAACCCCAGATGGCTAAAACTATCCTCAACAATAAAAAAAAGGACTTCAGGGGGAATCACTATCCCTGAACTCAAGCAATATTACAGAGCAATAGTGATAAAAACTGCATGGTATTGGTACAGAGACAGACAGATAGACCAATGGAACAGAATTGAAGACCGAGAAATGAACCCACACACCTATGGGCACTTGATTTTTGACAAAGGAGCCAAATCCATCCAATGGAAAAAAGATAGCATTTTCAGCAAATGGTGCTGGTTCAACTGGAGGTCAACATGTAGAAGAATGCAGATCGATCCATGCTTATCACCCTGTACAAAGCTTAAATCCAAGTGGATCAAGGACCTCCACAACAAACCAGATACACTCAAACTAATAGAAGAAAAACTAGGGAAGCATCTGGAACACATGGGCACTGGAAAAAATTTCCTGAGCAAAACACCAATGTCTTATGCTCTAAGATCAAGAATGAACAAATGGGATCTCATAAAACTGCAAAGCTTCTGTAAGGCAAAGGACACTGTGGTTAGGACAAAACGCGAGAGCCAACAGATTGGTAAAAAGATCTTTACCAATCCTACAACAGATAGAGGCCTTATATCCAAAATATACAAAGAACTCAGAAAGTTCGACTGCAGGGAAACAAACAACCCTATTAAAAAATGGGGTTCAGAGCTAAACAAAGAATTCACAGCTGAGGAAGGCCGAATGGCTGAGAAACACCTAAAGAAATGTTCAACATCTTTAGTCATAAGGGAAATGCAAATCAAAACAACCTTGAGATTTCACCTCCACCAGTGAGAATGGCTAAGATCAAAAACTCAGGTGACAGCAGATGCTGGAGAGGATGGAGAAAGAGGAACACTCCTCCATTGTTGGTGGGATTGCAGACTGGTACAACCATTCTGGAAATCAGTCTGGAGGTTCCTCAGAAAATTGGACATTGAACTGCCTGAGGATCCAGCTATACCTCTCTTGGGCATATACCCAAAAGATGCCCTAACATATAAAAAGACGTGCTCCACTATGTTCCATGAGCCTTATTTTATAAGCCAGAAGCTGGAAAGAACCCAGATGCCCTTCAACAGAGGAATAGACACAGAAAATGTGGTACATCTATCTACACAATGGAATATTACTCAGCTATCAAAAACAATGACTTTATGAGTTCATAGGCAAATGGTTGGAACTGGAAAATATCATCCTGAGTGAGCTAACCCAATCACAGAAAGACATACATGGTATGTACTCATTGATAAGTGGCTATTAGCCCAAATGCTTGAATTACCCTAGATGCCTAGAACAAATGAAACTCAAGGCGGATGATCAAAATGTGAATGCTTCTCCCCTTCTTTAAAGGGGAACAAGAATACCCTTGGCAGGGAAGAGAGAGGCAAAAGATTAAAACAGACACAGAAGGAACACCCATTCAGAGCCTGCCCACATGTGGCCCATACATATACAGCCATCGAATTAGACAAGATGGATGAAGCAAAGAATTGGAGGCCGACAGGAGCGGGATGTAGATCGCTCCTGAGAGTCAAAGCCAGAATACAGCAAATACAGAAGCGAATGCCAGCAGCAATCCACTGAACTGAGAATAGAACCCCCATTGAAGGAATCAGAGAAAGAACTGGAAGAGCTTGAAGGAGCTCGAGACCCCATATGTACAACAATGCCAAGCAACCAGAGCTTCCAGGGACTAAGCCACTACCTAAAGACTATACATGGACTGACCCTGGACTCTGACCTCATAGGTAGCAATGAATGTCCTAGTAAGAGCACCAGTGGAAGGGGTAGCCCTGGGTCCTGCTAAGACTGAACCCCCAGTGAACTAGATTGTTGGGGGAGGGCGGCAATGGGGGAGGATAGGGAGGAACACCCAACGAAGGGAGGGAGGGACTAGGGGATATTTGTCCGGAAACCGAAAGGGAATAACACTCGAAATGTATATAAGAAATACTCAAGTTAATAAAAAAAAATAAATAAATGAAAGTTAGTGTCATACGTCGTTTAATAGTGAGAGAAATACTGAAAATTAGTATTAGAAGAAAATTATCCATATAAGTCTAAAATATATGATGTGAAATTTATAAAATGAATGTGAATATAACAGTGAAGACAATTTCACAAATCTGTGAGACTGCATGTGTAAGCATATGCATGTGTGTACAAGTGTACATTTTACAATTGAGCCACAGTGACCGAAAAGCACACAATAAGTCAGTAATTATTTTATCAGTTGGCTAACTATTGAACTGAATTCTGTATTAAATGATACTAATGTGGTATTACTGATACCGCATCATTATTATGCAAACAAGTCAACTTATTCAAAGACCTAACCAAAATGTTATGAGTTTAAAGAACATTTCAAGAACTAAATTTTTCTCAGTTGGAAATGTATTGAGAAAATGCTAATTATTAAAACACATTCCATTGACTGACATTTAATTACCATGAATTATTCATTAAGTGTTTGTTATTCCTGATAACATTTACTGACAAAGATTAAAGAAAATATTTAGTTTGGGACAATAAAGTTAATAATTTACCTTCAATTTACTATAATAATAACATGATTTTTGATGCTATTCAAAAATTAATTTCAACTTTTTGTTATTTGAATCATCAAACATTTGAAGATATTATTTCAATAAGAAAAGAGAAAATAAAAGGTTTTATTTGAAATATACACCCTTTTTATACAATAGGACATTTTGAAAACTGTTTCATTATTGAAATGCTATAAATATCTGTAAACAGTTTTGTTTCACCTTTTTTGCATATTATAAAAATTATAAAATTATGCATTTTTATCATTCATTGGTAGATATCTCAAACTAGTTTTAAACCTACTCCTTTATTTAACATATTAATTAATAATTGCCACATCTTTTGCAAGGTAAACAGTGTGAGTATGGTGATATTGAGGACCCTGTGTAATTTTATTAAGAAAGATTTAACTTCAAATACATTTTCTATCACGTGCTGCATCAGTATAAATTGCTCACCCATGGCTCACACAGAAGTGGCTGACACCGTGGAACTGTGATTCTATGTCATGAGCTGTAAATTTAGGTACATTCCTCAAATTTAGATATAACTACTAGTATCTTGTGAATAAGAATAGTTATCTACATTTTTGTCTGCTTAATTCTTTTGATTTTTTTTTTTTTTTGGTTTTCATTTTGAGTGTATTTTTTTCTCCTTTAGGGGAGTCAGCTAGTCTCATCAGAATATATCAATCATGTGATGCAGGTGTGCTAAAAACTCCAAATCCTTTTCATTGTGCCAACTGAATACATTCACATGGTTTGCCCAATACTACAAGCCTAATACTTGAAAGAAAATGAGACCGCCCAGTTCTCTGGGCATCATTTACTTTTCTCCTTCATGCACTGGGATTATTACATCCTTTTCAGTAAGTTTCCTTGCTGCTACACACATCCCATTACTCTTCATTATTTAGAATCCTTACAGATGTCTTTCTTTCATTTCTGTCTTTATTTGTCTTCTCCCTATATAGTCTTTCCTTTCTATAATGTGGTTCCTCATTAAAATTTGACCGCATCTGAAGCTTTACCTAAATCACAGAATCCAAAGCTTACACCTATTTTCATAATTTAATTTTGCTATCAACATTTATGAATTGAATCACTTATTTTTCCCTTTATATCACAAATAAAAGGCACAAGAGCACTTGCTATAAAACATTTCCTATATTTCAAATCTAACTTCAAAGAACCCATGTCATTATCAGATATTTTGGTTTTTCTAGGTCAATAGCATCTGACGTGCCATAAGTGTTTAGTGCATAGTTACAATATGTTGGAACTACAATAGACTAGGTAGGAGGTGATTTCCATAAAAAAGTAATGTATTATCCCTACAGTAAGAAAAATACATAGGCTTAAACAAAAGGAATGGATGAAGAATTGCCATAAATTTTTCCTTAATTAAAAAACACAATGAATGAATAATAACAGTTCTATAATTTCATTTTATTACTTGCTAGTGAAGTATGCATTCACTTTTTATTAACAAGATGAATTTTACTAGTATTTTGAAAATACCTACTATTTGTCAAGCACATAAAATCAATAGATTTACAAAAAGAAATTCAAAGCATTGCGTGAACAAGTAATATGAAAGTTGTATATAGATTATAATATGTAATTTGTTTATATCTGGGAAACGAAATATGGATGAGGAAGAAGAGTTGAGAGTCTAAGCAGAAGTTGCTAAAAGAAGGCATGTAAGCCAAACAAGTAAATTTAAATGTCTTAGTTTCCATATTTAAAGTCTCTCCAGTAGCAGCCTCCAGGACCATCTCCTTGCTGCCTTTGGCTCCTAAGACAAGCCAACAAGGTCTTCGAGGCTAGCACCATACTCTAAATGAGCCATGACCTCTCAGATTCCTCAGAATTATTCCACAGAAGTAGAAGCTTTCCATCTGGTCAATTTGCACCTGTGTGCCTGGTAGACCTGCCTTTCTCTGGGCTTCCTTTTTGACTGGGATGACATAGGTTTGGAGGGCATAGGCCACTTCTTCCAAGAATTAGCCAAGGGAAAGCACGAGGGCACCAAGGGTCTCCTCAAGATGCAGAACAATCGCAGGGGTTGTGCACTCTTTCAGGATGTGCAGAAACCACCTCGAAATAAATGGGGTAAGACCCAGGAGGCCAAGGAAGCTGCCTTGACCTTGGATAAGAACCTGAACCAGGCCCTATTGGGTCTTCATGCCCAGGGTTCTGCCCACACAGACCCACATCTCTGACTTCTTGGAAAGAAGGTGAAGCTCATCGAGAAGCTGGGTAACCACATGACCAACCTCAGTAGGCTGACTGGGATACAACCAACGCAGACTAGCATGCCTTAGGTATCACTGGGCCAGTATCTCTTTGAGCACCTCATTCTCAAGCACGACTCGGAAGCCTCTGTGCCTTCCAAGGGGCTCCCTCCTCTGCTCTGCCACAGCCATCCTCAGGACCTCAACCTGAATGGACTGCTCAAGCCACAAGGTAGATTTGTAACCACCCTAGAACCTCTCCTAGGTCTTGGACCAAGTGAAAATAAAGCATTTTGAAATAGGAAAAAAAGAATTATGTTCCTGAAGTTAATTTTAAGAAATTTTGTTAACACAAAGAATTTGAAATAAAGTTCATCTTTCATGATTGCAACATGAGAATTCTGATGAGACACATTTCAAGATCTCAGTAGACACATAAGGCTAGTGTCATGTGGTACAATTCTAGACAGAGATGACAGAAAATAGATGATACTCTGTCTACTCCTCACACAGCAAATGACTGGCTCTTTTGTTAACCGCTGAGTTCTTCACAGTTTGTAATAGATATAATATCATCTCACTAAGATATTATTCAAGTATATGTCAAGAATAAAAAAATGGACACAGTGAATGAGCAAAACAATTAACAAGATTATCTAGAAACCTGACATTATATCTATACAAAATATATAAGTTAGTATAACATAGGAGTTGAATATAAAGAAAATTATCATTCTGGAGGGTCCTCTCACTTCCTACCACCCAAGGTTGCCTGTTTCTATTCTTTCTGCTGGCCCTCAGGGCTTCAGTCCTTTTCCCCCTCCCAACACCTGATCATGTTCCCAGGGATGAGAGAGACTCTCAGGACTCAAAGGGAGGGACATTAGATGAAATGCCCTGCAGTGGGGAGAGGGAAATGGTGAAGTCCACCTGCAGCAGAAAAACAGGACATTAAGTGAGAGATGGGATTCCTATCCCACAGTCAAAACTCTTGACTCATATTTGTTCCTATCTGGAAGAACTGCAGGAACAAAAAGGCAGAAGAATCTGAGGAAAAGGAGGTTCAGCAGCAGGCCCGACGTGGGATCCAGCTCAAGGAGAGGCCTCAAGGCCTGACTATTACTGAGGTTATGGAGTGCCCACAAAAAGTGTCTTATCATGACCGCCCTCTGAAAGGCCAAACAAGCAGCTGAAAGAGTCAGATGCAGATATTTGCACCAAACCAACTGACAGAATCTGCTGACTACTCTGGTTGAATTAGGGAAAAGCTGAAAGAAGCTGAAGAAGAAGGCAGCCCTGTGGGAAGACCAGCAGTCTCAATTAGCTTGGACCCCTGACATCTCTCAAATGTTGAACCACCATCCAGGCAGCATTCACCAGCTGATATGAATTCCCAGCACATACAACAGAGGACTGGCTGGTCTGGCCTCAGTGAAAGAAGTGCACCTAAGCCTCCAGAGACATGAGGCCCCAGGGAGTAGGGAGGTTTGGTGAAGTGGAGTTGGAACTAGGGTTTGGAAACATCCTCTTGGAGATAGGAGTTAGGGGTAGAGATACGGGATTGGGAAGAGTCAGAAGATGGACCAAGAGGGGGATAAAATCTGGAGTGTATGAAAACGATTAAATAGAATTCAAAAAAGAAAAATTTCTAAGATAATTTAGAGAGAAAAATGTTATAGCCCTGTGTGTATATAAAGGAGAAAGACAGAGGAAGAAAAGGTTAAAGAATCAATCCTTATGTAGTTGGGAGCACAAGTTCAACATCTTTAGGTTAGACAGAAGCTGGAAAATCAACTCTACCTCTGACACAGAAGATAAGGTATATTATAGAAAATAATTGAATCCACCTCAGTAACTGACTTACCAAAATAAAGTACAAGAAATGAATTGTTTATAAATTTATACCTCAGGACATCACTAAGTAACAGTGTCTATAATTTATTATATTTTGATTCAAGTAGATTAGTATGTACAATCAAAATAATCAATAAAGTTTCTACATATCATGTGTATAAAATGTTTACTAAATGTTGGTATCTCAGTACTCCATAATTATGTCTATCATTAATGATATTTTAAAGGTATATTCAATTTGCTTCATTTCTAGAACATTAGAATTTGTCTCTTTTACTAGCACAAATCGAAAAATTTACAGTGCCTATCTTTCAGTAAATCTTTATTAAATTGCTCAAAAAGTACTGTCAGAATATCTATTCTATTGGGCAATTTATACTAGCTTTATTAAAGGAACTATTGGGATTCATTCTGTAAAATTTTAACATGAGCATGAAGCTTATAATGATTCATTTCCTTCATAAATTTAAACAGTACTAACAAATTGTTAGCTTGAGGGATATATTTGCTAATAAACTCAGAAAACTCTAGCAATACAATGAACACATTAGCAATACATGGTTAAAACTTACAAAAGTAAAACATGTAGTAACTGTGCTTTCCAGTGAAATTATTAACAACATTTAAATTTATGCACAACTTATAGAAACAATGAAACAGTCCCTCATACTTTATTAGCTATACTGTGGGATTAATTTAAGCACGTTTGGGAAATGTATTAATATTTTAGGCCTCTAGGGAACCCTTTTATAAATTACTGTTTTAGTGCATTAAAAGGTACCTAAATCATTATAGTACAGACTTGCCTCTTACATTAACCCTGGCTTTTCAACTATTAAAGATAAATACAGCCTAGGGTATTTTCAGCTAGAGTTTAAGCAATAAGCTAATAACTGGCAGTTTTGATCGATCCCTTGGAGTTATACCGACCCCCTTTCTCCAACAATGGAGTTTGTTGTAATGTCTCTAAGTATAAGATGAGAAAATTTTCTTCACTATTCCATATAGACATTCCTCTGTCAACAATTGTCTACACTAAAGTATCTCTAGAGTGAATTTATTTCAAATATATTTTCTATGATATAATAGCTGAGGTTTTATATTTTAATTTTTCTTTTCCTTAAATGTCTTTATTTTTATCTATATGTGTTGTGTAAATATTAGTTAGGGGCATGCAAATACCTGAGACATTCAGATGAAGCCTTCACATAAAAATGAACTAGAGTTACAAGTCCTCAATAACCATCTGATGGGGAGGCTGAGAGTCACACTTGGGTGTTCTAGAAGTGGAGCAAGTGGTCTTAACCCTGAACCATCTCAATAGAAAAATATATTTGCTTTTGCTTAATTCTAGAGTTATATTTGCACCCAACCAGTTGACAGAAGCTGCTGACCCCTCTGGTTGAGTTAGGGAAAAGCTGGAAGAAGCTGAGGAGGAAGGTGACCCTGTAGGACGACCAGCAGGCTCCACTAACCTGAACTCCTGAGATCTCTCAGACTCTGAGCCTCCAACCAGGCAGCGTACACCAGCCGATATGAGGCCCCAACACATGTACAGCAGAGGACTGCCTGGTCTGGTCTCTGTGAGAGAAGACGCACCTAGCCCTTGGGAGACTATGCATTAATTTGTTAATGGGGTACATAGTTATATTTGCAGTGAATCTTTAAGTGTGAGTTTTTCCATATATAATACAATCACAGTAATTTATATTCACATATCAAAATACCATCAATGTATCATATCTACTTTTAACCAAAATTCATACACATAATCCACATTTTGTTTGCCTATTGCTTTACAAATGGGCATTCAGATCAGTGGCTTAGGTAAACAACAAATATATCAAATGTGAGAAGATAGGATGGCATGAATTTTGAAGAATGAATTAAACTGCAAAATATTTGTTATCCAATTACCAAATATTTCCATTGTTTGAGCTTCCTGTGTATGCATTTCTGTTCAATGAAAGCTCACAAGATAATTCAGTTAGAACTGACACCTATTTCTCTCAGGTTTCTATTTACTCGTTGAAAATGGCCAGTCACATGTGGTCAGCATTTATATCTAGTATGAACATTTTAAAATACTTTTGTCATTTTCTCTAACTAGGTATACTAACATCATATTACCTTACTGAAGTGAAAGGATGCTTTAAATATCATTAACAGATGAAATATAACTTACTACTATCCCTGCTGTGTCTTAGGAGTAGCTTATAATGAATGGCCTATAAGCACTTAAAAAAATCTTCAACATCCTCAATCATGAGGAAAATGAAAATCAAAACGATCCTGAGATTCTGCCTTACACTAATCACAGTGTCTAATATCAAAAACTGAGGCAACAGCAGATACTGGTGAGGTTGTAGAGAAAGAAGAACACTTCTCCATTGCTGGTGGGATTGCAAGCTGGTACAACCACTCTGGAAATCAGTCTGCAGTGCCTCAGAATATTGGAAATGGTTCTACTTGAACACTCAGATATACCACTCTTGGGCATATACCCAAAAGACGCTTCAGTATATAACAAGGGCACATGCTCCACTGTGTTTATAGCAGCTTTCTTTATATTAGCTAGAGGCTGAAAATAACACAGATGTCCCTCAACAGAAGAATGGATACAGAAAATGTGGTATATTTATGCAATGGAATACTACTCAGCTATTAAAAACGAGGACTTCACAAATTTTGCAACTAAACTGATGGAACTAGAAAATATGATACTGGGTGAGTGTAGGGAGCTTCGAGGTCCCCGAGGATGTCGCCGGTTTCCGCCTTCCGCTCATTGAGAAAAACAAGTCCTTGAGAAAAACAAGTCCTTATTTGGCTGTTCCTGCTTGGCCTGGTCACTTCCGCATAGTACAACCTATCCGCTGTCTCCACGTGGCTTGCTAGGATTGGCCAGCACTAGCTATTTAAGTGTGGTGCGGGGATTTCCCGGGGTCAGAAGACTGTATCAAGGTTCCTGAGTAAAACTGCTTGAAGAAGATCTTTGCTGGTCGTGTCTTCCTTGCTGGTCGAGGTTGGGTGCGACAGGTGAGATAACACAGATCTAAAATTATATACATTGTATGTATTCATGGATAGGTAGATATTAGCCAAAAAGCTCAGAATATCTACAGTACAACTCAAAATATGAAGCTTATCAAGAAGGAAGTCCAAAGTGTGGATGCTTCAATCCCACTTAGAAGGGAGAACATAGTGATCACATTAGGCAGAGGGAGGGAAGAAACCGGCTGGGAGAATGTGGGGGGGGGCGGGAATAAGGAGAAGGATCAGGAACGACATGAGATAGGAGGGATGGACAGAGGACCAGGAGAACAAATAGAAAGGTGAGGAGTGGAGTGTTCCTCTTTCTCCACATCCTTGCCAGCATCTGCTGTCACCTGCATTTTTGAACTTAGCTATTAAGATTTTTATTTGCTTTTCCCTGATGACTAAGAATTCTGAACATTTCTTTAACAGAGTGAGATGGGCAAGTGGGGGTAGCCACTAGAAAGTCCCAGATTCCGCGGAAGCAAGAGGCTCCCAGGACCCAAGACCCAACAGGGTGATAACTTTAGCCAAAATACCTAACAAAGGTGAGATACATTCTGTAGAGACAACCTCCATTAGATAGGCACAGCCCCCAGTTGAGAGATTGGGCCATCCATAATCTTAAATTTTTTAACCCAGAAATGTTTCTGTCCAAAGCAAGGGTAGGGACAAAATATGGTACAGAGACTGAAGGAAAGGCCATCCAGAGACCATCTAGGGATCTATCCCGTCTTCAGACACCAAATCCAGACATTTTTCTGATGCCCAAAAGCACTTGCTGACAGGAGCCTGATATATGGCTGTTTCCTGAGAGGTTCTACCAGCACTTGACCAACACAGATGCAGATACTCATCATAGCCAACCTTTGTACTGAACCCATGGACCCCAAAGGAAGAGCTAGGGGAAAGACTGAAGGAACTGAAGGGGACTGCAACCCCATAGGAAGAAAAATATCAACTAACTGGACCACCGAGAGCTCCCAGGGACTAAACCATCAATTAAAGAGTATACATTGAGGGAGCCCTGACTCCAGAAACTTATGTAGCAGAGGATGGCCTTATCTGATATCAATGGGAGAAGAGGCCCTTGTTTTCTGGAGGCTTGTTGCCCCAGTGAAGGGGGATGTTAGGGTGGTGAGGCAGGAGTGAGCGAGTGGGTTGAGTGGATAGAGGAGCACCCTCAGAAGAAAAGGGAAGGGGAAAGAGGGGGGATGGGAGAGAGGTTTGTAGATGGGTAATTGGAAAGGGGAATATCATTTGAAATGTAAATGAATAAAATTATTAATAAAAAAAGAAATATGTTTTCATTTCTTTAGGTGGATATATAGAACACAGGTGGTAAATAAACACAGAAGAAGTCAGAAAAATAGCAAAATAAAAACACCATGTTTCTATTTTCATTGCTGGAACCTACGCCATTAATTTCTGGTTAAAAGTCAGAGGAACAAGAAATTCCTTTCCATAAGGTATATAAAAGGTGCAGTCACCATGGCAACAGATACATTCCCTGAAAAACTAAATATAATCCCACTATTTTCATCAATTCCTATATCCAGTATCTGAAAATAATGTTCATCTATAGTAGTATAGACTTACTTCTTCAGAACTGGCACAATTTCATAAGAAGTAATGCTCAAAGAAATTTAAGACAAATAATTTGAAATATATTTCATGGTCATGTGATAGATTAAGTGCTAATATGAAATAACATAATTCTCCAGAATCAAAAGAATCGAAGTCCTCTTTAAATTATTGGTGAGCAGTTCTTAGAAATAGCATTCCTGGATGGATATCATGGCACCTTCAATCTCAGCACTCAGGAGGATCACTATAGGCTTTCTACCAGCCTAGTCGTAATAGGGAATATTTGGGTAGCAAAGATGCATAGTAAAGTCCTGTGTGTTTGTTTGTTTTAAGTGCAAAAATATCCTGGAAATATCAACCTTAAAATTTATTTAATTTAAATATCTCAAATAGTTAAAGCAATCTTGATCCAAAAGCACAGGGCAGGAATCATGACACTACTTGATCTCAAGTTATGCTGGAAAGCCAGTTTAATAAAACTAATGTGGTACTGCTTAAAAGTAGAAGTGTTTACCAGTGGAACAAAAAGAGATCAAAAAATAAATCAAGATTGTACACTTGTCTTATTTTGACATATGTGTCAAGAACACAGAATCAGAAAAAAGAACTCCCTTATTAAGTTGTGCTCCGAATATTAGATAACCCATAGAGAAAAATGAATCTAGATTATTTCTCGCAATATACCAAACACACCAAAATAAAGAAAGATGTAACTATGAGGAATCATATAAAAATATTAAAACTAGTTTACAAAAAGTATTTTATAACCGAAACATGTTTGAATAATTGCTCTTATTAAGGATGTTTAATCATGATGAAATATGTAAAAGCAGAAATTATTAATTTATGCTGTCCAATGCTTTAAATAAAATTGAACACCAGTATTATCTGAGCACCAGCAGATTGCAATGAAAACATTGAGAGAAAAAAACACATTAATGTGAAATGCAATATTTGAATACTGAGAAAATAATAAACTAGTTTAAAAAATACTAAGATTTAAGGAATCAGTAACGTTTGTTTTATTATACCAATAATAATTAGGAAAATAAGTAACACAGCTGCTCTAAAATCTAAAGAAAAATGTGTGTGTGTGTTTGTGTGTGTAAGAAAAGTCATATTGAAAATAGAAAAAGTATGTGCATATCAATAAATAATGTGTAACTTTGAAACTTTCTGACCTAGGACATATACTAAAACTTGTATTGTCAAGGTGACTAAATTCGTTCATAAGAACTTAGGCATCCTTTAATGAATAATTAACTTTTGACTCAAACTTAGTAGCATTGCCAAGGATTTTTACTTGCTTTTAGTTTATGAGATCCTGAGAAAATATACTGCTGTGACTGGCTTTCCAAAAGAAAGAGAAATTCAGAATCTGTTTAAAACCAGTGTAAGAAACGTGTCCTTTAAAAAAAAATCAATTAAAATTATATACTGAAAAAAGTTTATGAACATTTGTGGAAATATTTTACACAATATAGGATAATACTTTTAGAAGATTTTTTCATTAAAATTTTAATGTAATCTCTAATCACAACATATATCTCTAACTACATAATGCATGTATATGAACATCACTGAAGGGGGATAACTGCCATCTCCCTTGATACATTCTAGTGTCTTACTCAGGTTCATGAATTCCTTTTGGAAATCATGCACGTGCACATGCACACACATAAACATAAACACACACACACACACACACACACACACACACTTCTCACTTTGATTTGTTTACCTCTATTTAAGAAAATTGCACATATTCAATCATACTTGAGAGTAGATCTCCCATAATAAATGGATTGCAGGCTAGTAGAACAACTTGGGACACATCCCTAGAAATGTATCTCATTCATCATAAATCAGTTAGATAAGCACCTCGGCCTTGATTTACTACCACCAACCAGAGATATAATATTGATTTAATTAAGATGTGCCAAATTTTTCCAAACAGCACCATCATGAATAACATACATTTGTGAGTTTTCTAATTTTCTCACTAAGTTTATTTTTCCACGGGGGCAAAGAATAGTGAATAAAAAAAAGAGTAAACAAAGAGATATTCACTTAAACTATATAACCTTATGGTATAAAATAAAGAGAACTTTTAATTTGTTAAACATATTTAACGCTGTGAGATTACAGTGATAATTATTAGAAATATGTATGCTGTCCCATTGAGTAAGGGGCTCAGTAAATTAAAAGTTGCGCTTTGCATGTGTTTCTTCTGATCCTGGTACAGGATTGCAAAACAGTATGTGCGACAATGCCTTTCTAATGTGTGACACAGGAAAGCAAATCATTTATGAATGTAGGAGACTTAAACTTGGACTGTGCACTACTGGGATAACACAATTGAACATTAGTCAATGGCAAAGATTTCCCCTTCAAAATTTGAATACTTCATTCTGGAAGGCTTGTCAAGGTTAAAACACATTAGGTGAGTAACTCAGAGAAAGACAAACATACAAGAATGGAATAGCTAGCATGAAAATATGCTCTGCGATAATAAACACATAAATGTGATTATGTATGTTTGTAGGTCTATGTATGGCTCTGTATGGGCTAGACCATAAATATATACACAAATAGAGATTCCACTGGGAGATTATAGAAAAAGACAGAGAAATCAAATTCTTTAGTACAATAGGTACTGTTCATTCTGTCCAGAAGCTATTTTTATTTGTAATCCACACAAATTATTATCCTCCAAATTACACTATTGAATTCATTTTGAGAAAGGCTTTTTCTGCTAGAAAAAACATATTACAGATTTTTTAAAAAAATCAGCAACTCTGCCTTTTACTTATTCTAAATATGATATGATGCAAAGAATAATAATAGTAATTATAATCATTTTCACCAGTATACTGATATTGTTCTTTTCCTTTGAACAGAAATCTTATCAACACATTTTAAAGGTCAAGCAACTTTACATTATATATCTCATCCATAGTAATGTATATAAATTGATATATAATTTTACTATTGCATTTACCATGCATTACCATCCTGGAAATAGGCTTTCAACATTATGAGTACCAATATCAATCTAGTAAATATTCTGAATTTCTGTCCTCAGACATTTAAAGTTATCTATTCCAAGTCACTTAGGAGCTAATTATACTCTTAGTTTGTAAACAGGTATTAGTACTAGATGGATATTTTAAAATTAATTTTCTCTAAGAGCTACAATGGGTGCTTGATTTTACCATCTGGTTAAAGAATTTGCAACTTGTACAATAGAGAAAAAATACTTACTTTTTGTTTTGTCTGACCAAACCAGAATGAATGTTTTATTTACTTTTGAGTCATTTATTTTGTGTTCATTCTGATGAGATGCCAAATAATTATTGTTGTACTGTCAAAAACTAACATGACTACAATTCCTGTACAAATAATAACTAGGCAAGAAAATATATGTTCTAGCTTATTTTACTGCATGACCTAAATATCTTGTTATAAAATATTTGCTAAAAATTTAATTTAGTTTGTGATATAAAAGAATTACCAGTATGTGCTTTATGAATAGTCTTGTAAGGAAAGGTGATAAGAGATATATACTAAGATGTAACGATAATGTTCTTCTGAAACACGTCTAATCACATATGCCAGCTTCATGTTCCTGTTGCTGGGATCAAACATGCTAATAAAAGAAACCTAATAGAGGAGCCTATTAGAGGCTTCCTTTGCTCTCCATTTGAGGGTACAGCTCAATGTGGCAGATTAATTACAATGGCATAACCTAGAACTAGCTGGTCACAGATCTTTAAATTCAGGAGGCAGGAACAACAATATTTTTCAATTTACTTCATTTCTGTTATGTACTCCAAGGCCCAAGCAGAGGGGAATGGTTCTAATTTTCATTACTGTGCATTCCCCCATGTCATTTAACCTAATACTTATAGTCCTTCAAGAGATATTCAAATGCTGTTCTAACATAGACATTCCATCATAGGTGTGCCTAGAGGGTTAACCACTATATTGTCTCTAGGAATGACAGTTAACTAAAATTATTAACGTTTTAGAAGACACTAGATTTTTTAAATGCCAACGAATATGGCTACAATTAGTTGTTCTCATTTAAACATTAAAATATTTTTATTGTATAGACAAAAATAGTTTCATAGACTCCTTGCTCTAGGGAATGAACTGAGAATGCATATGGAATTCTTGCAGACAGACTTAAGCCATCAAAGAAACAGGCCCTGTGAATAAGACTCGAACAACAGACCTCAATTGGCTATGTTTGGACATGCTTACCTCAAATGTTTTCTGATTTCTTAATATTAGCCTATATGCATTGGAGAGATTGGAATAAAACTTATTTCATCCACTTATTATGTCCAAAATTGCTTTTATAAGAGAATGAACCTGTTAATCCATGACTATCCAAAGTTATATATCAGAATTTCTAATTTTCATATGTATGAATGTGGTTTAAACATTCTACATTGTCTAAACCTCAAAATAATGCATGATGTACAATTATTTTCATTATTGAGTAATTACTTCAGCCTATCACTTTGGAAGAGTGGGCAAATAAAATATTAATTTATATAATATTTATTTAATATTAATTGTTAAAAATAAAATTATTTCTTGTAAGTTAATTTTATGACTGTGTATAAAATATGAACTATAATCATATAATATTGCATATAAATTTCTTATTTCAAATTAATTGAATTTATGCAGAAGGTGCACATGAATATCTAAATTTCTCATAACCTACATACTGAACATCAACTACCTCCAAGTTTTTCTCATGTTTGGCTATCTAGCCTAGATAATGTTTCATGATCTAGATTTTTAGTAGAGAATATTCTTTAGTATGTATGTAAATTCGTTTGAATGAAAGCAAAAGAGAAATCTATTTATGTTGTGTAAGTTAGTTTTCTCATTCCACGCTTACTGCCCACTATAATATATGATCCTCAGTCGTAGAGAATTAATTGCTTTCCCCTAAATGCCAAGACTTTTCTCCATGAAAGTAATTTATTGCAAACCAGCAATATCTCTATAACTCATCCTTCTGGGTGGAAAAATCCTCAGCTTAGTATTCTCTTGTGTTAAAAGACTACTCTTTATGATACACATTTGTTTAGAGTCTGATTTTAACCATCATATCATTTATTATTATTTTGACATTTAAGCCAGAATTCCAATGATCTAATTCAGCATTGAAAATGTTTTCTTAGAGATATGTAAATTTTACAAGAGTCTAGACTCAGAGTAAACCCATTTTAAGAGCTCTCTTCTTCCTCCCATGTTAATGACAAATTGATGATGCATAGTTTGTGCTGCCTTTCATTCTCACGTACAATTGAAAGCTTAGCATTCACTTTCCCTGACTTGTTCTCTTGGTAAATCCTTGCTATTTTTCTTTCTCTACATGACCTGCCCCTATCCTTGACCTCGTTGGTGAGCTATTTCCCTCTTTGAGTTTTTCTGGAGAAGTTTTATGGCACAGTCTGACTAGCCCTCCTATATTTCTTGTATTTTCTTTTCCTACTGTCAACACTGAAGTCCAACCTGCAAATTACAAGGAGATTAGCTTTCATCATGCCTCAGTCCTTTCCCAGTTTTTGTAATGTCAGCCCAGCTGGTCTTTCTGAGACTGCACTTCAAGTAGTGACTTCTCTTGTGAAATTTACTTTGATATCTCTCTCATAACGGAGGCCTTGATTCTGAGCATTATAATTTCACACATCATATGTTTCCAATATATATAATTATTGCAAAACAAAAATATGTTTCCGTGAGATATTAAAATGATTTCATATAGAAAAGAAACCTATGTTCTAACTTTATATCAAAAGTTTTCTAGTTTTATTGTGTATACAATTGCATTGGAATAGTGTCTTACCAAAATATCTATTTTAAAATATAGTTTTCTCTTCAAAATGCCTTACATCATTAGATAATTTTTTAAAGTTTTTTTTTTAAATATTTGCTGCATAAACTCTGAATAAATTCATCAGTCGGTCAGTCTTTATAGTTTCTAAGAAGTCGCCTTGTAGAATATTTAATGTTTCTAAAGTATGTAGGACAATTTTTCTTTCTTTTTTTGATCAGTGTGTGTGTGTGTGTGTGTGTGTGTGTGTGTGTGTGTGTGTGTGTGTGTGTGTGTGTGTGTGTGTGTGTGTGTTTGACAATGTTTTCTATGGCTTATGTGTACATATCAAACAGCAACTCCAAGGCGTGTTTTCTTATTTTATCCTGTTGGCTAAGGAAACTGTACTTAGGTCTTTAATCTTGGCTTCCTGAGCCATCTTGTTTTGATAATCTTCTCATACGGTATCTAGAAACAGAGTTTTCGTTTCTTGTTTTTTTATTGTTTTGTGTTGGTTTGGTGGTGTTAGTCATGGGTTTTCTGTTATGCTTTCAGATAGGATCCTAGTTCACCTGTACTCTGAGACACTCTACCTAGCAGCTCACCAAAAAAGATGCATAGATCTTGGGGTTGGGGATTTAGCTCAGTGGTAGAGCGCTTGCCTAGAAAGCGCAAGGCCCTGGGTTCGGTCTTCAGCTCCGAAAAAAAGAAAGAAAAGAAAAAAAAAGATGCAGAGACCTAAAGCAAAACATTAGACAAAGCTATGGGAGTCTTATGAAAGAGGTGTGAGAACGATTAAGGGACCTGGGGAGCATAGGGATGCGACAGAAAAACCAATAAAGTCAACGAACATGGACCGTTTGACAGTGCCAGAGACTGAACCACCAGGCAAAGTGCATGCATGGGCTGGATCTAGAAACCACACACACACAAATGTAGCAGATGTGCAGCTTGCTCCTCATGTGCTTGCCCCAACAATTAGGAGGAGGGCTCTCCCTGACGTTGCTGATTGCCTGTGGACCTTATTATCCATGCTCAGCTGCCTTGTTCAGCCTCACTGGGGGAGGTTGTACTAGTCCTGGAGTAATTTGATGTCCAAGGTAGTTCGGTACTCAGGCTGGGTCTCTCCTTTACCTTCTGACAAACGTAAGAGGAAGGGAGGGGCTGTGTGAGGGGGGCACTGGAAAGAGAGAGGGGACTATGATTGAGATGTGAAGTCAGTAAATAAATAAATTTAAAAAGAAAAAAAGAGAAGAAAGTAATGGGGAATGACTCTAAAATGATTCTAAAATACTTTTACTTTCCCACCACATTATTTCTTCAAATCATTAATACTAATTTTTAACAGTTTTGATCGTGGAGATGGATGGATGGATGAGTTAGTTGACAAAGAGCTTGTCATGCAAGCACAGAGTTCTGAATTTCATCCTCAGTACCCACATAAAAATGCAATCTTGTATAAGTAAGTTTTATTTGGATTGCACGGCAACACCTTTTTGACTCTTGTAATTATATGCTCTATGCTATATAAAAATATATAAAATTATATGAATTTCTGCTATAAAGGTATACAAAATAAATAACCTTAAGCTTATATGATTTCATTATTTTGTGTTAATTACTTTATTATTATCATTTATATTCACCATGTAGTCAGGCTTATCTTACTTAATGAACTAAGGACTTACTTCATAATGAAAGAAAATCTTCGCTTGTAATGTCTAGCGCTAATATCTCTAATGGATATAATTTATCATTATATTTAAGAAAAAGAGAATATACTCGAAATATAATTACTCTTAAAACATCAATGTTGAAACTTTGAACTCTCAGATTTCAGGGAAACCATCACTGTTTAATGAATTTAAATATGCCTCACACTCAGAACTCAGGTCTTTGCTAATGTCTGGTATACTGTACTCAGGCAGTTGCCCTTGAGTTACAAAACAAGTGTGGCTATGTACTGGATGCTGCAAAGCATCTTCCCTCTTCACATGTGTACAGTGAACTCTGAGGGAACTTGAGTCTTTCTACATTTCCCAGTGCACAAGAAATTGAGAGAAATCTCTGTGAAAAAGGAATATCTCCAAACCTACACTCACCTCAATGGCCATGAATGCCAGATACCCACGAAGCTCTTGGCTCATGGCAAAGAATAGGCATCATTAGATAGATATGTATAAAGATTATATTTTTCACCTGGTAAAATACTTAGAATAATAATATCATAGAATCAGAAGAAAATTCCATCATTGTATGGTTTATCTGTAGCTCAGTATTAGACTTATTTATTTTTTAAGAATAATTCCACCAAAGCTTTTGCTTTTACTCCTGAATGCATTTGCTTTACCCTTGGTCCTTTACAGAAATGACTACTCAGATTGTCTTTCATTCTGTGCTTGCACTCTTATTTGTGTTCTAACACATAGATATATTTTTTAACAGAAAATGAGGCATTTTAAATTAATATTCACTATAAACATTTTGTTCAAATCTATATGTTATATGTCATGATAACTACAAAACTTATGTATTAAAGATCTTCTCTTATGAAAAACTAATCTCATTTTGAGCTGTCTTTGTAACTCTTTCCTACATGGCACTGACTTTTCAAATCCAACTGTAAAAATTGCTCATAAGTCTCTGAAACAATTTCTCTTTTTGATTCCTATTTTGCCTGCAACATGATTTCTGTGTATACTGGAATACCCAAGAATTCTTTATTGCTTTCCTTCATCAACTCCAAAGTATTATTCTGAATATTGTTTCTCAGAAATAAGGCATTCTCTGGTTCAATTTTTAATTCTCTAAAATGTTGCCTTATTTTCTCTTGATTATACAAACAACCATGCAACAGTTCAAAATATTCCAAAAAAATAGAAGAATGCAAATTGACCCATTCTTATTGCCCTTTACAAAACTTATGTCCAAGTGGATCAAGGATCTCCATATAAAACAAATACACTCAAACTAATAGAAGAAAAAGTGGGGAAGAGTCTCAAAAACATGGGCACTGGGGAAAATTTCCTGAACAGAACATCAATGGCTTATGCTCTAAGATCAAGAATCATAAAACTGCAAAGCTTCTGTAAGGCAAAGGACATTGTCATTAGGACAAAACAGCAACCAACTGATTGGGAAAAGATCTTTACCAACACTACATCTGATACAGGACTAATATCCAAAATATACAAAGAACTCAAGAAGGTAGACAAATAACCCTATTAAAAAATAAGGTACAAAGCTAAACAAGGAATTCTCAGCTGAGGAATAACGAATGGCTGAGAAGCACCTAAAAAAAATGTTCAGCATTCTTAGTCATCTGGGAATTGCAAATCAAAACAACCATGAGATTCCACCTCACACCAGTCAGAATGGCTAAGATCAAAAACTCAGGTGAAAACAGATGCTGGCAAAGATGTCTATAAAGAAATGTTCAATATCCTTAGTCATCAAAGAAATGCAACTCAAAACGACGATGAGATTCTACCTCACACCAGTCAGAATGGCTAAGATCAAAAACTCAGGTGATAAGAGATGCTGGCAAGGATGGAGAGAAAAAGGAACACTCCTCCATTGTTGTGGGATTGAAAGCTGGTACAACCACTCGGGAAATCAGTCTGGAGGTTCCTCAGATAATTGGACATTTCACTGAGGACCCAGCTATACCTCTCTTGGGCATATATCCAAAAGATACTCCAACATACAACAAAGACACATGCTCTACTATCTTCATAGCAGCCTTACTTATAATAGCCAGAAGCTGGAAAGAACCCAGATGACCTTCAACAGAGGAAAGGATACAGACAATGTGGTACATCAACACAATGGAGTACTACTCAGTGATCAAAAACAATGACTTCATGAAATTCATGGGCAAATGGTTGGAACTGGAAAATATCATCCTGAGTGAGGTAACCCAATCACAGAAATATATACATGGTAGGCACTCACTGATAAGTGGATATTAGCCCAAAAGCTCGAATTGACCAAGATGCAATCCACAGACCACATGAAGCTCAAGAAGAAGGATGACCAAAGTGTGGATGCTTAACATCTTCTTAAAACGGGGAACAAAAACATTCATAGGACAGGATATGGAGACAAATTTTAGGGCATAGAATGAGGGAATGGCCATTCAGAGCCTGTCCCACATGGATATACAGGAAATTATATATATATATATATATATATATATATATATATATATATATATCTCCACCAGAACTAGATAATATTGCTAAGATGTGCATGCTGACAGGAGCCTGATATAGCTCTCTCCTGAGAGGTATGGAACCTGTCATGCTGGAACTCCTAGTGTAGGGGAATGTCCAGGGTGTGTGAGAAGGGGGGTTTGGGGAGGGCAATACCCTTATAGAAGCAGGGAGGCAGATGGGATAGGGGGCTTATGTCCTGGAAACCAGGAAACGGAATAACATTTGAGATGTAAATAAAAAATAGCCAATAAACATAAAGAAAAGAAAAAATAAAATGTAAGAGAAATAGAACTAAGAACTAAGAACTGTTCAAATGTTAATAGTAATAAACTTTTCTACAAATAAAAGCTGAGTCATAGTAAAAAAAATTACTAATTTCATTCTACTTTGAGCTTTCTCTTACAACATTTAGGGTAAATTATTTACTCTTTAGGATAAAATATTAAATCGTATTCATTCTTTCTTCTGTTCTGCATGGCCAAGCAGAATAAAACCCTCTTGTATTCTGGGACATGTATGTTGACATTTGATTATTTGTTCTTACATATATACTCTATATTAACCTGATAACCTCTTGAAAGCAATTTCATTCTCATAAACATTTTTTTGAGTACTGTAGCAGTTTGGTTGAAAAATCAAAACCATAGTCTTTGTATGTAAACAGTTGTTTTCCTGTTGATGGAGGATTTGTGATAGTAAGGGTGTCTTTAAGAGCTGGGGCCTTGCGGTAGGAAATACTCCGTTGAGTGTTAGCATTTACAGTTTACTGATTGGTCTTTCTCCTTGCCTCTCTGTGCTAAGGAGAAGGAAGTCAACCTCCTGCTGCCATCCTGACTCTAAATAATACCAAGGTTGTGCTTTTCATAAAACAATGGATTCACACGTTCTCAATCTCTAAAATATTTTTCTTTATTCCATCTACATTTTTATTTAATTTATTGAATATAGATTTGTTTCCCTCACAGAATATCTTTTTTTCTTAGACAACACTAATTGGGGCTGGTTTACAAGTTCAGAGTTCAGTCAATTATCAAGGTGGAAACATGGCAGCATCCAGGCAGGCATGGTATAGAAGGAGCTGAGAGTCCTACATCTTTATCTGATGGCTGCTATGAGAAGACTGGCTCCCAGGCAGCTAAGACGAGGGTCTTAAAGCCCATGCCCACAGTGACATGCTTACTCTAACAAGGCTATTCTTCCTAATTGTACAAACCATCACATTGCACTCCCTGGTCCCTATAGGCTTATTCAAACATGAGTCTATGGGGACCACACGTAACATAGCATAAGGCAAAATACATTTAGTCCAACTTCTAAAATCCCTATAGTCTATAGCTGTTTCAGCAATGTTAAAAGTCCAAATTTCAAAGTCTCTTCTGAGATTCAAGCAGTCTCTTAGTTGTAATCCCATCTAAAGTAAAAAAACACCGGACAGAAAACCAGCTAGGCAAACTCCAAACTCCACATCTCCATGTCAGTTGTCAAAGCAGATCCTCAACACCGTTCATCTTTATCAACTGCTATTGGTATATCTGGCATTCAACAACAACAAACTTGATTCTCCTGGGCTGGTTCCACTTCATGTTAGCTTTTCTTGTCATGTATTTCACTGCTCTGGAGTCTCTAACATCTTGGGGTCTCCAAGGCACCTGCAACTTTATGCCTTCCTATTCCAATGTCTGGGATCTTCAGAGAAGGGTTCAAGGAGAGGGACACTTAAATCCGGGTGTGGTAGACCACACCTTTAATTCTAGCACTTAGGATACAGGCATGCAGATCTCTGAGTTCAAAGTCAGTTTACAGAGCAAATTCCAAAATAACCAAACTTACACAGAGAACAAATTCATTGAAAACAGAAAGCTGGCAATATGTAATAGAGTGAGGGGGCCATGTCCACCCCCAGCAAGAAGCAGAATTCATCAGTTTCAGCCATAGGCTCTAGCTTTAGCCTCAATAAACAATTGATGCTGATTAGCTGGAGCTAAGAAAGTAGTGGTGATTAAGAAGAGACCAGCATCACTGAGGTGAATTCTTCTGGGAAGGGTTTTCTGAGAGTACAGAGAAGCTGTGTTCCAGAGACAGTCAAGGTTGTACCTTGGGCTGCAGCTTGACTTGGTAATGTATTAGAATCACCCGGGTGGTACTGGTTTTGAAAGCATAAAGGGTTCATGGAGAACAGCTGAGGGTTGGTACTGTGAGAGATCAGGGAAGGACATTGGTGGAGGGTACAGACTTAATTACAGTTGAAAGCCCAGGACTGAAGTGCTCAAAAAAAGTAATTGAAACTTGACACCAAGAAAAGATCCTACAAGAGGCTAAAGGTGAGGCCTAGTTGTGATTGAAGACCCCAGCATATTGGAGATGCCAGTACCATGGGGTGATGATGAAGAAGTAACACAAGCCTTTTGGAGGAACCCACATAATATACCTTGATTATAGTTTCTTCTTCCCTTTCTTCTTCTGAAACTCCCAGTTCCTTTCTATTTTCCCTCTTATCTGGATCTGAGAGATAGGGTTTTAAATTAGCCCAAAACTCAGCAACAGGATCTGACTCAAGAAGACAAATTTTTAAAAATGCAGGAGAACTGGTTCAGACTCACTGATCCTCCACTGATCACCGGATGTGAGTAAATGAGTTCTGGGTTCTGTTCTGCCCGCGTGATGTTTGTTCAAGCTCCATTGGGCCCTCCAGTCATTGTGTCCTGCAAAGAGTATTCCAGGAAACCAGCCCCCAAGCCTAACCAGATGTGTTTCAGATGCAAATGCCTCATCAACTCTGACAAACATTTACCCTAAAGGACAACAATAGAGATCTGTTCTAGGAGAATGAGAGCTTGACTTTTCCCCTCATTTAAACCCTAGAGTCTTAAGAACAATCCTGTGACTTTGAGCGTTTCCCCTGTGACATTTTTGATAATTCCTTTTGACATCCCCTCATCTCCTGGAGCTTGTGACTTCTCTCTGTCTCCTGCATGGGATACGTGTCGGCCTGGAGATCTCCGTAATAGATCTCCCTAATAAACCTTGCCTTTGCGTATTACATCCAAAATGGTCTCTCTGTGTCTGGGGTCCGCGACTTCCCGAGACTGGAGTCAAGGTCTCCCTTCAGGGATCTTTCAGATCCACCACCCTTCTATTTCTCATAATAAAACAAATAAGCTTCTAAGAGATAATACTAAAACAAAACACTATAAAATGTATATAATAAGGTAAAAAAAAAAAAAGAGTAGTACATTGAATTATGACTAAACAAACTGAAGGCAAAGTAGCAACCCATTACACACCCAGGGATGCATAAAGGCAATAAAATGGAAGTCACAATATGTAGCCAAAGGATTTATAGGGGGAAAAAGGCAGAAAAAAATACTAACAAAATCAACATGAAAAAAAAACTAAATAAAAAAATAGAAGATAAAAAGCAAACAAAATGAAAACTTGATGTGACATTATGAGACAAGAAACCTCCAAAGATCCTACTTGCCATTAAGATGGCTTTCTCTTGGACATCTCCTGCTGGACAGTGGACCTTTAAAAACAGTTTGTTTCCCCAGTCACACTCCCTTGGGGAAAACTAAAATTTTGTTTGCAAATGTTTTTCAATTGGAGATGGTTTGAGGGTTAAGAATAAGCAGGCATGTCCACTTATTTCAGCTCTAGGAGCCTAACGGTTAGAGACCCATACATATCCTCTGCATGCTGGAGAGAGTCCATAGCAGACATATCTGGACAGTGCCATGTGAGGGGAAGGCGAGGGGAGGGGTTGGTGATCCTAGATTCTATATAGGTCAGGCTTCTGCTTCAGTCCATGCCTACAGGTTCCTGATTTAAATTTCAACCCTCATTTCCTTTGATAATAGACTATGTGGTGAAAATAACCTGTTCTTCCCATTGTGTTTTGGTATTTTATCACAATAAAAATGTTAACGAATAAATTTGCTTAAGTCAATACATTGTGTAATAAATAAAAAAATAGCTAATATCTTAGTAATGATACCAGGTTGTGTTTTATTTTACTATACTAGATGTAGGACCAGGTCATAAAAGGCACCTTGGTTGGTCAGCTAGGTGTGTGAAATTCCTAGATTGGGCGCGCGCGCGCGCGCGCGCGCGCGAGAGAGAGAGAGAGAGAGAGAGAGAGAGAGAGAGAGAGAAGGAAATTAGGTTTCTGCAAAACAAAGCAACATTTAATCAAGATCTTAATTACTACTTAAATATATACCCCAGTTTTCACCTGTACCTAGAGCTGACCCAGTTCCACAGATTTTTATACTGAAATCCTGTGGGGGAGAGATTCTCAGAAGTGTGGGCAATCCTGAAATCTCAGGGGAGACCACCACTTCTGCTTACCTTCCTGGTCCGAGAGGAATCCACCTGGAGCCCTCTCTCTCCAGGAACCTAGGAGCAGACAGGGAGAGGTTACTTCCAGTCTCTGCCTGTGTCCAGAGCTGAAAGCCAGTGGCCAGGAGCTCTGACACACTTGTAAGCAAAGGTAAGACCACCACTTCTCTTCCAAGGGATCTGCTTGGAGCCCTCAGGACACAGGAACCCAGGAGCAGTCTGGGACAGGATTCTTCTGGTTTCTGCTTGTGCCAGGAGCTGACCAGTACCACAGCTCTCTATACACAGATCCCCTGGGGAGAGAGCAGGACTCTCAGAAGTGCAGACAAGCCTGAGAGCACAGGGGAGATCACCATGTCTGCTCATATTCCTGGCCCAAGAGGAAACTGCTCTGGACACAGGAACCCTGGAGCAGTCTGAGACAGACAGGATCCTCCTGATTACTGCCTGTGCCTGGAGCTGACACTGTCGCACAGCTCTCTGTATTCAGATGCCTGCTAGGAGAAAGCTTTTCTCTTGGAGTGCTGACACACAGGCTTACAGGAGCTTCAAACCACTGTCAAAGACAGCAAGACTAGTTAACTACAGAGACAACCAGATGATGAGAAGCAAGCACAAGAACAGAAACTAAGATTACTTGGCAATCATCAGAAACAAGATCTACCACCAAATCAGATACTAGATATCCAAACGCACCATAAGAGGAAGATTTGGATTTAAAAGCACATCTCAAGATGATGATGGAAGACTTTAAGCAGGACATAAATAACTCCCTTAAAAAACATACAGGACAGCACAGTTAAACAAGTAAAAGCACTAAAAGAGGAAACACAAAATTCCCTTAAAGAATTACAGAAAAACACAACAAAACAGGTGAAGGAATTGAACAAAACCATCCAGGACTTAGAGATGAATACAGAAACAATAAAGAAACCACTAAGGGTGACAACACTGGAGATAAAATACCCAGGAAAGAGATCAGGAGTCATAGATGCAAGCATCCCCAACAGAATACAAGAGATAGAAGAGAGAATTTCAGGGGCAGAAGATACCATAAAAAACATGGATAGAACCATCAAAGAAAATGTAAAACTCAAAAGGCTCCTTACGCAAAACAAGCAGGAAATCCAGGACACAATGAGAAGATGAAGAATAAGGATAATAAATATAGAAGAAAGGGAAGATTCCCAACTTAAAGAGCCACTAAATATCTACAACAAAATTATAGAAAAAACTTTCCTAATCTAAAGAAAGAGATGCCCATAAACATACGAGAAGCCTACAGGACTCTAAATAGATTGTAACAGAAAAGAAATTCATCCCTTCACATAATAGTCACATAATAGTAAAAAAACCAAATGCACAAAATGAAGGAAGAATATTAAAAGCAGAAAGGGATGAAGGTCAAGTAACATATAAACACAGACCTATCAGAATTACACGAGATTTTCACCAGAAAATGTGAAAGCCAGAAGATCCTGGGCAAATGTCATACAGACACTAAGAGAACACAACGGCCAGACCAGGCTACTGTATTCAGTAGAACTCTCAGTTAACATAGATGGAGAAACAAAGATATTTCAAGACAAAACCAGATTTATACAATATCTTTTCACAAATCCAGCCATACAAAAGATAATATATGGAAAACTCCAACACAAAGAGGGAAACTATACCCTCAAAAAGCAAGAGAATAATTTTCTTGAAAAAAAAAATCAGAAGGAGACACACAACCATAATTCTACCTCCAACAACAAAAATAACAGGTTACAACAATCACTATTCCATAAATCTCTTTTTTTTCCCTTTCCTTTTTTTTTTTTTTTTTCCAGAGCTGGTGACTGAACCCAGGGCCTTGCGCTTGCTAGGCAAGCGCTCTACCACTGAGCTAAATCCCCAACCCCCCATAATATCTCTTAATATCAATGGATTCAATTATCCCATAACAAGACATAGACTAACATACTGGGTACTTACAGAAAACCCAGCATTTTTGATGCATAAAGGAAACACACCTTGGTGAAACAGACAGACACTACCTCAGAGTAAAATGCTGTTGAAAAGAATTTTCCAAGCAAATGGTTCCAAGAAAAAAGCTGGAGAAGCTATTCTAATATCGGATAAAATCGAGTTTCAACCAAAAGTCATCAAAACTATAAGGAAATACACTTTATATTCATCAAAAGACAAATCCATGAAGATGAACTCTCAATCCTGAATATCTATGCTCCATATGCAAGGACACCTACATTCATAGAAGAAACCTTACTAAAGCTCAAAACACACATTGTACCCCACAAAATAATAGTGACAGATTTCAACACCCTACTCTCATCAATGGACAGATCATGGAAACAGAAACTAAACAGGGACATAGAGAAACTTACAGAAGTTATCAACCAACTGAATTTAACAGGTATCTATAGAACATTTTATCCTAAAACTAAAGAATATATCTTCTACTCATCACCTCATGGTAATTTCTCCAAAATCTACCATATAATCTGACACAAAACAGTCCTCACAGAAGATTGAAATAATCCCATGCATCCTATCACATCACCATGGACTAAGGGTGGTCTTCAATGACAGCAAAAATGACAGAAAGCTCACATTCACAAGGAATTTGAACAATTCTTTAATCAACTTGGTCAAGGAAGAAATAAATTAACGACTTTTTTGAAGTAAATGAAAATGAAGGCACAACATACCCAAACTTATGGGACACAAGGAAAGCAGTGCTAAGAGGAAAACTCCTAGCTCTGAGTGCCTCCAAAATAAAACGGGAGAAAGCATGCACTAGCAGCTTTACAGTATATCTAACACTTCTAGAACAAAAAAAGCAAGTACACCCAAGAGGAGTAGAAGAAAGGAAATAATCAAACTCAGGGCTAAAATCAACCAAGTGGAAACAAAAATAACTATACAATTAATAAAAACAAACAAAACAAAAACAACAACAACAATAACAACAAAAACAAACCAGGAGCTGGCTCTTTGAGAAAATCAACAAGATAGATAAACCCTTAGCCAGACAAACTAGAGGGCACAGAGAGAGTATTCAAATTAACAATATCAGAAATCAAAAGGGAGATATAACAACAGAATCTGAGGAAATTCAAAAGATCATCAGAACCTACTACAAAAGCCTATATTCAACAAAATGGGAAATCTGGATGAAGTGGACAATTTTCTAGACAGATACAAGGTACCAAAGTTAAATCAGAATCAGATAAACCTTCTAAACAGTTTCATAACTCCCAAAGAAATAGAAGCAGTTATTAAAAGTCTCCCAACCAAAAAAAGTCCAGGACCCGATGGCTTTAGTGCAGAATTCTATCAGACCTTCGTAGAAGACCTCACACCAAAACTGTATAAATGATTTCATGAAATAGAAACAGGAGGAACACTACCCAATTCCTTCAATGAAGCCACAATCATGCTTATACCTAAACCACACAAAGACCCAACAAAGAAAGAGAACTTCAGAAAAATTTCCCTTCTGAATATGGAAGCAAAAATACTCAATAAATTCTAGCAACTGGAACCCAAGAACAAATTCCACCAAAACCCTTTTTCTCATGTCTAAAGGTCAAAAAAATAGAGCTACAAATTTACTGAGCTGTCTCTAAATGTAAAAGTGAAACTCAGAAATACACAGGATTGTTTAATTATAATTAAGTATTGATTATTTTGACATGTTGACAATGTGTGAGGGAAAATACTTGTGATCAATCATCAATATTCTTGATTCTGAATAATATGTTTTGCTTTGACAGTATTATAGCCTCTATACCATGACCATATAGTGTTAAGATATTTTTATCTATAATTTTTTCAACCCACATCAAATATGCCAAAATATCTATAACTCTATAAATGATATCTGTCCATACTAATACAAGAATACAACAAAAACTAATATAACAAAAGACATTCTGTAATTATTTAGTTGCAAAATATCTGGATCAAGGTTAGGCATCCCCTGACAATGATTGTGATTATATATATATATATATATATATATATATATATATATATATGGGTGTGGGTGTGTCTGTGTGTCTGTGTCTGTGTGTTTTCTGACATTCTTGTTTGCCCTGTCTTCATCTGCAAATCTTCCCTGTTTAAATATGCAAATCTATGTATGTATTCCTCTATATTTGTATAGATAGGTATACATATGTGTGTCTGTCTTTTTTTTTTTTTATTCTTTCCTCATTCCATTCTCTTCTGGAACAAAACTATTCTCATTGCCTTGTAAAATCTGATTCTTCAGTCTGTTCTACTTTAAGCTAGGTTTTAATGTCATCACTCACCTGCTTTGCCTCTGGAGCAATTTAAGTAAAATACTACATCCATTCTATTGTTCTATAACTTCATTGATTTTGTTTGTTTCTGTGATATTAATGTAATTTCAAACATGGTTCTTGTGTCATTCCTCTGATGAATTTTAATCTCTCCTCTTTTTTTGTAAATCTGTATGTTTAGAACTCAATCAATAAGATAGTTGATCTTCAAGGAAGAAGGTGACTGGATCATTTTCAATGAATTGTGTTCTGATTTTCCTTTAATATTTTTGTTTTCTATTTTTTTAGCATTTTTTCTTCCTGCTTAAATATATTACATATTTTTCCGGTTTTGGTTTTGTACATGGAATTTTAAGTTATCTAGATAATAGACCTTTGCCCTGGCATGATAGTGCACAATTTTAATTGTAGCACTACAAAAGCAGAGGCAGGAGGCTTTCTGTGATTTCTGTGCCAGGATTATGTATAGGGACCCCCTTTTTTTTTGCAAAAGCAAAATAACAAAATAAAAATATAGATAGATAGATAGGTAGGTGATAGATAGCAGATAGAGATTTTCCTTAATAAAGTGAAATATTTTTGTGCTATAAAGTTTCTGCAAGCACAATTCCTGATGTTTTCCGATTATTTCATAAGTGACATTTGCATTTCAACTAATTATAAATTGTATTTTTTAATCTTTTTATCCTTATGTATGAAAGTTAAATTGTCAGAAACTTGGAAAAAGTTTAGATTTCTGCATTTACCAATTTCACTTTGGTAAGAGAATAATGTTCAAGTAATTTGAATTATTTTATCTAATTGTATTGTATCTAAATATTGTGTAGCTCAAAATTTGAGCTACATTTGTATATATTTTAAATATACCTAAAATTCACACTCAGCTGTTTGATTGAAAGTCATTGCATTTATAATCAATATTGCGATAGTGACTGCAATAGTCACTTCCTGCAGGGAGCACACCATTTACAGCACTTCTTCATATCCTACCGTTCTTATGAATTCTTTATGAATTAAAAGTAATTTTCCTATCATTTTAAAGGAAGATAATTATTTTATTATAACATACTATTAAGTGATCTATTGTTCTATTAATTTTTATAATTATATTTAGTGACTATGTCTCTCTACCTACCACTGGCTCTCCTGGAATTCAACACAGAGGTCAGACAACCTTGAACTCACTGAGATCCACCTGCCTCTACCTCCTCAAAGAGTCTGCCTCTAGTGCTATTCTCTTAATCAATATTTACTGTGCAATTTTGCTGTTTCTTTTATTGTGGTATATTACATTTCAATTTACTTTAGGCAGCAGTTTGCTTTATTTTATAAACAAAACACACTCATTAATACATTTTATAATTTTTTAATCTGCATCAATTTTAAAGATTATTTTTTCATTCATTGTTTGCAGTTCCAGTTGGATTCTTGGCCTCATGCTTGCTAAGCAAGCCTCCCTTTTTCAGTTTGACTCCAACTCCCACAACCACTTTATATGCACTGAGTAATTCCAAAGCAAATCAATAGGTTTTTTATGCCCTACATTGACTCTTCTATATTTGTAATTCCTCTCAACAATTCTCTGACTAGTGGCCCAAATAAAATTATGCTTCTTTCCTGCTAAGTACTTAAGATTTTTCAGCAATCCTTGTGCTACTAGTTTAACTTAAGTGTTGTTCTGATAACGTACTTGGTATGATTTCTCTTCTTTAGATGACTTTGGGGTGTTTTATGCTCCAGAATGTGGTTTGTCTTAGTAAATGCTGTATGTTAGCCTGAAAAGAATGTGTGTTCAGCTGCTGCTGGATGAAGTAGTCTATAAATGTCAATTAGATCACATAGATTAATGGTGCTTCTCACTTCAAGTATATCCTTATTGATTTCCTGCCTGATGGTTCTATCAATTTTTGTAGGAGAAGTATTGAAGTCCCCAGTTGTAAAAGCAGAATTGCTTTTTTCTCCTCAAAGGCCTGTCAGTTTTTGCCTCACATATTCGGGCATGTTTAGATAATATACCCTAAGGATTGCTATGGTTTGATGGAAAGTTGACCTGTTTTCCTTTTTATTATGACCTGATTTATCTTAAGAAGAAATTTCCTTGTTTCAATACCTACTATAACTTTGTGCAAATCTGGACCCCCTAAATTTGTTCAGTGTTTGCACAAAATACATTTGAATATATTTATATAGTACATATAATATATAACATAAAATATCTAAAAGAATATATTATATAAAAATAATGTACTATGTATTATATTTATTTATTTTACTATATTTAGATAAAGAGGTATATATGATGTTATACAAAAGGGGGAATGTTTCTTGACATAATATTTTATCCAAGTCTTGCAGTTTGTCTCTTTTAATTTATGGTATTATTGAATCCATATTTAATGCTGTTTTAAAATATGGTTATTTGCTATTGGATTAATACTTTCTATGTCTGTGTTTTGCTTTCTGATCGTTGTCTAATAGTCCATCTTATGTTTCAAATTTTTCTCTTTGAACATCAGTTATATATGTCTGTATAACTTTTTATTTAGGCCACTAAGGAGCTAGCTCTGAGAAGAGAACTGTGAAAAAGATATCCTGATTTCAAATTTGTAAACCCCACAAAGATGTCAAATACGGTCATGTGTGCCTACAAAGCCAACAGATCTCAGGAGCTCGCTAGTCACCCAGCTTAGCTTCAATGGGAGCTTCAGCAGTGGCCGCTATAGTTTAAATATAATATGAATAAGTATGTAAGTTTTGCTATTTATGTGCTTAATCTTCTTTGAGATTCCCAATCATTAGTTGGTTTTCTTTGGTTTAGAATTTCATCACTGCCTTCCTTTCTCTCCTTCTTTTCGTTTATTGCACTCTGGTCACCCACTGTACTTTTTTACTAATTTATAAATTGTTTTATAGCACTTAGATATTCTGGTTTTAATTTCTCCATTCCTTCTTCTCCCTTCATTCCACTGTTATATACCTCAGTGGACCCATCAGCAGGCCTCAGACTTTGTCCTCCGTCAATTAGAACCAAACGATTCTGAGCCACTGAAGACATTTTCATTTTGTTTATGGGGTTATAATAAGCAGCCTTTCCTGTTGATTTCCCCTTAGAGGAAATATATCCTTGTGAAATTTCCCATCTGTTGCTGCAAGATATCTAATTTTTATTGACTGTCATAAAAATCATGAGTGTTTATGTCGTAGTCCTTGTTTATTTATTTAAAATCTGCATTATAATTGAGTTTACTTTACTAATAACCTAAATGCCTTTAAAATACCTTATTTTTTTCTTATCTAACAAATGTTTTGTTGGACTATGAGTATATTGTAGGGTTAATTGTGAAATACTTATATAACCTTTTTTGTGATACATGTTCATTGGTACTTAGGAGATTTATTTCGATATGTAGATACATGACTGGCGTTTTATTCTGAACGGTTCTCATTTAGGATTGCCTGTTATTTTTAAACAATTCAACCTGTCCTCAAAAATAAAGGGAATAAGTTTCAAGAGCAGGAGACGTCATGGGGTTTTGTGCTAACAAGGAAGGAAGGCAAGCAGGCTCTTGTGAGATGGAAAGAGAAAAAGAAGGCCCAAACTTACAGGTCACCCTTCTACCCTGAAACATAAATTCAAGCATCACAGTTTAATCCAAGGCTTGCTTTTAATATTATGGGATTATATATGTTTTCAACAGATTTAAAATGAATTTTAGAATGTCACTGTGCATTCATTGTGCAAAAGAAAAGATAAAATTGTGCTAAGGACTTGAAAATGTCCTCACCCCTTGCCTCTTCACACTTGCATGTGTATATTTCATTCATTGATGATAAGTATTTATGTGTATATTAGAAATATTTTTCCATTTTCATTTGTATTTTGTTCTTGCAATATTTACTAAGTTTTTTTTTTTTTTTATTAACTTGAGTATTTCTTATATACATTTCGAGTGTTATTCCTTTTCCTGGTTTCCGGGCAAACATCCCCCTCCCCCCTCCCCTTCCTTATGGTTGTTCCCCTCCCAACCCTCCCCCCATTGCCGCCCTCCCCCCCCACAGTCTAGTTCACTGGGGATTTACTAAGTTTTAAACTAAAGAAAAAAGACTAGATTTATCTTTTTTCATTCTGTCTTATGTTGGAGATACATTGCCCTGTTTTCTTTTTGTAGTTCAGTCTTAGGTATTTTCTCTGTTAATTAATAATCTATTCTATGCATGAATATTTATGCTATTATTGGATCTGATTTTGTAGTATAATAGAATTTATTCAACGTTTCTCCTGGCATGTCTTGGGATTACCATATCCAAAGAATTTCCTTTTATCAGCGGTGCTGGAATGAATGCTATTGCTCATATCTCTTGTAATGTCATTGCCTTTCTTTTTTTTTTTCCCTCCATCTTTATTAAATTGGATATTTCTTATTTACATTTCAATTGTTATTCCCTTTCCCGGTTTCCAGGCCAACATCTCCCTAACCCCTCCCCCTCCTCTTCTATATGGGTGTTCCCCTTCCCATCCTCCCCCCCATTACCGCCCTCTTCCCAACAATCCCGTTCACTGGGGGTTCAGTCTTGGCAGGACCAAGGGCTTCCCCGTCATTGCCTTTCTCTGACTACAAAGACTAGATCTGATTGTGGAAAAAAATATAAACTTCAACAAAACTTTTATCTTTTTCTGAAGCATAGAACATTATCCACCAAAATATTTAACTTTGCAACTTCTTTTTTTCTAGTATAGAATAGAGTTTATTTGGGGGCACAGGAAGGGGAGTTGACAGGGAAGTAAAAGCAGAGGAAGAGAGATGACAGAATGAGATAGAGGAGGAGGAGGAGGAGGAGGAGGAGGAAGAGGAGGAGGAGGAGGAGGAGGAGGAGGAGGAGGAGGAGGAGGAGGAGGAGGAGGAGGAGGAGGAGGAGGAGGAGGAGGAGGAAGAAGAAGAAGAAGAAGAAGAAGAAGAAGAAGAAGAAGAAGAAGAAGAAGAAGAAGAAGAAGAAGAAGAAGAAGAAGAAGAAGAAGAGGAGACGCTAGTCAGAAAACCTTGAAAGGGAAGGGGTAGAGAGGAAGAAAGGTGTCAGAGAGAGAGAGAAGAGAGTCAGAGACAGAAGCAGAGAGTGCTAGTTCTTTTGATATTTAAAACATTATATATAATTATTTTTTCTTGTTGACAAAAGGTTGAATATTATTTTTTTTAGATAAGACTATTAAGGTTACTGTTGTTTTTTTTTTTTTTCCCAAAAGGCCAATCTGCCCATAGCATATGCAATTTCATTTATATTCTGCATGTGATTTCAGGGAATTAACTTAGTTGCTGTTGCTGATGATTTTGATCGTCAGCATATCAGTAATAGTCTTTTCCAAATTCTTTCCTGTTGCATACTATTTGGCCATTAGTATCCATTGTCAATTGGTGGAAACCATTGTTTTATTCCAGGAATCAGCATTTGAGTGTTTTGCTGATGGCTCTCCTTGTCAAAACTACCCCAGAAGAAGAGGTCGTATGCCTGGTATAGACCAGGAAACAGAATCTGCATACTCAGCTGTTGTTCCTGGGACTGATTATGGTGTGATCCTTTCCTCTAGTATAACACTATACAGCTCTTGGTAGTCTTTTCTATGACTTTGTCGGTATTAGGTGCAGTAATGGCATCAAATGGGAAGACCCACATTAAATAGTGATTCTGAAAGTCTGGGTGGCAACCTCTCCATTGGGAAAACAGAAACATTCTTCCCTACTGGGAAGATTTTAAAGTTTGTATTTTAATAATTTTATGGTTGTATAAAAAAATTAGTATGTATAAATGTCTAAAATAACAAACTATGCTTTCTTCAATTCTGACTCTAGTACACAAATATTTTGTGACTATTCCATTATTTGTAAAAATAGGATAGCTAATGGTATATGGAAGACCAGTATGTAATGTGAACTATTTACACAAAATATTCTTAACTTGTCTAATAGGCCCCAAGCATCCATCCTTTTAGCTGGAATTACTCACAAAAGCTAATGTTGATCACTAGATTTATACATTTTAAGATACAAAACATTGCATTCAACTTTTTACACAATTTCAGCACTTTAATATAGTCTTAAAGCCATTAATGCAATTACTAAATGGGCTATTTGAGTGCTCGTTTATGTAGAAAAAGATAAAACAGAATTTCATGAAAGTACATTCTACTTTACTATTTTATAGTTCACAGCCTTTCAATTAAAAAGAGATTAAAGTTAAATGAGTTTCTCAATTATGAAAAGTTTATACTTTACTAAAGTAATTTATTTAGAAAAGAAATGGTTTTATGCAAGGGATGTTTCCATAGATGAAATAGAGTATACCAAGAGAACCCTCCAATCAATTGGATATATTCATATATGAACTCGAAAACTAAGACAGCATGTACAGGGTCTATGCAGGATTGTACCAGATGCCATCCTAGAGCTGAAAGGACAGTGGCCATAAGCATCCATCCCCACCCCAGAAGTCCTCTTCAATTGATAACTAATTGCAACTGAAAATTTGGTTTTCTTCAAGGGAGTCTCACTGGGGAAACAAACTACTGTAAAGGGTAGGCTTTATCAAAAACTGCATTATTTTATTCAAAGTTTTTATACATGAATAAATATTTAAATTAATATGTTAATGTGGCTACATATTTCTTTCTACAAAAGTATACAATGTCATGCATTAGTCTCAGAAAAAAATCATTAACTTTATCTCTCTTGGAAAAAGATGCATACCCTAATCTTAAAAATAATACAAATTCCAAAAAGTAAATGCATTATTACTAAGATGAGGAGCATTATTTTCACTTCCATAATTATAATCATGGCATGTTATGATAAAATATCATTTTGAAACCATTTAAAATGAATACATACTGTCTCAAATCTTAATGTAAATTATACATTTTATCGACTTCCTTATATCAAGTGCTTGACATGGATAAAAGGATAGCTTTACTGTCTTGGTATTCTAATTAATGATAGATTAATATCCTTAATAAAATTAAAGTTATTCTCATATACTCATATCTTCTTAAATAATTATTTTATTTAATAAACCGACATCAATAATAGTGATCATTAAGTTTTATAAAACTACAGAAATACGAAGAAAATCTAGATACAAATGTTTATATTTCACCATATATTATGAGTACTAATGGATCAAAGAACGTGCTACATGTACTTGGTTTTACTAATACCATAAGATTCATATGGATTTAGTCATTCTCTTAAAATTGTTGACACTCATGGCATTATTCTAATTTTCTGTATTCTATTATGTACTATTTGTGATACTCATTAAGTTTATTCCAATCACTACATAAATTCTATTTCATTGTAATTTAAAAAGAAATATGGCAAAATAATAGAGCTCAAGGGATATAGGGGAGAGGAAGTCTTGAATATCCCTATGAAGGGGAAGTAGATTTTGTGGATGGACTAGGGCTGAGTGTGAATAGGAACAGGAGGGATCAATTGGAGCTGCTAATTAGGGCCATCAATTTGGGGAAAGTTTGATCACCAGCAAAATATCTAATTTCTCCTCCTCCTCCTCCTCCTCCTCCTTCTTATCCTCCTCCTCCTCCTTCTCCTCTTCCTCCTTCTCCTCCTCCCCTTCCTCCTCCTTTTTCTTCTTCTCTTATTTGCATATCATTATTAAAAGAGAAAAAATGACCAACGGTGACCAACAACCAAGAAACAATCAACAACCCATACCTCTCTTGGTGTCCTAGCATTTATATACTCTCTGAAATGTCCCCAGAACACAAAATGTCACACTATACCATAAACAACTGCAGCTGAAAGTCACATCCCTGACAGAGCATGAAGAAAATCATTGTAATGGGTTGCCTCGATGCTGCTTGTATTTAAATACTAAATTCTGTACTCCAAGATCTTGCTGCTCCAAGATGAACAGATAACTACATATGCCACCTTCTCTTATATAAACCTTGAACCCCATGTTATCCATGATTGGTTAATAAAGATGCCTACAGCAGGTAGAAGGGCTTCAGTTCATAGGCTTAGGTTCTGAGGCAGGGACCACGAGAGGGAGAGCAGAGAAAGATAAAAGGAGAAGCTAATATGAGGTAGATGGATCATGAGCACAAGACCATGAGGACTGGCCTGTTGGAGTAGGAGTAGCCTAGGCAGTACATGGCAAGTGATATCTCTGAGTGACTGACAGGGAATTAGAAAAAATAACATAGAGGGTGGATGTCTGCTAGCTTTAGTGCTTTTAAAGCTTATTGTTAATATGAAGATTTGTGTTTCTTATTTGGAACTAAGTGATCTAAAGTGGAGTGGAAATACCCAAATGACATTTATTCTAACAAATCTTAACCAGCTGCTATGGATAATCTGAACAGCCCCATATTCCATACCTGGTAATAAAATGAAAATATATTCTTATAATATTTCTGTGTTTTTATAAGGAAGTCAAAACTACACAGTTTTCATTACTATCACCTAACCTTAAAAGTATCTCCCTTCCTGAATTTAAGAATATGCTTAAATTCGGTTACAAGATGGTATGATTTTATATAACTTTTCATATACTCTTTATACTGTTTCCCCTCCACCCTCAATGTTTCTAGGTGACTGACACTTATACTCTAATTCTACAAAAGTTCAGTCACAGGAAGGTATACACTTTATTCAAAAAACTGATAACTAATTAGTAGTAACTAATAACTATAATTGAATTTGGCAGATTTACAACTTAAAATTGGATGTGTTTAGAGTTAAAAGTAATACAAGAGTGCCTAGTGACAACTAAGGACATAATTTGAATGCTGAAGGAATTAATAAAGAAGATGATTTTAGTTAGATGCTAACTGTATTACTGTATTCTTATCTCATAGGCCTCTTCGGTGAATTGTCTGCCCAACAGAAGATAAATGGGGATTTGAAGCATCTAACGTAACTCACCACATACAGGTGGCTCTCATTAAGCACAGATGATTGTGATCAGAAAATATGGCCTAACTTGAAGAATACTCTAAAAAAAAAGATGTTTTCAATTTTCTAGAACTATTTCCAAGAGACTTTATGTATTAACCTAGTTCAAAGCATTTCCAAGAGTCATCTGTCCAAGGAAAACCCTAGAAAACTTATAGAATGACTCACCAGAAAACATTTTTCCTCATATTACTATTATTATTAGGGAACAGTTAATAATTTTGTTAATTAGGAACCTGAGTGTTCATTACAAAATGCCTTTGTTTCAGGAATATAATGAAAATACCTCTGTTGAAATTTAAAGCATCGTTTCCTGATTCTATGAAATAGTCTATTCAAAATTGCTTTTAAATACTAACCATGGGTTTTCAGAAGTAATGAATTAAACCTGTTTGTCTATTAAATATGATCATAGACAAAGTACATCCCATTATTTTGAAAAATATCTTGATAAAATCACAAAGGCAAAAATGTAGTTGTTATGAACATTTTATAAAATTATACAATATATGATGTAAAATATTAGGAATAAGATCAAAATAGCTTAGTCTTCTGTGATCAATAAAAAAAAATCTTTGCTCATAGAGGGGAATAAATATATTCACTAAAATAGACACCATGATACTTAATCTGTTAACTTTCCTCTTGCCATGATTTTAAATAACCCAAACCAAAATGAAAGAAGTAGAATGTGTTTAATTTGGCTTTTAATGCATTGTTTCATTTCAAACCATATTTTAATTAAATATATTGCTCTAATATATTCAAAAGTAATGTATTTGTTCATTTTTAATGATTTTTATCAAAATACTACTTTTAAAATTCCAAGATATTTTGGTGATGTTCAATATGATATATTAGAATGTTTTGTTATGAATTTCTTGCAATGATATACCAGGAATACTTTGAATGTCTATCAGCATGTAGCTGCAACTTAGGTTAGATGTAACCCTGGCTTCCAGAGGAACTGCCTGGCTGATTTCCACAGCGGCTGTACAAGCATTCAGTTCTGTCAGCATAAGTATTCCCCTTATGCCACATCCTCACCAGCATGAGATGTCATTTGTATATTGACCTTTGCCATTCTCCTTAGCTAAGATGAAATCAAATGGACTGTCCTGTTGGGTAAGGATGTTCATCATGACTTTAAGTGTTTATCAGCCATTCGAGTTTCTTCTTTTGTGAATAGTTTAGATCTACAACTCATTTTTAAACTGGGTGATTTGTATCCTTTATATCCTTTTTTTGTTTTATATTTTCATATTTTGTAGGTATTTGCCCTCTATCAGATGTATAGCTGGTAAAAACCTATTCACATTCCTAGGCCTCCACTTTGTTCAAATAACAGTGTCCTTTGTAAAGAGGAAGTGTCTATGTTTCATGAGGTCCCATTTATTAATTGGTGATCTTAATTGTCATGCTAATTGTGTTCTGTACAAAATGTCTTTTCCTGTGTAAAGCTAATTTCCACCTTTTTCTTCTGTCATATTTAGTGTATCTGGCCTTATGTCTAGGTCTTTGAGCTATTTAGAGTTGAATCTTGAGCATAGTATTTGTCCATTACTGCTTATCAATTTGGATATCCTATTTGGATTCTTCTTCAATACTGATGTTTTCCAGTATGTATTTTTGTCAGTTTTAATAATAATCTGGTGTCTGTGTAATTGTTTATTCAAGTCTGAATCTTCAACTTGATTCTGTTGAGCAATGTTTTTTATGGCAATAAAATATTTTATTTTTTAATCCTAATACACATCTATTTGGATTCATCATGTTCAATGATAGTTGATTTCTGATAGTCACAAATTGGAAACAGCCTATATGTATATCAAGAAGTGAATGGATAAAAACAATGTGGTACACTTACACAATAGAATAAGTACTCATTTTTAAATAAAAGAAGATCCACAAATTTACGTCTAAGTAGATTGAGTTAGAAAAAAAATTATCCTGAGTGAAGTATCCCAGATTAAAATGGGTAAATATAGTATATAGTTGCTGATATGTAGATATTAGCTGTTAAGTCTTCCATAAGCTAGATGCACATCTATGGAACCATAGAGGTTACATATAATGTAGGGCACTGGGGGCAGAGTGGATCACTGAGGATGGGGAAATAGAATAACCATGAGTAGATAGGAAGGGGAATGAGAAATGAAGGTTCAAGCAAGGAAGATGAAAGTTACAGAAGAGATACAGGAGGGCAACTAAAACTAAGCACCATTGAAGAGCTGTATAGAAGCTTAATACATTAGGAGCAACCTGTAATCATACATATATGAAGGTAATTTAAAAGAAATCACCAAAAGACAAACAAAGGGCAACAGGAGGGGAAAAAAAGCAAAACCAACCAACCAAACAAACAAAAACAGGGAAGTAGAGTCCCAACTTGATATTACCACCAAATGATGCCCCAAGTTCTAGAAACAGGTTATATCTAAATGAATGGTTGAACAAGCGGCCCATCAGAACTCACAAACATCCAGGTTTATGCCAAGATGATTGGTTTAATGCCACAAACTGATGGTAAGGCCCTATTGCTTAAAATAGTACCTATACAGTTCATTGTACTAAGAGAAGTTGAACTGGTGCCTACCTGGAACCTTCACCCTACAGCCCAGTGCTCATACTACTGAAAGATACTCTGAATACTACCAAAGGAGAAAAATTAATACCAATCAAGCTATAAATCCTTTTATCTACAATGATTACCTGCATTGAATACTGCAACATGGTATAAAGCTTGTGGGACTAACCAAGGAATGTCTGATTGGATTTAAAGATCACTCCCTGATATAGAACCTATCTTTGATCTTGCTTGAGTTATCAAAAACGTCAGGCTAGATGGGCAATGTACAGATGGTCAATCTAAATACTACTGGTCCACCAATGAACATAGAAACAAAATAGCTCATAATGGCATTTCGCTATAATCAAAGAACAGTATCCTGCTCAACCATCATTAGAGAATCTTCTTCCTCTAGTAGATGTAAATGAATTCAGAGACCAAGGCTATAGAAAGAATAGACAGTAATAGACTTGGAACACTTGGTCATAAATACACTCACTTGCTCCTCAGGGAACCCTGATAAAGAGGAGTTGGAAAGATTGTCAGAGCCGAAGGGGATAAGGAACACCAAGGAAACAAAGCCATTTAAACACAGCAGGACCAAAGCACGTAGGAACTGAAAGAGACTTTGGCATCATGCACAGGGCCTGCAAATGCCTGAGCCTGATGGTGTCCCAGATTTGAAGTGGACACAAGCCCACATGCCTAACCCAGAAGCTACCTCCAACTGATAATCACTCACATATGAAAAATTAGTTTTCTACAGCAGGGTCTCATTGGGTTTGCCAAGCACTCTAGTCCAGGCTTCATGCCCTGCAGTAGATAGCCAACACGAAATAAACTCAATGGTAGTTTTAGAGGCTGCTTTGCTTTGTTTCATTTTGCTGGTCTCATAATGCTTTGCCTGAACATTGCTTGATTTTTATTCTTAAGCTATAGGTCTTTTAGTTATATACTAAGTTTTATTGATTTTGTGTTTTTAGGGAATTTCTGTGCATGCCAATATATGTGTCTCTGCATCTATATGGGTTTCTTTTGCTTTTTGCTTGGCTCTTTATTTCGGTCCATTTCTTTGTTTTGTCATGTGGAGATGTGTTTGTTTTTATTTTTTTATTACTATAATTATTTGCATATGCTTGTTTGTTTCTCTAATGAAAGAGAGCAGGAAAGGTGTACATTTGTGTGAATTGGGAGGTAGAAAATATCTGGGAAGAACTAGGTAGAAAGAAATCAATACTCAGTATATTTAATAAAAAATACCTATTTTAATGAAAAATTCTATGAATGAATAGTAGAGTATATGTAATTAAGCTGGTATGATGATTAGCTTCTTATTCTTCATACTAAATGTGATATATGTGTTGTGAATAGAATTCAACTTATACTGTTGTCATTACTCATGTAGTTTCAAAAACATGTATTTATTCAAGAAAATAATCACTCAGCCTGCCATTTTTTTCTGTAGGTATGAATATAAGATTATAGAAACAAATAAGCCATGTTTGATCTATCACATTTAAAATTATGTCTACAGTCTCTTACAACTTCTGATTATTAAAATTTAGAAATAAAAATAAAAAGTAACTATTGCCCATAAAAAAGTAAAAAAAAATCATAAAATTTGTATATTATTTTAGCTCTGTCATTTTTGCAGTCATAATAAAATACTTTGTTTAGATTGTTATGTGCCTAAGTGAAAATTATGTGACACTGCATTTATTCATTTTTATATATCATGTGTTCTATATGTGTTCCCATATAATGTCTTAGCTATTTTTAAATCATGACTATGTTGTCTACATCATTGCATATCAGTGTGTACACACTCACAAAAACAAAATATTTGCTTGTTTTATTTATTGTCATGTATGAACCACTTTAAGACTTTTAGTATTTGAACACTTTAATTTTGACTTAAAAATTGTTATACATTTTAATCACATAATACCTCCTCCCCACTCCTCCCAACATATCTCTTTCTCCATCCCATCCCCCACTCCCTCTCTCAGAAGGTTGCCAAATAGCACCACCAGACAACAAACAGGTGTTCAAACACAGAGCCTATTGACTTTCTTATTTAAACCACTATTAACACGGGTCCAAAATGAGGGGAGCAAAGATGTAAAACAATGGCTTTATTTTGTTCTAAATGGGTTGACTAGAGGAAGTATTCCTACTTTCTAAGCGAACTATTTAGCTAGCCTTAAATGCTACTTTAAGGCTAGTTTTTCTTTATCATTTTTTAAAATTTTATGTTCTTGGATATTTTATGTATTTACATTTCAAATGTTATCCCCTTTTTCTCTTTTCTCCTGTATATCCTCCCCCCACCCCATGCTTCTTTGAGGATGCTCCCACTCCACCCATCCACTCCAACCTCAATGCCCTGACATTAACCTACATTGGGGAAACAAACCTTTGCAGGATCAAGAACTTTTCTTTCTATTTATCCTAAACAATACCGTCTTCTACTACATATGTGACTAGAGTCATGAGTCCCTCCACGTTAACACATTGGTTGGTGGTTTAGGCCCTGCAAGCTCTGGTGAGGTCTGGTTGTTCTTCCTATGGGGTTGCAAGCCCCTTCAGCTCCTTCAGTCTTTTTCTCTAACTCCTCTATTGGAGTCCCCTTGTTCAGTCCAACGGTGAGCTGCAACCATTCTCATCTGTATGAGTAGGGCTTTGGCTGATCCTCTCAGGAGACACCCTTATCTGGCTCCTGTCAGCAAGCACTTCTTGGCATCAGCAATATGTCTGGGATTGGTGGCTGCATATGGGATGACTCCCCTGGTGCGGAAGTCTCTGGATGAATTTTTCTTCAGTCCCTGATCCAATCTTTGACCCTGTATTTCCTACAGTATTTTGTTCTCTCTTCTAGGAAGGAATGAAACATCCACAGTTTGGTCTTCCTTCTTCTTGGGCTTCATATTATCTGTCAATTTTTTTCTAGGTATTCCAAGCCTTTGGGCTAATATCCACTTATCAGTGAGTGCCTAGCATGTGTGTTCTTTTGTGACTGGGTTACCTCACTCAGGATGATATTTTCCAGATCCATCCATTTGACCAAGAATTTCATGAAGTCATTGTCTTTAATAAGAGAGTCCTACTCCATTGTGTAATGTATCACATTTTCTGTATCCACTCCTTTGTTGAAGGACATTTGGGTTCTTTCCAGCTTCTGGCTATTATAAATAAGGTTGCCATGAACATAGTGGAACATGTGTCTTTATTATATGTTGGAGCATCTTTTGGATATATACCCAGGAGTGGTATAGCTGGGTCCTCAGGTAGTTCAATGTCCAATTTTCTGAGGTACCTCCAGACTGATTTCCAGAATGGTTGTTGCAGCTTGCAATCCCTCCAAGTTGTTTTTCTTTTTCTTGCTATAACTTATTTCTTTTTGCTTTATTTTTTGTGGGATTTTTTTTTCAAGAGTGCTAAATTATCTTGCATTAGTTGCAGCAGGCATTAAAACTTTTGTTTTAATATTATGACTATCTGGTAAGCATGTTCTGTCTAAGGCACCTATCCTTTGTTGGTTAAATAATACATGAAAATTAGTTTCTTAGTTTTATTAATTTGATCTAAGTTTCCACCATGATTGAGAGCCATGATTTCATTACTATATATGTGAAGTGTCTATAATTCTGTGCTTACTGTTGATATACAGTTACATGGTAGAATTGAGAATCTAAAATCTTCTTAGAATTGACAATATGTCTAAGAATGTGTATGTCAATCAAATAAAATCTAATAAATATCTAGTGCTTAATATACGTTTGTCTACTAGAAAATAGTCATAAATTATAGTTGATACTCTATCAAATTATAAGAGTTCTATGTTCATTTATTTATAAAGACAAATAGTAACACAAGTAGAAAAAATTAAGGACATTTTTATTATATTTATACCTTCATAAATGTATAAGAGCATATATTTTTTCAAAATATGTGTTATTTTTATGTATGCCAATGTATGAGGAGGCCAATTTTAAGTAAATTGAATATATTAGATGTGTCATGAACTTAATGTATAATATCTGTATGTATATCATATATAATCTCATTGTGCATGTAATAAATGCATATTTAAACATTTAAAGGTTAAATATTTATTTTTTCATGTTCTATAAATTAGTTTATTTTAAATAATTGAGATGGAAACTGGTATTTACAAGTGTTCAAAGGTATGTGATCATTTCTTGTGTGTCCACAAAAACATCTATTTCTCTGCATGATGTCACACAAAAATCATTTCTGTGTTTTTTCTGTGATTTTCTTTACACAAAAATCAATAATGAAAACGTAGTGGGTACTCGGTAGTTTGCGTTGGGGTTGAGTATGTTTATATATTCAGAGACTTCATTGAAATCACGACTTTTCACAATATTTTCTAAAATTGAAATTTTACTTATCCTATATATAATACTACTTATACATATTTTATACTATTTTATACTGTATATATCATAAACATATTTTCTATTGGTTTACTGAGGCCTAATATTTTTACATTTTAAGTTATAATTTATTATTATTTATTCATTTTTACACTCTAGATTTTATTCCCCTCCCAGTCAGGACTACCCTCTACCTATTCCACATCCCCATACCTCCTCCCCTCACATCTCCATGAGGATGTCCCCACACCATCCGCCCCACCAGACCTCTAAACTTCCTGGGGCCTCCAGTCTCTTGAGGGTTAGGTGCATTTCTCCGACTGAACCCAGACCCGGCAGTCCTCTGCTGTGTATGTGTTGGAGGCCTCATCTCAGCTGGTGTACGCTGCCTCGTTGGTGATCCAGTGTCTGAGTGGTGTCGGTGGTCCAGGTTAAGTGAGACAACTTGTCCTCCTATAGGGTTTCCCTCCTCCTCAGCTTCCTCTAGCTTTTCCCTAATTCACCCAGAGGGGTCAGCAGCTTCTGTTCATTTTTTTTTTTTTTTTGATGCACATATCTGCATTTGACTCTTTCAGTTGTTTGTTGGGTTTTTTGGACAGCAGTCGTGACCAAGCTGAGAATGCCTCAGTTCTACTTGGGAGAGCTAAGAAAGGAACCCCAAGGGGCAGGAAGGGAGTGACAGGAGAGGGAAAGCAGATAGATGTGGCAGGAGAGGGAAACATGATCTGGTATTGGACGGGGGAAAAGGACTGAAGCCCTGTTGCGCCCACCTCGGCCGGCAAGGAAGACGCAACACGGTCGGATTCTTCTCAACAGCCTTTATTGCAGGACCACCTCATTGCTGATACAGGGACCTCAAGTGGCAAAAGCGCTCGCCTTATATACACAGCAGGCTGAGGCTATGCTAATTGTCCTTCAGGGATTGGCGGAGCATGAATCCCTCATTAGCATATTAACATCCCGGCCATGCGCAGTACCGTTGTTCACCACAGGTGGGCGCAGGATCAACTCATTATCCTACGGCCGCCCTGGCAAGGGGACAAGCCTGGGCATGCGCCATAAGTCGTTTACTACCAGATGGGACTGGATGTTGGTGCCATCTTTGTTTTACCGCGCACCGCTCCCTACAAAGCCCTGAGGGCAGCAGAAAGAAGGGAGACAGGCAACCTCCAGAGGAAGGAGAATGGGAGGACCCTCCAAAATGTACCAGAGACCTGGGAAGTGAGAGAGTCTCGGGACTCAGCGTGGGGGGACCATATGTGAAATGCCCTACAGTGAGGAGAGAGAACTTGTTGAGCCCACCTCCAGCATAAAGATGGGGCATCAAGTGAGGGATGGGGTTGCTAACCCACGGTCAAAACTTTGACTTATAATTCTTCCTGTCTGAAAGAAATGCGCGGATGGAAATGGAGAAGAGACTGAGGAAAGAAGGTCTAACGATAGGCCCAAACTGGGATTCTGCTCAAGGGAAGGCCTCAGTACCTGACACCATTATACACTCATACATGTATGTATCATACATAGCTTGTCTATTGCAGAGCCTGGCATGGCCCTGCCGGGGACAAAGTAACATTATTTCTGTTTCTGGCACAGGGCCCCTGTGTGAGTCTCTGTGTGTGTCGATGACTGCTGTGGGTATAAGGCTTGTTTTTCTACTAAGTATATGTTTTCTGGACTCACTTGCAGTGGAAGATTCTTTCAATCCAAGGAATGCCCTCCTTGTCAGTTTTATGACTCAATAATTAGACACAGCAGGAGTTTAGGAGTTCAGGGTTTGGCTACTTCTCTGCAAAATGGTAAATGCTGTTACCTTCAGGACAGCTCTTAAAGCTATGGGAAAGAGCTTTAAATACATGAGTTCAAAATATACAACTCCTCATCTATGCAAAAAGTAAGGATGCAATATGAATTATGTGTGGAGCTTCATGAATCGAAAGAAACAAAAGCAGCTGTTCTCTGAGACAACGGGTTGAAGACTGACTAAGGATGGAGATAAAGAAACTTAAGGAGTGGTTATCACAGAAGATCCCACCTAGCTTTTTTTTTTGTTTTGTTTTGTTTATGTTTACAAAGGGATATAGATTCCTGAGTTCAGGAGTAGCCTAGGACAGAGGACGTTTATGCTTAGGCATGGTGGAAATGGTAATTTCAGGGCAGGGTCCCAGACAACAGGCATATCATTTCTTCTTAACAAAGGCAGACAGATCTCTGAATTATTTCACAGTGTTAAGAATAAACATAGGCTTGCTGTCTCCAAAGACTCAAAGGACTACGGCCACTAGATGCTGATTCATAAGATAATCATTCCCAGAATAAGTGACTGGAATGATATGTAAAAACGAAGACTGGACCTGTGTTCTTTAGGAGATGAGCTATCCAAAGAATATTTTTTTTAGGATAAAATGAGAGAAGTGCTTGGAGAACTGACACACTCTAGCAAACAAGCAGGACATGAACAAAGGGATCTCTTAGAATAGCAAGCAAGCAGAACGTAGACAGAGGAACCTCCAGAGAGAAAGCAGAACTTAGAGAAAAGCAGACTGTAAAAGCTATATCAAGCAGAATGCAAGTAGTCAGCTTGGATCCACAATGTGACCTCCAGTCATTTTTTTTACGACTCCCACACACCCCCTTCTCTCAGAACCCCTCTCCAAGCAGAGGCTGGTCCTTGGCAGTATTTGTATGTTATAAACATAAAATTGTTGGAAATAAGTAAAATAAACATATTCTAAATATTACTATTTCATTTTTCGGCTCTACTTAATCAGAGGGAGAAACTAAATTCTAGGTCCCAGGTTCAACCAAGCTGAAGACTTCCCAATATCTGGACAGTTTCTATTATAAGGAAATAGTTGTCTGAATCCAGATATCTCAAGGACAACTTGTCCATCTTGCTGGCAGGGTCAAACTAAGTTCATATTCTTAGGCCCAAGAACTAACTCCTATATTGATAGATAGTTATTATCAATTACTCAACTTTGTTCAACTTCTTATGTCAAAATATGATTGGACAATACTATGGTCTACCCTGTTCCCCAAGGTTTCATGGTTTCATCCTTTAAATATGCTGCTCTGCATTTTTCAAGGTCATAGTTTAGCTCCCGAATTTGTTCTGTGGCCATGGTCAATCTTAAGTGGCTTGATAACAATACATTTTTATAATCTGAATTGACATGGTGTTTGAGTTATGCTGGATTTATGGTGGATTTAAGTGAACCCCACACAGGGAGTTTTGGAACCTGCTCTGTAGTCCAGGCTGCCCTGGAACTCACAGAGATCTGCCTGCCTTTGTCTCCTGAGTCCTGGGATTAAAGTCACAGGCCACAACTGCCCAACGATTGTATATTTAAAAAAAAAAAAAACTAAAGAAAATGACTTTCCTTTGTACAATTGATTTTAAAATTTAGTTGTGTTGACTACTGTTTAATAAATTTTACATAGATTTAATTGTGCAACCACCCTCTCCTCAACAATAGTGCGATCCTTACAATGGTTGATAGGAGGACAAAGCCGAAGTATATGAAACAAACAGAGCCTTAAGGCACTAGGTCAAAAGAAACAGCGTGGAAGTCCATGGACACCTAATTTGAGTTGTATGACTCCCAAAAACTGGTTGAAGGATATTGGTACATACAGGTTTAAACAAAAGAAGCTGCTTTTTGGGGGTAGGGGCATTCACAGCAGTGTTTCTCTGTGTAGCCTTGGCTGTCCTCAAACTCACTCCATAGAGGAGGCTGGCCCAGAGCTCAGCTATCCATCCAGCTTCTCCTGCCCTTTGAATGTTGTGACTAAAGATGTGTACCACTACACCTGCCTATGTGGATTTTAATTAAAAGAAATTAAAGGTAAATAAGATTGTAAATTTATTTTAGTTCCTCAGTTGTATAAGCTATATTTCACATGTTTCCTGCCTACATTTAATTAGGAAGTATGAGTCAATAATAGAAATATATCGTGATCACAGAAATATGATTCAAATGTGTTCATTGTGGGAAAGTAATCTTCCCATGTGTTATTCATGTCTAATGATAATTTCATTTTATTGTTTTTTCTATATCCTCTCATATACGATTTCCCTTAATACTTTTTAGGTAGAAAATATCAAGAAGACAAATTTTGAGATCCATATCCCATGGATTTGTTTTATATATGATGTGCCACTAATTACTGCTTCTAAGCTACTTTGACATCTTAAAAATTAATAAAGAGAAATGGCTTTATTTATAATCTATAATATTTTTCACTTTTAAATTTAAAAGAATGAAATGAATATATTTATTTTTAATGCTCAAATATTTTCAGCTGTTAGTATGCCATCAAGATTGCACATGTTATTTGAAAATTACAACATATTTTGGAGCATTATTTTGAGAAATTTTACGGTATTTGGATGGATTCTCAATAAGCAAGTATGTACAGGAATTTACCTCTTGCTTTATATTCTCTATATTGTATTTCATAAATTGGTATTCATATTTCCAGTACCATATATTTCTTCTCCTGTGAACAAAACATACTCTATCCCGTAAATTAATTTAATATCTGTCCCATTTCCTTGCACTGCACCCACCAGATGTTCTGATGCTACTAAAAAGATTTTTTTAAACCAAGTTGTCTTACAAACAGTCTTATGCATTACCTAATGCCAAGATTATGTTAACTAACTATGGGGAAAAGACTTAACACTGAGGGAATGTGTAGAGTAGAGAAGTACTGGGTGAATGTGTATTGTTGACATGGGCTCACTCATGTGAAAGGGCCTCAGTGCTTCAAACCCTTGAAAATGGAAAAGCATTCCCCATATAGTTGAGTTTCCAAGGAATGACAAATCTTTTCTCTTGTTCAAGACTGAATGTTGTTGGTGTGTGCAAATAGGCAAATGTAGCATCCTTCACTAGGATAACTGCAAAGCAACATGACCACCGGTTTGCACTAGCTAATTCCTCTTTTTCTGCTGTCTATAACAAATGAGTTAAGGTTCTTGGTTGTTGTGGTAGCAGATAGTGCCCTAGCAGAGGAATTATAACCGACATGGTTTCAGATTGTCTTTATGCATGTTGGTGTACTTTTCTTTTCTTCATAACCCTGGAGTCCTCAGGTTTCCAGGGCCAGGTTGATGTAATACATATTTTCAACATTCTTTAAGAGAATGTGAGACCAAAGCACATTTGTGTTTATAGAATTTGCATGTGTAATTGGTAATTGTTTCTTCAATATTACAAAAAATAAAATGATGTCTTTTATCCTCCACTAGGTGCAGCACCACAATGCCCCAAGATATCTGATAGATATCTTAATCTCAGTCAGCAAAGTCTCTCACCTGCTCCGCTCCATCCCATATCACACTGTCCATAGCCTCTCTCTGAGCCTGGCAACAATCTCTCTACCCATCTAGTCCCCAAGGCAGGCTGTCACCATGGCAGAAATATATATCTCAGTTCCGTGGTGGCTTTGTGTCCCAGCCGCCACATATTCTCTTAAACTTAATTCGCCACAAGAAAGAACACATAACACAATAGCCTTTAATCCAATTGATAAGATGTAATTGCCCACATAAACATTCAAAGCCCTATACACATCCATCCCTTAAGAACATTCATAACAACCTGTAAAGGTACAGAGTGGAAACTTAACATCTGCCTCCATGTTCTCTCAGCAGCTCCTTCTCTCCAGTTTCCCTCTGTCTTCTGCAAACTTTTCTCCTGCCCATCCACCTTTCTCATTCAATGACAGGCTTCGTTCTATATTGTACTTGCCTTTACCTGTGTAATGACACCATCTCACAGGTAATGATCTCATACTGTACTGCATTTGGTATCCTAATAAGAATTATAGTATTTGTGTAATATGAGGAAAAATATGAATTCTGTATGATTTCTTACAGATAATTTGGAATATTTCCAAATGCTAGTGTAAGGGCCCATAATACCCCAGACTCAAATAATATGTAAAAGAAAAGAAGTGTTTTATTCTGCAGAAGTCCAGCAGCCTGGGGGGTCTCCATTACCAAGATAAAGACACCTAAGTGAACTTGCAGGCCTGATTTAAAGCACATTAGGGAATTCTGGGGTAGGTGACCTCTATGTTAACCTGATGGATCTATGTCTAAGGACATTCCTTTACCAGGTGAGGGGGCTGGAAACTTGCTGGGGACGTCTGAGAACTGTTACTGAGGAAGTAGCTGAGGAGGCCTGGACACTCCTGATGACCCATTGTCCTGGCCTCAGGCCAGGTGGCTAGGACATTTCACTGCTTGGGTGTGAAGTCTGGAGCCTGGGTTATTTTTCTATTGGTAATTGACCTACCTGGGCTTCCCTGGACTTGCCCTGTTTTTAGACCTAGTCTCCTTAACAAGCCAATTTGAAGTCTATCGTGGAAACAGACTAGCCTTCTCACTAGCAATCACTAATTTTATTTTTAAAATGAAATATGGTTATTGATGGTACTTACATTTCAGCTTCTATGTAAATGAAGCTGAAGAAAATGGCAGAGTATACTTCATTATATTTCTACATCTGACTGACATTATTTTATTGCTTAATTTTTTTGTTGATTATATTTGTCTCTATTTGCATACTTAATTTGATAGCCTTAACACAGAAATATTTATTCATCTCTCTGGTAGAACATCTCCCCCTGTCCCAAAAGGTTTTTCAACTAGTGAGTTTGGCTTTGCATTACCATTCAATAAATAAAAGATTATATCTGAGGTTTACAATTAAAGTTGAAAGAATTCGTAGTTTGGTTTATGGTTTTAGGGAGGCCAGTCCACATCCACATATTCTTGTTGACTCTGTTTCTGTGATAAAACACAACATTATTCTGGTGAGGATCTGGTTGTGGATGCAAAACAAAAATGAAGAAGGTTCTAAAGTTAAACTAATCTCTGAGGGAATACTAAACAATTTAACATTTTCTATGAGACCCTGTCTCCTACAAGGTTCACTGGCAATTACTCCTGCCATAGTCTCTGAACAACTATTCAGTATGTGAACCCTAGGGAATGTTCAGAATTGAACTGAAAACAAGATTTCCCTAATGGTACTGGTAAAGATACACAACTTCATTGTTATTTTCCCTTTGATTTAAATATAGCAATTAATGGTGAAAGAAAAGCATTTTTGTTTAAGAAATTGACATGAATCTCTAAAATCTAATTGTATTTGTTCCTTGATTAAATCCTCCATGGAAGTGCACAAATGGAGATAGCTGTACTTGACAATTACTGGGTTATTTGATCTTATCAAAATTAACATTATTATCTCAGTGCAAGAAAGTAGTCTTATGAGGTATAATTACATATTGCTCTTGGGACTGTAGATATAATTTGCTATAAAGAAGTTTGAACCTTATAATTATCATTACAAGTATTTTCAATTCTTATCCTAAAGCCTACAAATACAGCACCAAATAAACTTTATAACTTGTAGATTATGTCTAGAACATAGAGAACATTTCTTCTTGAATATTTTAGGAAAGTAACAAAATTATTTTTAAGTAAAAGCAGTAGATTTCAATGTGTTAAGGCAGAGCATGACTTATTCAGTCAACATTGTATGAATTTCACCAAAGTAAACTTATTAATAAGTTGAGTAAGGAAAAGAGATATGAACATATGTGGCTCTTAGCGGCTTCTTGGAAGTCACATTCACTATTCCACTGTACTCACTTGGACAAAGCTTCCATGTGAAGTATATGCATTTTATTCTATGGTATTTTGGTTTCTTTGAAAATTAGAGAGGAAGGCTTCTTGATTTTTGATTTGTTCTGTTTTCTTTGTCCTCACCACTGTAGGAAATTAAACTGTCAACTCTGAGGAAGTTGTAAACTTAAGGCTTTTCCCCAATAGCTTATAGTTTCTGTACAGTTTTTCAGTGTAGAGACCATGTTGAGATTTCAGTCTCCTCAGACTGTCTCCTGATTTCTTTCACCCAGAAAGTTCAATAACAACATCAACAATAACAAATCTTTCCCTTCAGATTCATCTTCCATAGAAACCATGAAGACAACATAATCTGATTTCTTTCTACAATATAGTACAATTTAGTTCTATATATAATTTTTATGACAGGCTCAGTTGGTTCCTTCAGGAGCAAAGATTATTCATCAATGGACTCTAACAGTTTTCACAGAGGTTAAAATATATTGAAGATACAGAAATATGAACAGCAAAACAGGGTGGTAAGTGATAATATGCATATCCAATCATGAGCAAAGGTTAGAAGTGGTAAGCATACATTAAAGTTATTTGTGGTACTGACTCAACAGTCAATGAGTAAACAGGACATTCTGTTTATGTTCTAAGAAGATTTTTCTTTATGAATTAATTTATTCACTGTATATCCCCATTGCAGCCCACCCTTCCTTCTATCCTTCCAGTCTTATCCTCACGAACTCCTCCCCCATTTCTTCTTTCTTTTTTCCTCAGAGATTGGGAAGTTTCCCCATGGGTACCAACCCATCCAGGGACATCAAGCAAGAGTAATCAGGAATAAGATCATCCTCTTCCAGTGAAGCTCAGTAAGGCAGTACAAGCTAGAGGAAGGGATTCCAAAGGTGGACAAGAGAGTCAGAGACAGTTGCGTCTCCAAATATTATAGGAACCACATGAAGACCAAGCTGTACAACTACAAACATTTAAGGAGCCTAGGCCCAACCCTTTCATAATCTTTGGTTGGTGTCTCAGACTCTGTGAGCCCCCAAAGGCCCAGGTTAGTTGATTCTGTAGGTCTACTGGAGATGAGCTTGATCTGTCTGACTCATTCATTCTATCTCCCTCTCTTCCACAAGACTCCCAAGCTCTACCTAATATTTTACTGTGGGTCTCTGCATCTGTTTCCATCAGACACTGAAAAGCCTGTCAAAAGATAGTTATGCTAGGCTCTTGTTTGTAAGCATAGCAGAGAATCACTTATAGTGTCAGGGTTTTTTCATTCTTTCATGGGATGAATCTCAAGTTGGGGCATTCATTGGCTGGCCATTTCTTCAATCTCTGCTCCATCTTTATCCCTGTGCATCTTTCAGGCATGACAAAGTTTGGATCAAAGGTTTTGTGGGTGGGTTGGTGTCCCTTTTCCCTCCACTGGAAGTCCTGCCTGGCTACAGGATGTGGCCACTTCAGTTTCCTTATTCCCAGATACTGGAAATCTTAGCTATGGACAGACACAGACTCCTGAGAGCTTCCCCTGTCCCAGATCTCCTGCTGTTATTATAGATTCCCCTCCATGATTTAAGTTCTCTCACATAGCCCTTTACCATCACATCATCTCATTCTCACCATTCAGTTCCCTCCTTCCATCCACTTCTGATGTCTATTTGATTTCCTCTTCTGAGTGAAATTCAAGGGACCTCCCTTGGGCCCTTCTTGTTTCTTAGTTTCTTTGGGTCTGTGGATTGTAGAATAGTTATCTTCGTAAGTTAATATATACCGTGTATTTGTAGGTCTGTGTTACCTCACTCATGATGATCATTTCTAGCTCCACCCATTTTTCCTGTATATTTCATGATGTCTTTGTTTTTAATAGCTGGATAGTATTTTGTTGTATAAAGGTACCACATTTCTTGTATCCATTCTTCGTTGAGGGACAAATAGATTGCTTTCAGCTCCTTGCTTTTAAGAGTAAAGCAGAAAAGTTGCTATGGATATAGTAGAGTAAATGTCTGTGTGGTGTGGTGGGATATCTTTTGGATATATGCCCAAAAGTGGGTCATAAACCACTGCATTTAAAATTGTCCTATGTAAATGGATGATTTTTTGTGGCTGTTGTTGTTGTTATTGTTATTTTGTTTGTTTATCAATTCAAATTCATCCATTTTGTATGAAAAGCAACTTTTTCATGGACTGCTTTTCTATATATCAGAAGAATATGGGATAGGATGCTGTATTTTGTCAATAAACACTTCATATATGTGTTTTGCAGTACATCTTCCCTGCAGAAATAATGGAAATTTGAAAAAGAATCAATAGGCAAAAAGAATTGGCAGAACTATAGACATTTATGTTAATAATGTGCTCATTAGACTGACACAGAGGTTGTATCCAGCAATGGCTGTCTCAAGACAGAAGACCTATTGTCAGTCCACAGATCTCTGTATCTAACTCTGGAGCTAGAGTCCTGTGGGATATCTGGTTTGCTATTGCTCTTCCTTCTGCTCTGGGATTTTTAAGAAGTGGTATAGTACTACCTATTGCAACAGGACAGATTGAATTATCAGTGGAAGTAATGACAATACGCAGCCTCCAGAGAGTATGATTCAGATTTAGGGTGTATCTTCCTTTCTTTAAATAATCTGATTAAGAAAATGCACCATAGGAGTATCCAGCCTCTTCTGTTTCAGTAGATTCCAGATGTAGTCAAGTTAACAGTCAAGATGGGCCATTACAGAACACTTAACACTCACAGCAGAATGTTAAACAGAGACTATGAGTTTCACAGGTTGATTTTTGAGTAAACTTAGAGAGACAGATTTCCAGCTAGATGGAGAGTTTAGCAGGCTCTTAAGTGACTGATTGATGTCTGTGCCAAAAACAATTCCGTATCTAGTCTTTGTATTTCAGGTTCTTTTTTATGTAGTTATATCCCTTGTTTCCCTGAGGACAACTGACTGAACTCACAGAAATAGTTTGTTTCTGACAGCAGCATATTGCAGTCACACCTGTTTTTCAGTGAAATCACTCTTTCCCTCTAACTAAAAACAGATTGGCAAAATTGAGGTGGCCAAGAAATAGCTCAGATAGTCAGGGACTTGACAGGCACTGTGTCCTTCAAGGCTGCTGTGGATATGTGAGTAAAATGCCTGGGTTGTACAGTGGTGAATTTTTGTGACCATGCTAAATCATGATGACATAGATTCTGGACAAAATGCCCACAAGAGTAATCAATCATATATGATATGGAGACAGAAAAGGATAAAAATTTATTCTCAGGAAGACTATACAAAATTTAATTTTTCTATGAGTGCTAATTTTTATAAGCAAAGAAGAAAAGATTAATTTAAAATTCTAAAAAAATAGGATCAGATTGGTATAAGGAATAATTCATTAGCAAAACAAGCAATCAAATATTACCCTGCTTTAGATAAACCCTTTTTGGTTAAGACTATCCTCATTTTGACTGGCTTTTCTTGACATTAGGTTATCTTACTTTTATACCTTGAACATAAATATGACCTCTGGCACCTATTCTTGGGAATTAAAGTGCCACTTGAATCAAGAATATGCAGGAGATACCACATAAGATTAAAATATTTCTTTAAGGTTCTTTGAACCATTACTTTCTATATTGATAGTTTAATTTTATGGTACAAAACATTCTAAAATTACTGCTAGTACCTTCTACCTAGGTATTATATCAGAAGTAACTTACAGCAAATACATAGGCGAATGTCATCATTAAACCACTGAACTGAGAACAGGACCCCCGTTGAATGAATCAGAGAAAGCAGTGAAAGAGCTTGAGACCCCATATGAACAACAATGCCAACCAACCAGAGCTCCCAGGGACTAAGCCACTACCCATGGACTGACCCTGGGCTCCAACCTCACAGGAAGCAATGAATAGCCTAGTAAGAGCACCAGTGGAAGGGGAAGCCCTTGGTCCTGCCAAGACTGAACCCCCAGTGAATGTGATTGTTGGGGGGAGGGCAGTAATGGGGGGAGGATGGGGAGGGGAACACCTATATAGAAAGGGAGGGTGAGGGGTTAGGGGGATGTTGGCCCGGAAACCGGGAAAGGGAATAACTATTGAAATGTAAATAAGAAACATCCAAGTTAATAAAGATGAAAATAAAATAAAATAAAATAAAAAGAAGTAACTTACTTTGCTTCATTATTGTCTTAGTCAGGGTTTCTATTCCTGAACAAAACACCATGACCAAGAAGCAAGTTGGGGAGGAAAGAATTTATTCAGTTTAACTTCCACATTGCTGTTAATCACCAAAGAAAGTTAGGATTGGAACCAAGAAGGTCAGGAAGCAGGAGCTGATACAGATGTCATGGAGGGATGTAACTTTCTTTTTTATAGAACCAAGGACTACCAGGCCAGGGATGGAACCACCCACAATGGAACCTCCCAAACATTATCACTAATTGGGAAAATGATTTACAGCTGCATTTCATGGAGGCATATCCTCAAGGGAGGTTAATTTCTCTGTGATAACTCCAGCTTGTTTCAAGTTCACACACAAAACCAGCCAGTACAATTGTTAACCTAAGAATATAGACTTTCTTAATGTAGGATATATTTTCTTCAAAAAAATTCTATGAAGCTCATGCACAGTCAAGGTTTTTCAAAGTTAGTAAAAGAATATTTCTTAATAATTTTGAAATACCAACCAGAAAAAGCCCAGGACCAGATGGGTTTAGTTCAGAATTATATGAGACCTTCAAAGAAGACCTAATACCAATACTCTTCAAACTTATCCACAAAATAGAAACAGAAGGAACACTACCTAATTAATTCTATGAAGTCACAGTTACACTAATACATAAACCACACAAAGAAAACTTCGATCAATTTCCCTCATGAATATCAATGCAAAATATACTCAATAAAATTCTTGCAAACTGAATCCAAGAGCATATCTACATGATCATTCACCATGAACAAGTATGCTTCACCCCAAGGATGCAGAGATGGTTCAATGTAAGGAAATCCATCAATGTAGTCCACTATGTAAACAAATTCAAAGAGAAAATCAATCTCATTCAATGCTGAAAAAGCATTTGACAAAATATAACACCCCTTCATGTCTTGGAAAGATGAGGAATTGAATGCACATACATAAACATAATGAAAGCAATATACAGTAAACCAATAGCCAACATCAAACTAAATGGAGAGAAAGTTGAAGCACTCTCACGAATATAAGAGACCAGACAAGGCTGCCCACTCTTTTCCTATCTATTCAATATAGTACTTGAAATTCTAGTCCGAAATTAGACAACAAAAGGAGATTGAGGATTTAAAAAATGAAAAGAAGTCCTTCTTAAAATCCTCTGTCATCATCATGAGATGTGATTTTTAAATCCAAATCTTACTTTTACAGTATATTGGATTACCCAGTAATTGATACAGTAGTTTCTGTTCCTTAGGCTCTTGCACTTGCCTCTTGCCTGCTGTTATCTCTAATGTTAGTTGTTCTTGCTGTCTTTGACTGGAACTTGTTCCTCCTGTGGGTCTGTGAGCCTTTGATCTTAGGAGTGAGAGAACTCCTAGGAAAGCAGCTCTCTCTGGGCAGGATTTTAGTCTGTAAAGCTGTGGGACATCCTTCACATATTTACTATTTTGTTCATGATAAAGAATGATATAAAGCTCAGTTCAGTGGCTTGCTGCTAGCATTGACCTTTGTATTGGACATACTCTGTATGTGTCTCTCAGGAGAGATCTATATCCGGTCCCTTTCAGCATGTATTTTCGGTTTCATCAATCTTATCTAGTTTTGGTGGCTGTATATATATATATATATATATATATATATATATATATATATATATATATATATATATGGGCCACATGTGGATAAGGCTCTGAATGTCCATTCCTTGAGTCGCTGCTCTAAACTTTGCTTCCGTATCCCCTCCTATGGATGGTTTTCCCCCCTTTTAAGAAGGAGTGGGAGTATTGAAAGAGTTGAAGGAGCTTGCAACCCTAAAAGAAGCAATGCCAACCAACCAGAGCTTCCAGGGACTAAACCACTACCAAAAGACTATACGTGTACTGACACAGGGCTCCAACTGCACATGTAGCAGAGAATAACCATGTTGGGGCACCAGGGTAAGGGGAAGCCCTTGGTCCTGCCAAAGTTGGACCACCAGTGTAGGGGAATATGTGAGAGGCAATAAAGGGGAAATATAGGGGGAATACCTATGGGGGAGGGGAGGGGAGGGAATAGGGGCTTATGGACAGGAAACTGGGAAAGGGAATAATGATTGAAATGTAAGTAAAGAAATATATCTAATTAAAAAAGGAAAAAATGATATAGCACCTCAGCTCTATCTCAGGCTGAGACAGAAGTTATGAAAAGCACCTCAGCTGTTTTCATTGCAAGTGATTCAAAAGTAATATTTTGTTTGTACTTAACTAGTATTGCTCTTTAAAATCGTATTGGGCTCTTTTCTGGAGCCATGGTACTTTAGTATTTTTCCTTGATATTACATCATTTTTCTTTTAGTTTTCTGCATGAAATATTAAAAAGGATATACCTCCATGTTTTTCTGCTCCACTTTCAGTGGAGCTCTGTTGAATGCTTACTGCTAGATGGGTCTGGGCCAGTGACACTGTATCACATGCCAGGCATGATGAAATGTCAATTACATCCCTAAATGACAAAGTTTACTTTGACTTATTAAACATTTTTCCTAAAATGTGAGGGATGGAAAAAAAACCTAATTGTTAACAGACCTTGAAAACCAAACATAACATAACGGAAAGAAATTTTTCTTCTGTCATAGATCACAGAAAATATAAATTTATATTTACATTAGAGTTCTGTAGGCCCATACTTAAACATAGTAAAAGCAATATAGAGCACACTAGCAGCCAGCACCAAACTAAATGGAGAGAAACTTGAAGCAGTCCCACTGAAATAAGTAACTAGACAATACAGTCTAGTACCTAGTACCTATTCAATACAGTACTTAAGTTCTAGCCAGAGCAATTAGAGAACAAACATATGTCAAAGGGATACAAATAGAAATGAAATAAGTCAAAATATCACTATTTGCAGATGATTAGATAGTATACTTAAGGTACCCTAAAAATTTCACTAGAGAACTCCAACACCTGATAAACTTCAGCAAAATGACTGGACATAAAATTAACTCAAACAAATTAGTAGCCTTCTTCTATTCAAAGAAAAAACAGGCTGAGACAGAAATTATGGAAACAACGCCCTTCAAAATAATCACAAACAATATAAAATACCTTGGTGTGACTGTAACTAAGCAAGTGAAAGATCTGTATGATAAGAACTTCAAGTCTCTTTAGACAGAAATTGAAGAACAACACAGAAGACAGAAAGATCTCCCATGCTTATGGATTGGCAGGATGAATATAGTAAAAATGGCCATCATGCTGATAGCAATGTACAGATTCAATGCAATCCCAATCATATTTCCAACTCAATTCTTCATAGAGTTAGAGCAATTTGCAAAAGTTTTTTTTTTGAATAACCACAAGCCCACGATAGCAAAAACTATTCTCAACAATAAAAGAACTTCTGGGGAAATAACATCTCTTACCTCAAGCAGTAGTAACAAGCAATAGTGATAAAATTTGCATGATATTGGTACAGAGGAAGGCAGGTTGATAAATGGAATAGAATTGAATAGCCAGAATTTGGCCCATACATCTGTGGTCATTAATCTTTGACAAAGGCACTAAACCCATCCAGTGGAAAAAAGATAGCATTTTAATAAATGGTGCTGGTCAATTGGAGTTCAGCATATAGCACAATGCAAATTGATCCATTCTTATCTTTATGCATTAAACTCAAGTCCAAGTAGATCAAAGACCTCTACATAAAACCAGATACATTGAAACAAATAGAAGAGAAAGGGGGGAAGAGCCTCAAACACATTGGTACTAGGGGAAATTTCCTGAACAGAACAGAAATGGCTTATGCTCTAAGATTAATAATCAACAAATGGGACCTCATTAAATTGCAAAGCTTCTGTAGGGGAAAGGAAACTGTCGTTATGATAAAATGGTAATGAACAGATTGGGAAAAGATCTTAACCAATCCTATATCTGATAGTGGGCTAGTATCTAATATATACAAAGAACTCAAAAAGAGTTCAGACTCCAGAGAATTAAATAGCCCTATAAAAATTGGGGTACAGAGATAAAAAAGGAATTCTCTACTGAGGAATATCAAACGGTCAAGAAACAAAGAACTTCTGGGGGAATCACTATCCCTGACTTCAAGCTGTATCACAGAACAATAGTGATAAAAACTATTTTTTTATCACTATGTTATTGGTACAGAGATAAGCAGATAGATCAATGGAATAGAATTGAAGACCCAGAAATGAACTCACACACCTATGGTCTCTTGATCTTTGACAAAGGAGCTAAAACCATCCAGTAGCAAAAGGTAGTATTTTCAACAAATGGTGCTGGTTCAACTGGAGGTCAGCATGTATAAAAATGCTAAATGATCCATTCTTGTCACTCTGTACAAAGCTCAAGTAAAAGTGGATCAAGGACCTCTACATAAAAGCAGATACACTCATGCTAATAGAAGAAAAATTGGGGAAGAGCATCAAACACATTGGTACTTGGGAAATTTTTCTGAACAAAAACACCGATGGCTTATGCTGTAAGATCAAGAATCAGCAAATGGGACCTCATACAATTGCAAAGCTTCTGTAAGGCAAAGGTCACTGTCATTAGGACAAAATGGCAACCAACAGATTGGGATGAGATCTTTAATAATCCTACATCTGATAGAGGACTAATATCCAATATATACAAAGAACTTAAGAACTGATACTTGAGAGAGTCAAAAACCCTATTAAAAATGGGGTACAGAGCTAAACAAAGAATTCTCAACTGATGAATGACTAAGAAGTACCTAAAGAAATGTTTAACATACGTAGTCATCAGGGAAATGCAAATCAAAACAATCCAGAGACTTTACCTCACACAACTCAGTATAGCAAAGAACAAAAACTGAGGTGACAACAGAGGTTGGCGAGTATGTGGAGCAAGAGGAACACTCCTCCATTGTTGGTGTGTTTGCAAGCTGGTACAACCACTCTAAAAGCATTCTGGTGGTTCCTCAGAAAATTGGACATAGTACTACCTGAGGACCCAGCTATACCACTGCTAAACATATACTCAAATGACACTCCAATATACAACAAGGACACGTGTTCCACTGTGTTCATAGCATATTTATTTACAATAGCCTGAAGCTGGAAAGAACTGAGATGTCCTTCAACAGAGGAATAGATAAAGAAAATGTGGTACATTTACACAATGGCGTACTACACAGCTATCAAAAACAATGACTACATGAAATTGTTAGACAAATGGATAGAACTAGAAAATATCCTGAATGAGGTAACCCAGTCACAAAAGAACATACATGGTTTGCACTCATCGATTAGCGGATATTAGCTCAAAACCTCAGAATACCCAAGAAACAATTAATGGACCATATGAAGCTCAAGACAGAGGAAGAACAAAATGTGGATGTTTCAGTCTTTTTTAGAAGGGGCAACAGAATACTCACTGGAGGAAAGACATTAACAAAGAGTGGAGCAGGGACTGAAGGAAGATCATCCAGAGCCTGCCCCACCAGGAGATCCATCTCTTATCAGCCACAAACCCAGTCACTATTGCTGTTGCCAAGAAGTGTTTGATATAAATGTCTCTTGAGAGGCTCTGCCAGAACCTTACTGATACAGGTGAGGATGCTTCCAACTTCCCATCAGATTGAGCACAGGACCCCCAATGGGTTAGTTAGTGAAGGAGCTGAAGGGGTTTGCAACCCCATAGAATAACAATATCAAGCAACCAGATGCCCCAGAGCTCCCAGGGCCTAAACTACCAAAGAAGAAGTGCACATGGAAGGTACCACGGCTCCAGCTGCATGTGTAGCAGAGGATGGCATCGTCTGGCATCAATAGGAGGTGAAGTCCTTGGTCCTATAAAGGCTTGTTTCCTCAATTTAGGGGAATGTTGGCATGTTGAGGTTGGAGTGGGTGTGTGGGAATGGGATCATCTTCATAGAATCAAGGGTAGGATGGAAGGGGTTTGGGAAAGCTGTGGAGAGGGGATAACATTTGAAATGTAAATAATTAAAATATTCAATAAAATAATTAAATTTAAAAAGAGGCTTCTTCACTTTTATTGTTTTATAGTGTAAATTTTTATTGTTAATTAAAACTATATCTCCCTTTCATGTTCTTGCTGTTATAATCCCACTTTGTGAGTCTCTCATCCTTATTTTAACTTATTATCTTGTCACTAATTACTTAGGATAAATCTTTACTTTTTTTTTTTTTTTGTTAAATAAATTTTTTTTTTATTAACTTGAGTATTTATTATATACATTTGAATGTTATTCCTTTCCCGGTTTCGGGCAAACATCCCCCCCTCCCCTTCCTTATGGGTGTTCCCTCCCACCCTCCCCCCCATTGCTGCCCCTCCCCCAACAGTCTAGTTCACTAGGGGTTCAGTCTTAGCAGGACCCAGGGCTTCCCCTTCCACTGGTGCTCTTACTAGGATATTCATTGCAACCACGAGGTCAGAGTCCAGGGTCAGTCCATGTATAGTCTTTGGGCAGTGGCTTAGTCCCTGGAAACTCTGGTTGGTTGGCATTGCTGTACATATGGGGTCTCGAGCTCCTTCAAGCTCTTCCAGTTCTTTCTCTGATTATTCAACAGGGGTCCTGTTCTCAGTTCAGTGGTTTCCTGCTGGCATACGCCTCTGTATTTGCTGTATTCTGGCTGTGTCTCTCATGAGCGATCTGCATTCACATTTTGATCATCCGTCTTGAGTTTCATTTGTTCTAGGCATCTAGGGTAATTCAAGCATTTGGGCTAATAGCCACTTATCAATGAGTACATACCATGTATGTCTTTCTGTGATTGGGTTAGCTCACTCAGGATGATAGTTTCCAGTTCCAACCATTTGCCTACTAATTTCACAAAGTCATTGTTTTTGATAGCTGAGTAATATTCCATTGTGTAGATGTACCACATTTTCTGTATCCATTCCTCTGTTGAAGGGCATCTGGGTTCTTTCCAGCTTCTGGCTATTATAAATAAGGCTGCGATGAACATAGTGGAGCACGTGTCTTTTTTATATGTTGGGGCATCTTTTGGGTATATGCCCAGGAGAGGTATAGCTGGATCCTCAGGCAGTTCAATGTCCAATTTTCTGAGGAACCTCCAGACTGATTTCCAGAATGGTTGCAGCAGTCTGCAACCCCACCAACAATGGAGGAGTGTTCCCCTTTCTCCACATCCTCGCCAGCATTTGCTGTCACCTGAGTTTTTTGATCTTAGCCATTCTCACTGGTGTGAGGTGAAATCTCAGGGTTGTTTTGATTTGCATTTCCTTTATGACTAACGATGTTGAACATTTTTTAGGTGTTTTCAGCCATTCGCATTCCTCAGCTGTGAATTCTCTGTTTAGCTCTGAACCCCATTTTTTTAATAGGGTTATTTGTCTCCCTGCTGTCTAACTTCAGTTCTTTGTATATTTTGGATATAAGCCCTCTATCTGTTGTAGGATTGGTAAAGATCTTTTCCCAATCTGTTGGTTGCCGTTTTGTCCTAACCACAGTGTCCTTTGCCTTACAGAAGCTTTGCAGTTTTATGAGATCCCATTTGTCGATTCTTGATCTTAGAGCATAAGCCATGGGTGTTTTGTTCAGGAATTTTTTTCCAGTGCCCATGTGTTCCAGATGCTTCCCTAGTTTTTTCTTCTATTAGTTTGAGTGTATCTGGTTTGATGTGGAGGTCCTTGATCCACTTGGACTTAAGCTTTGTACAGGGTGATAAGCATGGATCGATCTGCATTCTTCTACATGTTGACCTCCAGTTGAACCAGCACCATTTGCTGAAAATGCTATCTTTTTTTCCATTGGATGGTTTTGGCTCCTTTGTCAAAAATCAAGTGCCCATAGGTGTGTGGGTTCATTTCTGGGTCTTCAATTCTGTTCCATTGGTCTATCTGTCTGTCTCTGTACCAATACCATGCAGTTTTTATCACTATTGCTCTGTAATACTGCTTGAGATCTGGGATAGTGATTCCCCCTGAAGTCCTTTTATTGTTGAGGATAGTTTTAGCTATCCTGGGTTTTTGTTATTCCAGATGAATTTGCAAATTGTTCTGTCTAACTCTTTGAAGAATTGATTGGTATTTTGATGGGGATTGCATTGAATCTGTAGATCGCTTTTTGGTAGAATGGCCATTTTTACTATATTAATCCTGCTAATCCATGAGCATGGGAGATCTTTCCACCTTCTGAGGTCTTCTTCAATTTCTTTCTTCAGAGTCTTGAAGTTCTTGTTGTACAAATCTTTTACTTGCTTGGTTAAAGTCACACCGAGGTACTTTATATTATTTGGGTCTATTATGAAGGGTGTCGTTTCCCTAATTTCTTTCTCGGCCTGTTTCTCTTTTTGTGTAGAGGAAGGCTACTGATTTATTTGAGTTAATTTTATACCCAGCCACTTTGCTGAAGTTGTTTATCAGCTTTAGTAGTTCTCTGGTGGAATTTTTGGGATCACTTAAATATACTATCATATCATCTGCAAATAGTGATATTTTGACTTCTTCTTTTCCGATCTGTATCCCCTTGACCTCCTTTTGTTGTCTGATTGCTCGGGCTAGAACTTCAAGAACTATATTGAATAAGTAGGGAGAGAATCGGCATCCTTGTCTAGTCCCTGATTTTAGTGGGATTGCTTCAAGTTTCTCTCCATTTAGTTTAATGTTAGCAACTGGTTTGCTGTATATGGCTTTTACTATGTTTAGGTATGGGCCTTGAATTCCTATTCTTTCCAGGACTTTTTATCATGAAGGGTGTTGAATTTGTCAAATGCTTTCTCAGCATCTAATGAAATGATCATGTGGTTTTGTTCTTTCAGTTTGTTTTATATAATGGATCACGTTGATGGTTTTCCAGATATTGAACCATCCCTGCATGCCTGGGATGAAGCCTACTTGATCATGGTGGATGATTGTTTTGATGTGCTCTTGGATTCGGTTTGCCAGAATTTTATTGAGTATTTTTGCATCGATATTCATAAGGAAATTGGTCTGAAGTTCTCTTTCTTTGTTGGGTCTTTGTGTGGTTTAGGTATAAGAGTAATTGTGGCTTCATAGAAGGAATTCGGTAGTGCTCCATCTGTTTCAATTTTGTGGAATAGTTTGGATAATATTGGTACGAGGTCTTCTATGAAGGTCTGATAGAATTCTGCACTAAACCTGTCTGGACCTGGGCTCTTTTTGGTTGGGAGACCTTTAATGACTTCTTCTATTTCCTTAGGAGTTATGGGGTTGTTTAACTGGTTTATCTGTTCCTGATTTAACTTCGGTACCTGGTATCTGTCTAGGAAATTGTCTTTACTTTTGATTTTAGAAATTATTAACTTCATTAGATTTTCCTATTAGAAATTATATTAGCATTTTATTACAAAAAACTAATAACATTTGCATAATAATTTTGCTATGAAAAACTAAATATACTTGCAAGAATAAAGCATCATGTGTGACATTAAGGAACAAAATAAAAATAATGTACTTAGCTATTGAACTCTTAGTGTTGTTTAAGCTTAACATTAAATATCCCTGTGGTCACCAACATATATATTTGAATTTTCTTTACATCAGGTCTGCTGAGGTGTTGTTTTGGCACTGAATCCTTGATGTCCATACTGTTTCAGGAATCAAGAGAAATAAAATAAACAAATGGTTAAAAGGTGTTGAAAATTGTATAGAGGGACATTGAGCTACTCCTCTGGTGTGGTGTGAACAAAGGATTGAATTTCCTGGAAAGATAGAAGACCAAGAGACAGAAAAAGAAAAGGTAATGGTTTGAACCTTTCTGTGTGGCAAAGAGTCTGCAAAACTGATGGTGGCCCCTACTTCCTCCACTTGCCCCTGATGGGTCCTGTTTTGATAGAAACCTTGTGCTTTTTACCATTTCTCCTCACAAATTCTTTCAGTTATAAAGAAGCCTTTATCCCAGAATGGCATCTCTTACCCATTTCAAACAGTTGATTAAATTTACACATATATGATATGATGGAAACATTCAAATTCATTTAAGTACAATGTTCAACAGCACCAAACAATATACATGATCTCTTCTGAGCAAAGCATCCTATGAGTCACTGACTTTCCAAAAAAGGAGATAATATACTAACTGTGTACCCAGGACATTCCTCTGCAAAGATTAGTAATTTTAAAGCTACTAAGAAAAAGGTCAAGAAAGCAAAAAGTTTATGGACATAAAAATACCATATTTATGATATTTTTGTTTAACATAAATATGGTTAAAAATCTTCAATTTTTCATTTCATGTTTAGCAACAAAAATCTGTATTTAACTTTAGGCTTAATTATTTATGAATTTTCATTACTGTAGTGATGAATACACTTTGTTACTGTTCATATCTTGTTAGTTTAAAATATATAATTTTGAGTTCTCTTCTATATGAACTTCTGGAATACTGGATATTTTCTTTCAATATTGACTTAATACATTTATTTAACAGTCTTTATTCTAATTTATATAAATGTCATTTGCTTAACATTTCTGTGTAAACTCTGAGAAAACAGCAAGAATGATTAAATGTGTCTTCTTTAGGATTTAAGATTTCAGATCATTCTCTTTTCTAGAGTTGAATTTGTAATGGTAATAATCTAATAAACAAGAGACTCAGTAAAAATGGTTTTGGTACAGCAGTTTTCCTAAACAATTTTAATTGGACAAGTGATACACATACACACACACAAGTACATACACGTGTGCGCGCACGCGCACACACACACACACACACACACACACACACACACACACTTTGCGTAAAAAAATAAGTTTGACAACCGCCAAGAAAATTAACTTCCAAGCAAATAATTAGAAAATTGTGAAACTAAGCAAATAACTGTATAACAAGCTAAGACCTCCTATACGAAATCACATATGTACCCTTTCAGACCCATTATGCCATTAACCTTTCATTTCTAATAAAACAAGACAAAACAAAAGCACTTGAGACAGTTGTCAATTGTCTTCCATGATCAGTGGCATTCATTTAGTTGATAATTACTTCTAATTAGATAAATAAAACAAAACTACATTTTAATGAAAGCAATTCTGATTGTTTTAAAATAATATACTTAATTTTAATTAAAAAGGAAATTTAAAAATTTATATTAGAAGTAGATAAGAGAATATTCATATGTGTACAAAATTGAAATAAAACAATAAAATTTTAATATGTGCATAGCACAGTTTATCCAAACAACATCAAAATACAAGTTATTTAAAAATTTACACAGCAAAATAAATAACAAAAAGTATCATAGATAAGAAAATGAACCTGGTTGTGATGGTGCACATAGTTTATCGAAAGAATTACCATGAAATTCAAACCAAAATGAATTATACAGTGTAAATGACAAATTATAATGCTTCTAGAGAGCAATACAAGAGAGTATCTTAATTTCTTTTTTTTTAATAAAATACTTTATTTCTACAAAACAAGCGCAAATTACTTCCAAACACTTTTAACAATACAATTAACATAGCAATGAAGTCAGTTATATACTATTCAAAATCCCTAAAGGTCACTCAAGCATGGTTTACAAACCTACCTTTGGTTTTTGGCAAAACCACTATGGACGTCAACACACACTGAATTCAATAAACATTTGTTTAGGTTATGGTGTCTATCATTAGCTTACACCTGGCAAGTGATTTGAAGTCATACCGGTTCTGTGCCCAGAGCTCCTGCAGTGCGGAGGGCAGAAGGGAACAGGGAAGAAAGGCCAGTCCAGGTGGTGGCATCCCCACTGTGTGAGGTATGAGAGGCCAACACTAGGATGCTGTCAAGTCAGTAAGCTGCTTGTTCTGAAAGGTCCCACTGAGGCTTGAGTTGGCACAGATGGTGGGGATGTTGAAGGCAGAGAAGAGCTTTGAGCAACAAGCTCCCAAAGGTGCTCAGGAGTGTAGGGAGCAAGCTACAGTTTCCACTCTTCTCAAATTACCTCAGGAATTGTGGAGAAGTTCAGGTAAAACCTTCAAATGTTTGTTTAGATTTTTAATCTGCTGCTTTATACGAACTCTCACATGTAGCACCTTTGTAACTTTCATTATAAAAGAGCCTACAAATAAATTCACAAAGAAAGAGACAATGTTGATGGAGTAGCCAAAAAGTCATGGTTTATTATCTGAAGATTTCATATTTCAAACGCAAACAAAGTGTGCATTTACAATCACATCCTATTTGTGAACAATTAAAAGGCACTTACCTCTTCTGCATCTTAGGACACAGACTCAAGGCAATGAAATGATGGCATACTTTGTACTGTTAAAACTTACCCTTGTTTAGTCTTTCTGACTAGGCAAGTATTACAGTACAATTTGTGGGTAGAATAATGGGGGTAGGGAGGGAAGAAATTTTTAAAATGGCGTTACTCTTAAGCTTGCAACAACAGTTAAATTGTTTTATACAACAAACAACTCTGTAAGCTCAATATCTTGGTTACAGTAAGCATAGTTACTGATCTCGGCTTTAAAGTACAACAGTTAAACATGAACACAGTCACAAAAGAGCAGAGACATGAGAGCCACTGATGGGGTTACAAAGATCACTTAGTGAATTAACAAACCATCATGACTCACTAAAGAAAGACAGCACCAGAAAGAAGACGGCAACACCAGCTCGAAGCTCATGTGTTTTCTTTTTTTCTTTTTGTAGAGAAAATCTTTAACAGAGCAATACATAAGGGTCTATTCTAATAGCGCTGTGCCCTGGTGACAAAATTTTTTCATGTATTTTCATGTATTACATAATTGACCAAAACATGCAAATGCTACTAATATATCTATAATAATGATTGAAAGACTCTTAGCAGGGTATGGATTCTGATTTTAAGATTATGAAGTACTTTTACAGTCTTAATTATATATAGTTATTCAAACTTAGAATTCTATATGAGGTCATATATAATTTAGTATCTATATAATATAAACTATCTTGAGATAGGAATACTCACAACAAATTTTAATTTTAATAATACATGAGAGATAATACTTTTTATTCATTTATTTTCTCATATATTATATTCTACATCAGTTTCCCCTCCCTTCTTCCAACCCCCATGCCCACCATGCCCCAAAATTTCTTTCCTTTCTGTCCACTCCTCTTCAATTTCGACTTAGAAAAGGATAGGCCTCCCACGGATAGCGACCAAACATGGCATAAAAAGTTGAAATAAGATTATGATCTGATCCTCATATTAAGACTAGGCAAAGCAGTGCAGTAGGAGGACAAGGTCCCCAAAGCAGGCAAAGGTGTTAGAAACAGGCCTCCTCTACCCCCCCCACCCAGGAGTCTCACAAAACACCAAGATACAAAAGTATAACATATATACACAGGGCCTAAGTCAGATCAAAAAGGCTCCGTGGTTTTCAGTTCATTCTCTATTGTATATGATCAATTCAGATTTGTTGGTTCTGTAGTTTTCTTGTGGTGTCCTACATTCCTTCGGCTCCTACAATATTTCTCTCCCTGTGTAGCATGATTCTCAGAAACCCCTCTAATGTTTGACTGTGGTCCTTTTTTGTCTGTCTCTTGTAGTTGCTGGATGAAACCTATCTGAGAGCAGTTAGGGTTAGGTACCAGTCTGTGAGCACAGACATCATTTCACTGACATTATTTTTTTCTTGTTTGCCAGTCATGTTTGTTTCTATCCTTGGTCTCAGAGCCATCCATGTGTCAGCATGTTCTCCCTCAGGCAATATCAGGGGTGGGTTCCCTCTCCAAGGGAGGCATGATTCTTAAGCTGGACTAGTTGTTGATTGACCATTCTTTTCAATACTGCTTTTTTGTGAAACAAGTTTTAAGGTTTGCTATTTGATTACTTTAATATTTTTAGTTTATTGAAAATAGATTCTTTTCTCATATATCTTGAATACAGTTTCCCCTAACTCTACTCTTTCTAGACATTGACAATCTCACCTACCCTCTTGATCTACTCTTTCTCTTCCTCTCAGTAGAAAAAAATCGGCTTCTGGGACATAACAACAAAACATAAGATAAAACAAAGCTATAAAAAGGCTGCCTAACAGAAGGAAACGAGTCCCCAAAAGAAGCACAAGAATAGGAGACCAAACATTCATACACTCAGGTTACCATAAAAGTAGTGATCTGTGATTGGGTTAGCTCACTCAGGATGTGTACTCATTGATAAGTGGCTATTAGCCCAAATGCTTGAATTACCCTAGATGCCTAGAAGAAATGAAACTCAAGACGGATGATCAAAATGTGAATGCAGATCGCTCCTGAGAGACACAGCCAGAATACAGCAAATACAGAGGCGTATGCCAGCAGGAAACCACTGAACTGAGAACAGGACCCCTGTTGAAGGAATCAGAGAAAGAACTGGAAGAGCTTGAAGGGCTCGAGACCCCATATGTACAGCAATGCCAACCAACCAGAGCTTCCAGGGACTAAGCCACTACCTAAAGACTATACATGGACTGACCCTGGACTCTGACCTCATAGGTAGCAATGAATATCCTAGTAAGAGCACCAGTGGAAGGGGAAGCCCTGGGTCCCTAAGACTGAACCCCAGTGAACTAGACTGTCGGGGGGAGGGCGGCAATGGGGGGGAGGGTGGGGAGGGAACACCCATAAGGAAGGGGGGGGAGGGGATGTTTACCCGAAACCGGGAAAGGGAATAACACTAAAATGTATATAAGAAATACTCAAGTTAATAATAATAAAAAATAAATAAATAAATAAATAAAAAAAAGTAGTGATCTGAGAGCTATAATATGTGTGCAGAGGATGTGACACTGACTAATTAATGTTTTATTCTTGTTGCTTCAGTCTTTGTGAGTTCAATTTGCCCATTTCATTCAGAGGGCCTTTTTTCACTGACATTTTCCATCCCCTCTATCTCTCACACTCTTTCCACTTCCTCTTCTCCAGAGTGTTTGAAAACTACTTAAATTAAAGAATGTTTGTAATATAGCTAATGTAATTTCAGTTGAGTCATATGACATTATTTTATGGAAAGTAGATATTGTAGATGAAGTACATAGCCTTAGATTATTTTATAAAGCTTTGTTGCAGGGACTTTTAATCTAGCCATCATAGGATAAACACTCACCTAATACAACACATTCTAGGTTAATTCTTCTTGCAAATTCAAACTGTGTCCCTATGGCAATTTTATCTTGTAAATAAATATAAATATATAAGAATAAAAACTCATCACCTGAAATTTTATTATTTTTTATTTTCTTGTTATAGAGATGCCATCCTCTTATGTCCCTTGTTACCCAAAAACACCAACTATGAGAAGTTTAGCTTTGCTTGAGATTTCTTTTTCTGAAGAAAAGGAAATTGTAGCATATTATGTAAAGCCTTCTATATTATCTATGAATCTGAGAAGCAATCATTTATGGAAGTCCACAAAGAAGTTAAGTTTACATTAACAATTCACTACAGAATGGCTGTACTTCATAAAGCATGCCAAAACTTGGAATATTTTATTATATACTAATCTTATTGCTCAATTACCCTGTTCTTTATGGTACATTACTATAAGACATTGTCCTTACTAAAACTTATTTCAGAGTTACATTGATATGTCATGAAGCATTGCTGAAATCTCTGCTAAAATTCATCAGATATCATATCACCATTGCTGTGAGTCTCAGATAAGGTTACCCCAATTGATTCTTGGGATGAATGTCTATCCCAGATCTTTGGAAAATCTTCAAGGAACCACCACCCCACACACCCCACAACACCACGAAATCTTTATATATGCTTCAATGTGATTTACCCATATATAAATATATATGTATATTTATATATGTGTATATGTATATATATAATAACAAAAATGTATTTTAAAATATACCTACTTTTTGGTACTTTCAAAGTTTAGTCATCTAAGTATTAGACAGGTAATTCTTTCAATATAATAGTCTTATACATTTAAAAATATTTGTTTCATTGAGATATATACTAATAAATTCACTTTGCAATTTATCACACTTAGGAGATTTAGTCAATAGAAGCAAGCATTTAAAATCATGATAGAGAAATTTATTTTGCTATCTGAATTACACCTCTTCAATGGTAGATCAAATTCTACACTCGTATTTGATGATAGTTCTGTAGCATATATTGACATTCTTAAACATGGTACAATCATCTACCCTTCATCTTTCTTATTATAGAAAAATGGGATTTATTTGTAGGAATAATTTGTAGGTGAACAGTGAGGAGAAAATAAATGTATTTCCTTTCACTTTTCAACACTTTATAGTATTTTATTTACTTTTGAGAATACCATACAAGTATATTGCATAATATGATACCCACTCCTCATTTTATAACTCTAGCACAGACCATATTATACTCAAACTTCCTTGCCCAAATTCATATTTATTTTGATAATCCACTGTATAACTTTAGGCAATTTCCTTATGCAGGATTCAAAGTTAGTGATGAAAAGCACAGGAGGAAAGGTTCAGGGGGGGAAATCATGAAATATTAATATAGATAAGAAGGACTCTCTTTGTATTACTAGCCCATCACAAACACAATGCCGCCACCCCCCCAAAAAGAATTTCCTTTCCTTAAAATTTACATGTTCTAACAATTATTTCTTTTTTTAAATTTTTTATTATATATTTCTTTACTTACATTTCAAAGGTTATTCCCCTTCCTGGTTTCCTGTCCATAAGCCCCCATTCCCTTCCCTCCCCTCCCCCATATGGATATTCCCCTTATATATCCCCCTTATTGCCTTCCCCCATATTCCCCTGCACTGGGGGTCCAACCTTGGCAAGACCAAGGGCTTTCCCTTACACTGGTGCCCCAACAAGGCTATTCTCTGCTACATATGCAGTTGGAGCCCTGGGTCAGTCCATGTATAGTCTTTGGGTAGTGGCTTAGACCCTGGAAGCTCTGGTTGGCATTGTTGTTTTTATGGGGTGTAAGCTCCTTCAACTCTTTCTATACTTCCTCTAATTCCCTCCAAGGGGGTCCTATTCTCAGTTCGGTGGCTTGCTGCGAGCACTGACCTCTGTATTGGACATGCTTTGAATGTGTCTCTCAAGAGAGATCTATATCCAGTCCCTTTCCGGATGCACTTTTTAGCTTCATCAATCTTATCTAGTTTTGGTGGCTGTATTTATATGGGCCACATGTGTGTCAGGCTCTGAATGGCCATTCCTTGAGTCGCTGCTCTAAAATTTGCTTCCATATCCCCTGCTATGAATATTTTCCCCCTTTTAAGATCGAGTGGGAGCATCTGCATTTTGGTCATCATTCTTCATGAGCTTCCTGTGGTCTGTAGACTGCGCCTTGGGTAATTTGAGCTTTTTGACTAATATCCACTTATCAATGAGTGCATACCAAGTGTGTTTTTCTGTGATCGAGTAACCTCACTCAAGATGATATTTTCTAGTTCATTCCATTTGCCGATGAATTTCATGAAGTCATTGTTTTTGATAGCTGAGTACTACTCCATTGTGTAGATGTACCACATTTTTTTAATCCATTCATCTGTTGAAGAACATCTGGGTTCTTTCCAGCTTCTTACTATTTTAAATAAGGCTGCTATGAACATAGTGGAGCATGTGTCTTTGTTGTATGTTGGAGCATCTTTTGGGAATATGCCCAAGAGAAGTATAGCTGGGTCCTCAGGTAGTGGAACGTCCAATTTTCTGAGGAACCTCCAGACTGATTTCCAGAGTGGTTGTACCAGTTTGCAATCCCACCAAGAGTGGAATGTTCCTCTCTCTCCTCATCCTCGCCAGCATCTGTTGTGTTTTTGATCTTAGCCCTTCTGACTGGTGTGAGGTGGAATCTCATGATTGTTTTGATTTGCATTTCCCTGATGACTAAGGATGTTGAACATTTCTTTAGGTGCTTTTTAGCCATTTGATAATCCTCAGGTGAGAATGTTTTGTTTAGCTCTCTACCCTATTTTTAATAGGGTGATTTGGCTCTCTGGAGTCTAACTTCTTGAGTTCTTTGTATATTTTGGATACTAGCCCTCTATCAGATGTAGGATTTGTAAAGATCTTTTCCCAATCTGTTGGTTGTTGTTTTGTCCTAATGAGAGTGTCTTTTGCTTTACAAAAGCTTTGCAGTTTTATGAGGTCCCATTTGTCTATTCTTGATCTTAGAGCATAAGCAATTGGTATTTCATTCAGGAAATTTTCCCTAGGGCCCATGTGTTTGAGACTCTTCCCCACTTTTTCTTCTATCAGTTTGAGTGTATCTGGTTTGATGTGGAGGTCCTTGATCCACTTGGACTTAAGCTTTATACATGGTGATAAGAATGGATCGATTTGCATTCTTCTGCATGTTGACCTCCAGTTGAACCAGCACCATTTGCTGAAAATGCAATTTTTCTTCCATTAGATGGTTTTGGCTCCTTTGTCAAATATGAAGTGGCTATAGGTGCGTGGGTTCATTTCTCAGTCTTCAATTCTGTTCCACTGATCTATCTGCCTGTCTCTGTACCAATACCATACAGTTTTTATATCTATTGCTTTGCAATACTGCTTGAGTCAGGGATGGTGATTCCCCAGAAGTTCTTTTATTACTGAGTATAGTTTTCGATATCCTGCAATTTTTGTTATTCCAGATGAATTTGCAAATTACTCTTTCTATCCCTATAAAAAATGAGTAGGAATTTTGATGGGCATTGCATTGAATCTGTAGATTGCATTTGGCAATATGGTCTTCTTTACTATATTAATCCTGCCAATCCATGAGCATGGAAGATCTTTCCACCTTTTGAGATCTTCCTCAATTTCTTTCTTCAGAGATTTGATGTTTTTGTCATACAGATCTTTCGCTTGCTTGGTTAAAATCACACATAAGATATTTTATGTTATTTGGGATTACCGTGAAGGGTGTCATTTCCTTAATTTCTTTCTCAGCCTGTTTATTCTTTGAGTAGAGGAAGGTAATGCATGGGCCACGTGTTAGAAACATTGATCAAATACAATATAAAGAGAACACTTTCTGAAGTTAATATTGAAAATAATTTTTCTATCCTTTAAAACAATAGCAGAAATCCACAACTTTTGCATATATATATACACACACACATTGGCATATAGCAAAGGACAGTACAGACTGATTAGAAGATAAATCTTATAGATAGAATTTTACTGGAATTCTTAATCATGCAGATCTCATGAGATCTGAGAACAATTACTGTACCTGTCTGAGAAGATGAGCAAGAAACTTTCAAATATGAAACAGCACACACACTCCCTTACTGGAACAAAATGTGAAACCAATGATAAACAAAAATAAATATAATAACATCATATACAAATGTTCTTTTTAAAGATACACATATATATTGTCAACAAATATTATTAGACAGAATCCAGTGTGTGTGTGTGTGTGTGTGTGTGTGTGTGTGTGTGTGTGTGTGTTTGTGTTTATGTGTGTGTGTTTGTTAGCTGAAACAACACTGTATCAATGTCAAGGATCAGCCTTGGCTTGGAGAAGAGTTCTGAAGGAAGGAGTGCTTGGGAGTGGTAAAGGAAATGACTTGATGTCAAACCATGGATTACAACCTGGTGGCCTATGTTTTGCATTAGACAGATTTCCAGAATGTTCTTTCTGTGTTCTGCTCAAGTTAAGTTTTCAGATTGCTCTATCTCTCTGTGTTCTGAATCACAAAGCTTTTTCTTGCTATTCTAAAAACAGACTCTGACTGAAACAGCTGACTCTTTGCTCTAGACACCTCTCTCTGCTAGTAAAAATTGTAAAACCTCTCTCGATAGCTCATGGTTTTTCTGATGAAAGTCAGAAAGGCTGCCATAAAAAAAATTCTTGGATTTTCTCACCAGATCAGAAACCCTGTTAGACGAATTCTAAAAGTAATTACTGGGTTTTCTGTTGAAAAACAGAAAGCCAGGAAAACATTCTAAAAGAACTGTGTTCAATGTCTAAGCAATTCTTGGGATTTCTGACCATTCTGACCAACATCTGAAATCCTGTTAGAAAAAGTTCTAAAAGATCTGTGAAAAATTGTAAAAGAGCTGTGTTCACTCTCCATGGATTTCTAACCAAAATTCGAAATCCTGTTAGAAAAATTTAGTGAAGAGCTGTGTTCACTCTCAAGAGATCCCCAGACAGTACATTTCTCACTAGGAAAATAATTCTAAAGAAGGAATAAGTGCTACCACTTTCTGCTAGCTCATCTCATGTAAACCAAAACCTCAGCTTCCTATTTACATATCAATACAGTTATTTATTCCAGGTTTTCTCCTAACTGTTCCTCTATCAGCATTCTAAGGCATTAGCCTCTTGATTCTTAGGAAGAGACAACAAGCACATACAATAATATAGCTGGATGGAACCTCACCCTGAAATTACCATTCTGACCACATCCTTAAGGTCAATCCTGAATGTCCCAGTGGCTACCTTTTACTGAGACACTAGCCACATTTTTGCCTCATGGTCTCTTTCTTTCTTTGGTTACTATGGAGTCATTAACATTAACAGCGAAGACATTTCTTGGATGACTATGAAAATTTGTACATTATTATACAAACTTGTCTTACATCCACAGTGGCCTTCAACACTAGTGGATGCCAATGCCCTGCTGACTCTGTTGCAGGGACAGATAACCGTGTCATACTGTCTCTTACATGGCCATGCTGGACATAGCATATCAACATCTAATTGATCAAAATACTCATGAGAGTACTAAGTCAACCAGAAAATCTGCAAATTGGCAGTTTAGGAAACTAGGCCTAAGTCTCTGTTTCCCAGAAATGGGAACCCAGAATCAGGAGCCCATCATCAGTGAAACACAGCAGCAGGCAGCCAATCTATGGATAGTTTGTCATCTTCCCTGATGCAAAAATAGGTAGCTAGAATAAGTAAGCAACCATCCTGGAAAATCTCCAGAGTCCTAACCAATTATAGTATCAGTGCAACCCCTAAAATAGACCTAGCCAATCAGGATAAAATGGTTCATATCCTCCTTAGCATTCCCCTATGTAGCATGTAGTTTAACTTTCCCTGCCTTTGGCTTCAGTAAGTGACTTTACTACCAGCCCCCACTCAGCTTGAATTCAAAACACACACACACACACACACACACACACACACACACACACACACACACACACAGTTTTTACAGTTTTTTTCTTTACAACTTGCATTTTTGGAACAATTGCTGGGTGCTACTCTCTCCTACCTGGGAAATCAATCATTTTCCTATCTCCATCTCTCCCACCTGCCCTAAACGACAGTGGCTAATCCCATCTAGGCACTACCACACATCCCTGACCATCCATCTGTAGTAGTGGCCACAAGCCTCTCAGCTCCTCCAGAGACCTCATATGGTCGCCTGATTCTTCTCTCTTCAAAGCATGGCAAACTCCTTTCTCCTTCCTTGCATCTCCCTACACACCTAACTGGATCCGGAAGTCCTGCCTGTACCTTCTGCCCAATAATTGGTCAGTGGCTTTCTTTATGGACAGATCAAAAACCAACTGATGAACAGGACCTTAGCATCAAAACTGCCCCTATACCCTTAACTGATAATGGAATCTGGGACTGAGAATCCATAGGTGTTTCCATTCCCAAATGGGAAGACCCTGTATATGGGAAATTCTGCTAAAGAAACGCTCTTTACTCTTGCATACTATTTGAGTCTGATGTATCATTCTGTGAATCATGGATCTTACACGCAGTGTCATGAAAGTAATGATGAAAATATTATTTTTTATGTAAACAAAGTGAACATGGACACATGATGAAGTAGACATATTACAGAGATTGCAATGCTGACTTCTTTTTTTCACCGTCACCTGTCATAAGACAAAAACAATTGTTATTATCTTGGCATTACCCTGAAACAACCAGAGAAAGCAACAGAAGAAAATAAGGGCATGGCAAATATGCCTGTCTAAATTCATCACATCGTAAATAGTGAATACATGTACTTTACTCACAATAAAGCTGTTAATAAATAAATGGAAATAAAAATCTAAGAAAGAAAATTAATTAGTAGAAGTAAAAACAGGAAGTGAAACTGCATATAAACCACATGTTACGAACTGACTGGTTTTATTTTTGTAAGTCAAAGGTAGCCATTTTACTTATTCATTCTCATTTTAATATTTAGTGTTTGAAAATGTATCCTTATAAAATTTCTTCCATTCATCCTCTTCCATTCCCTTCTTCAGGCATAAAGTTTTGCATGCTGGGTAAAATTTATACTTCAGTTATTGTGATACTTATATCAAGAATCTGGTGTCTAAATTTGTAAATACTTTGTATCATTTATCCTCTACTTTGTGAATAAATTCTGATTATCCAATGGCTGGGCAGAATAGTAAATAGTGTAAGAAGCACACTAGAAAAAGAGAGGAGGACAGGAGAGGCAGATGATCATAGATAACAGAGAAACTGGAGCCATGAATAAGGGGTTCAAAGAGGCAGATCAATTATAATATGTAAGTATCATGGAATGGGCCTGGGAGGTAGCCAGATTAGGTGCAGTTTTAAATAAATCTTGGTTTGTGTGCAGTTATCGTGTATTAATATATGGTAAATAAATATCATCAGATTCATTCACTGTTTACATTTATATTAAGAATAATTCATGTATGTCTTTTCCTACATTCCATATCATCTTTCTGACATCATGTGCACTATTTTTTAAAAAACAAAAATACCTAATAGAATCTTTTTAGTGTTTCCTATAATATGTAGGGTTAGACACACATGTTCACAGGTTCAGAAATGAACAGCCTCTCACGGACCACTTCCCTGAGAAAAACTGACTGTCCATTTTTCAGAAACAATCAATTTCCAATAAATCCTAAGTGGAGGTGTGACCACATGAACCACTTTCCTGTGTATTCTGGAATGGTGGTTGCCTTGATCTTGTGTAGACCTTGTACATGAAGTCTCAGCAGCTATTTCTTCATTTCCTTATGGATTTATCAAGTCAATTAAATACTGTGTCATTGCAGGTATTCAGTTACTTTGGATCATAGAGTCATTCTGCCCCATTCCCATGATAATCTTTGATATGTTGGGAAAGAATGTAGTTTAATTTAGAGCTGAGCAATTCACAGTCTATTTTTCTCCACATGTTGACTTTTGTGGGTTTTTATTATTAGCCATTCACATCAAGCTATGCTTTCCAACTGATAGCAGTACTAATTTGTGGGTATAAAGACAAGAACTTGGGGAGCAGTTTAAAAATTTGACCATTTAGTAGAATAATAATATTGGGTTCTCAACTAGGGACTATACCCATACACTCAAGGGTTTGGACACAATAAAGAGCACCTGACATGATTTTGTCTGGTGAAACCAATGCTAAATTCAAATAGAAAGTGGCTGGTTGGTCCCATAGCATTCATGATCCTCTAGTGATGATATCATGATAGATCATTTGTTCTTTATTATAGCTTATGGTGTTCACAGTTGGGTCATAATATAAATTATGTTTCTTCCTGGAAAGCAGGCATAGAACTATGAAAAGTAGCTAGCAAGAATGAAGCTTCCAAATGAGCACCCATCCATTTTCTCTGTGTGCTTTATAAAGTATGGAACCATTGACAATGATTATAGGTTACATAAGAACATTTTCAGATAAACATATAATGTACTTTACCATAGCCTTCCTTGTTTTTTCCCTACAAACAATTCTTGTCTTTCCCCAAGTAAAGCCTGTTTCACTGTTCTGTCCAAAAGACCCACTCACATACATTTCTGTGTGTTATTTAGAAATAAAACATTGCTTCTCAATCTTCAGAAAGAAGTAGGAATTTCTACATCAGGAAAGAGATTGAGTTTCCTTTTTCATCAGGGTAGGAATAGTAATTGAAGTGTATTTCCATCAAGCTGTAGAGGGACACTGTGAGATCCTACCACTTTTGCTAGTGTGGTGTGTGGCTTCTGTGTGTGTGTGTGTGTGTGTGTGTGTGTGTGTGTGTGTGTGTTTCTGTGTCTGTGTCTGTATCTGTGTCTGTGTCTCTGTTTGTCTTTTCTGTCAGAGCATCAAAGCATATATCCCTGTTGTAGGCTCTATGGTAAAAATATATGGTGCCTGTGAAAACCTTGGATTGTCTTGTTTGACAATGACAAGGATATTAAATGTTACCAATTCAGAGGTTAGATATGATTATTTCACTTTGCCTTGTGAAGCCAAATCTTCTAATTACAATTAGCCACTCCAAATCATTCTGCCCCTCTCACTCAGCTCACTTCCAAAGCTGCTCACTTATAAATGAAAACACAATATCTCTTCATCTTTAAAAGTTTCAGTGCACACACTACTTATTTATATAACTTTATTAAAATGACAACTTTGTGCCTGAGAAATTTTATGCCATGTCTAACTGATAGTTAAAATTGGTATTGATTATTTTGGTGGTTGTTGATATCTTATGTGGACATTAGGACTTAACAAGCAAAGTTAACATTTGCTAAGGACCAAGCAATAGGCAGTTTATAAGTTCCACAGCACTCACAATAAGTAATCAATATCGCTGTGGCCTGGAATGTGAAAGTATTAAAGGGCTCTGTAGAGAAGCAAGGAGATTGCACAGTGAAAACAGTAAGAGTAGGTGGGAAGATAGATAAACCCTGATAACTGGTACAATTTGCATTCAGACTGTCTCAGCTGAGTCTCTTTAGCTTGTGTTCTGTTTTACCTCATTAGCCTATAGAACATCATTTTTTTTCTAGACAGTACAGCTACACCTGAAGATCACCACAAATAAACAATCCTTATTCTACCTGGCCTTTCATGCATGAGGTTGTGTTATATATGATAACCAGAAATGAAAGTTCTCTTCTGTAGTAATCCAGGAAAGAAACTAGACAACATTCTAAGTTAATTCCATCTTCTTTTAGGTGGTAATCATATCTTTTTCTCTGATACAAAAACTCAGCACTGATTGTATTATGTAGTTCTATATTAAGAAAAAATAGACAGGAAGTTGAGATGAAGAAGGGGTGGGAAGGAACCTACAAAGTTTTGTAAAAAAGGAGGTGAAAGGTAGATATGATCAAATTACTTTAATTCATGACTTAAATTCATAAAGAACAATATCACAGAAAAGAAGAGAAAAATGTTGGTCCTATCACAAACATTGTGATTGTGAAAAAGTCGTATTTTTTTTTTTACAATCTGTTTTAAAATATTTATTGAGACGTGTAGACAATCCTGATACTCAGGGGAAAATACCATTTCTGCTCACATTTCTGGCCCAAGAGGGACCCACTTGAGCCCTCTGGACACAGAAACCTAGGAGCAGTAAGGGAGAGGATCTTTCCAGTCTCTGACTACACCCAGACTTGAAGGACAGTCTCCAGTAACTCTTGAAAGCAAAGGTAAAACCGCTATTTCTGCTTCAACAGATCTGTTTGGAGCCCTCAGGACACAGGAAACCAGAAGCAGTCTGGGACAGGATCCTTTCATTTTTTGCCTGTGCACAAAACTGACCCAGTGACACAGCTCTGTGAACCCAAATCCCCATGAAAGAAAGACAGTTTCCAGGAGTTTTGATACATAGGCTTACAGGGGTTCAAGCCACTGTCAGAGAGAGCAAGACCAACTAACACCAGAGATAGCCTAATGGTGAGAGGCAAGTGCAGGATTCTAAGCAACAGAGAAACCACGGCTGCTTGGCATCATCCGAGCCCAGTTCTCCCACTAAAGCAAATACTAGATATCCAAAGAAACCAGAATAGAAAGATTTGGATTTAAAAATCACATCTCATGATGACAGTAGAGGACATTAAGAAGGACATAAAGAACCTACTTAAAGAAATACAGGACAACAAAGGTAAACAATTAGAAATGTTTAAAGAGGACACACAAAAATCCCTTCTAGAATTACATGAAAACACAACCAAACAGGTGAAGGAATTGAACAATACCATCCAGGATAAAAATGGAAATACAAACAATAAAGAAATCACAAAGGGAGACAAACCTGGAAAAGAAAACCTAGGAAAGAAATCAGGAATCATAAATGCAAGCATAACCAATAGAATACAAGAAATAGAAGAGAGAATCTGAGGGGCAAAACATGTTATGGTATCTTTTGCCAAAAAAATAAAAATGACACAACTGTCAAAGAAAATGTAAAACACAAAAAGCTCCTAACTCAAAACATACAGGAAATCCAGTACACAATGAGAAGAACAAACCTAGGGATAATAGGTACAGAAGAGAGGAAAGAATCCCAACTTAAAGGATATCTTCAACAAAATTATAGACAAAACTTCCCTAATTTAAACAAAGGGAAGCCCATAAACATACAAGACGTCTACTGAAGTCCAAATAGATTGGACCAGAAAAGACATCCCTCTTATCATATAATAGTCAAAACACCAAATGCACAAAACAAAGAAAAAATATTAAAAGTGGTAAGGGCAAAAGGCCAAGAATCACATAAAGGCAGACCTGTCAGAATTACACAAGTCTTCTTACCAGAGATTATTAAAGCCAGAAGATCTTGGGCAAATGTCATACAGATTCTAAGAGATCATAAATGCCAGCCCTGGCTACTATACTAGCAAAACTCTCAATTAACATAGATGAAAAAATCAATATTCCATGACAATCCCAAATATACACAACAACTTTCCACAAATCCAGCTCTGCAAAGGAAAATAGATGGAAAACACCAAAACAAGGAGAAAAAGCAAGAAAGTAATCTTCTTGAAACAAACCCAATGGAAGGGAACCACACAAATATAATTCCATTTCTAGCAACAAAAATAACAGGAAACAGCCATAACTGTTCCTAATATCTCATAACATCAATGGTCTCAATACCCCAATAAAAAGACATAGACTAGACTAACACCCTGGGTACATAAAGAGGATCCGGCATTTTGCTTCATACAGGGAACACAATTCAGAGATAAAGAAAGACACTAGCTCAGAGTAAAAGGCTGGAAAACAATTTTCTAAGCAAATGTTCCCAAGAAACAAGCTGGAGTAAAGATACTAATATCAAATAAAGTCAACTTTCTACCAAAAGTTATCCAAAAAGATAAGGACACTTCATATCCATCAAAGGAAAACTTCACCAAGATGAACTCTCAATCCTGAATATCTATCTAGCTCCAAATGCAAGGGTACTTGTATTCATTAAAGAAGCCATACTAGAGTTCAAAGCACACATTGTACCTCTCACAATAATATTGGGAGACTTCAACACCCCTCCCTCATAAATGGATAGATCATAGAAACAGAAACAGAAACCAGAGACACAGTGAAATTAACGGAAGTTATGAACCAAATGGATGTAACAGATCTCTATAGAACATTTCATCCTAAAACAAATGCCTTCTTCTCAGCACCTCATGGTACCTTCTTCAAAACTGACCATATAATCGATTATAAAACAGGCATCAAGAGATAGAAGAAAGAAATAATCCCATGCATCTTTTCAGGTCACCATGGACTAAGGCTGGTCTTCAATAACAACAAAAATGACAAAAGCCAACATATACATGGAAGTTGAACAACACTCTACGCAATGATAACTTTGTCAAGGAAGAAATAAAGAAACAAATTGAAGACATTTTGGAATTTAATGAAAATGAAGGTACAACATACCCAAATTTATGGGACAAAATGAAAGGCGTGCAAAGAGGAAAACTCATAGCTTTGAACACCTCCAAAAAGAAACAGGAGAGAGAATACATTATCAGTTTGACAGTACACCTAAAAGCTCTAGAACAAAAAGAAGCAAAGGTGAGTGGAAGGCAGGAAATAATCAAACTCATGGCTGAAATCAACCAAGTAGAAACAAAATGGACTATACAGAGAATCAACAAAACCAGGAGCTGTTTCTTTGAGAAAATGACCAAGATAGATAAACCCCTAGCTAGGCTAACCAGAAGTCACAGATTTGTTTCCAAAATAACAAAATCAGAAATGAAAAGGGAGTCATAACAAGAGAATCTGAGAAAATTAAAAAAAATCATCAGATGCTACTACAAAAGCCTATATTCATCAAAACTCGAAAATCTGGAGGAAATGGGCAATTTTCTAGACATATACCAAGTACAAAAGTTAAATCAGGAACAAATAAACCATCTAAACAACCCCATAATGCCTACAGAAATAGAAGCAGTTATTAAAAGTCTCCAAACAAAAAAGAGCCTAGGACCAGCTGGGTTTAGTACAGAAATCTATCAGTCTTTCATAGAAGACCTTATACCAATACTGTCCAAACTATTCTACAAAATAGAAACAGATTTTTTTCTATGAAGCCACATTTATACTTTTACCTAAACCACACAAGGACCCAACAAACAAAGAGAATTTCAGACAAATTTCCTTTATGAATATCGACAAAAAAAAAAAAACTCAATAAAAGTCTCAGAAACCAAATCCAAGAACAAATCAAAACAATCATCCATCATGATCAAGTAGGCTTCTTTTCAGGAATGCAGGGATGGTTCAATATATGGAAAGTCATCAACATAATCAACTATATAAACAAATTCAAATATAAAAGACACATGATCATTTCATTAAATGCTGAGAAAGCATATGATAAAATCAACACTCCTTCATGAAAAAAGTCCTAGAAAGAATAGGATTCAAAGCCCATACCTAAACATTATAAAAGCAACATAATGCAAGCAGTAGTTAATATTCAACTAAATATATAGAAACTTGAAGAAATCCCACTAAAATCAGAGACTAGCCAAGGCTGACCACTCTCTCCCTACTTAATCAATATAATACTCAAAGTCATAGCTGAGCAATCAGACAATGAAAGGAGGTCAAAGGGATACAAATCCCTTGAAAGGGAAGAAATCAAATTGTCACTATTTGCAGATGATATGACAGCGACCCCAAAAATTCCACCAGAGAACTTCTTAACCTGATAAACAATTTCAGCAAAGTGTTGTGGTATAAAATTAACTCAAAATAATCAGTAGCCTTCCTCTACCAAAAGGATAAACAGACTAAGAGTGAAATTAGGGAAATTAAACTCTTCAAAATAGTCCCAAATAATATAAAATATCTTAGTTTGACTTTAACCAAGCAAGTAAAAGATCTGCATGACAAGAACTTCAAGTCTCTGAAGAAAGAAATTGAGGAAGATCTCAGAAGATGGAAAGCTCTCCCAAACTCATGGATTGGCAGGATTAATATAGTAAAGATGGCCATTTTGCCAAAAGCAATCTACAGATTCAATGCAATCCCCATCAAATTCCTACTCAATTCTTTATAGAAATAGAAAGAGCAATTTGCAAATTCATTTAGAATAACAAAAAAACCCAGAATAGCAAAAACTATTCTCAACAATAAAACAATAAAAGAACTTCTGAAAGAATCACCATCCCTGACTTCAATCACTATTACAGAGCAATAGTCATACAAACTGCATGGCATTTGTACAGAAACAGGCAGATAGATCAGTGGAACAGAATTGAAGTCTCAGAAATGAACCCACACACGTATGGTCACTTGATCTTTGGCAAAGGAGCTAAAGCCATCCAATGGAAGAGAGAGCATTTTCAACAAATGGTGCTGGTTCAACTGGATGTCAGCACTTAGAACAATGCAAATCGATTCATTCTTTTTTTTTTTTTTATTAACTTGAATATTTCTTATATACATTTTGAGTATTATTCCCTTTCCTGTTTCCGGCAAACATCCCCCTCCCCTCCCCTTCCTTATGGGTGTTCCTCCGACCCTCCCCCATTGCCGCCCCTGCAACAGTCTAGTTCACTGGGGTTCAGTATTAGCAGGACCCAGGGCTTCCCTTCCACTGGTGCTCTTACTAGGATATTCATTGCTACCTATGAGGTCAGAGTCCAGGGTCAGTCCATGTATAGTCTTTAGGTAGTGGCTTAGTCCTGGAAGCTCTGGTGGCTTGGCATTATTGTACATATAGGGTCTCGAGCCCCTTCAAGCTCTTCCAGTTCTTTCTCTGATTCCTTCAACGGGGGTCCTATTCTCAGTTCAGAGGTTTGCTGCTGACATTCGCCTCTGTATTTGCTGTATTCTGGCTGTGTCTCTCAGGAGCGATCTACACTTCTGCACTTCTTTGCTTCATCCAAAATCGATTCATTCTTATCACCCTGTACAAAGCTTAAGTCTAAGTGGATCAAAGAACTCCACATCAAACCAGATACACTCAAACTAATAGAAGAAAAAGTAGGGAAGAGTCTCTGACACATGGGCACTGGGGAAAATTGCCTGAACAAAACACAATTGGCTTATGCTCTAAGATCAAGAATCGACAAGTGGGACCTGATAAAACTGCAAAGCTTATGTAAGGCAAAAGACATTGTCATTAGGACAAAACAGCAACCAACAGATTTTTACCAACCCTATATCTGATACAGGACTAACATCCAAAATATACAAAGAATTCATGAAGTTAGACTCCAGACAGCCAAATAACACTATTAAAAATGGGGTACAGAGCTAAATAAAACATTCTCAGCTGAGGAATATCAAATGGTCAAAAAGCGCCTAAAGAAATGTTCAACATCCTTAGTCATCAGATAAATGCAAATCAAAACAACTCTGAGATTCCACTTCACGATGTCAGAATGGCTAAAAACTCAGGTGACAGCAGATGCTTGTGAGGATGTGGAGTAAGAGGAACACTCCTCCATTGTTGGTGGGATTGCAAACTGGTACAACCACTCTGGAAATCAGTCTGGAGGTCTCTCAGAAAATTGGACATTCCATTACCTGAGGACCCAGCTATACCTCTCTTTGGCATATACCCAAAAGATGCTCCTACGTAGAACAAAGAAACATGCTCCACTATGCAGCTTTATTTTTAATAGTCAGAAGCTGGGAAGAATCCTGATGCCCTTCAACATAGTAATGGATTAAAAAATGTGATACATCTACACAACGGAGTACTACTCAGCTATCAAAAACAATGACTTCATGAAACTCATAGGCAAATTGAATGAACTAGAAAATACCATCCTGAGTGAAGTAACACAATCAGAGAAAAACACACTTGGTATGCATTCATTGATAAGGGGATATTAGTCCAAAAGCTCGAATGAACCATGATGCAATCCACTGACCACAGGAAGGTCAAGAAGAAGAAGGACGACCAAAATGCAGATGCTCCCACTCCTTTTTAACAGGGGAAACAAATAACCTTAGGAGGGGATTTGGAAGCAAAGTTTAGAGCAACAACTGAAGGAATGTCCATTCAGAGCCTGCCCCACATGTGGTCCATATATATACATACATATATATATATATACATATATATATATACATATATATATACACACATATATATATACACACACATACACATATATATACATATATACATATACATACATATACATACATATACATGCATATACATACACATACACATACACATACACATACACATACACATACACATACACATACACATACACATACACATATACATATACATATACATATACATATACATATACATATGCAGCCACCAAAACTGGATAAAATTGATGAAGCTTAAAAGTGCATGGTGAAAGGGACAGGATATAGATCTCTCCTGAGAGACACATCCAGAGCATGTCCAATACATAGGTCAATGCTATCAGAAAATCACTGAACTTAGAACACGATCTCCTTTGGGGGAATTAGAGGAAGGATTGAAAGAGCTGAAGGAGCTTGCAACCCCATAAGTACAACAATGCCTACCAACCACAGCTTCCAGAGAATAAACCACTACCAAAAGACTATACATGAACTGACCCAGGGCTCCAACTGCATATGTAGCAGAGAATAGCCTTGTTGGGGCACCAGTGGAAAAGGAAGCTCTTGGTCCTACCAAGTTGAACCCCCAGTGCAGGGGAATAGTGGTGGTGTGGTAAAGGGATTGGATAGGGGGAATACTCATATTAGGGAGGAGGAGGAGATGTGGCTTTCTGAACAGAAATCGGGAAAGGAAATACCATTTGAAATGTAAGTAAAGAAATATATCTTTTAAAAAAAGAGTGTACAAATGGGACCTCATAAAACTACAAAGATTCTGTAAGGCAAAGGACTCTGTCATTAGGACACAATGGCAAATAACAGATTGGGAAACATTATTACCAATCCTACATCTGATGAAGGGTTAGTATCCAAAATAAACAAAGAACTCAAGAAGTTAGAGTCCAGAGAGCAAATGAACCCTATTAAAAATGGGGTACAGAGCTAAACAAAGAATTCTCAGCTGAGGAATATCAAATGTCTGAGAAGCACATAAAGAAATGCTCAATATCCTTAGTCATCATGGAAATGCAAATCAAAACATCCCTGAGATTCCACCTCACACAAGTCAGAATGGCTGATGTCAAAAACTCAGGTGAGAACAGATGTTTGCAAAGAAGTAGAGGAAGAGGAACACTTCTCCATTGTTCGTAGGATTGCAAACTGGTACAACCACTCTGGAAATAATTCTGGAGGTTCCTCAGAAAATTGTACCTAAGGAAACAGCTATAAATCTCCTGGAAATATACCCAAAAGATGCTCCAACATTCAACAAAGACACATGCTCCACTATGTCATAGCAGCCTTATTTATAATAGACAGAGCTTAAAAGAACCCAGGTATCCTTCAACAGAGGAATGCATACAGAAAATGTTGTACATCTGCACAATAGAATACTACTCAGCTGTCAAAAACAATGACTTTATGAGATTGATAGGCAAATGGATTGAACTAGAAGATATTATCCTGAGTGAGGTAACTCAATCACAGAAAAACAGTCATGGTATGCACTCACTGATAAGTGGATGTTATTCCAAAAGCTTGAATTACCCAAGATACAATCCACAGACCACATGAAGCTCAAGAAAATGGATGACCAAAGTGTGGATGCTTCAGTTCTTCTTAAAAGGGGGAACAAAATATTCATAGGATGGGATTTGGAGGCAAAGTTTGGAGTAGAGTCTGAAGGAGTAGCTACCATTCAGAGCCTGCCCCACAGGTGGCCCATATATATATACAGCCACCAAAACTAGATAAGTTGGATGAAGCTAAGAAGTGCGTGTTGACAGGAGTGGATTTTGATGTCTCCTGAGAGACACAGCCAGAGCATTTCAAATACAAAGGCAAATGCTAACAGCACACCACTGAACTGAGAACAGGACTCCTGTTGGAGCAATTAGAGAAAGGATTGAAAGAGGTGAAGGGGCTTGCATCCCCATGAGAAAACAATGCCAACCATCTAGAGCTTCCAGGGACTAAACCTAGACTACCCAAAGGCTATACATGGACCGACCCTGGGCTCCAACTGCATATGCAGCAGAGGATGGCCTTGCTGGGCACTGAAGGAAGAAGAAGCCCTTGGTGCTGCCAATGTTGGACTCCTAGTGTAGAGGAAATGTCAATGGAGGTTGGGAAAGGGGAGTTGATGAGGAGGGGTACACTTTTATAGAAGAAGGAGAGGAGGATTGGGATGGGGTAGATGGGATAGTGGGCTAATGTCAAGGAAACTGGGAAAGGGAAGCACATTTGAAATGTAAATAAAAAGTCTAATAAAAGGAAAAAAATCATTATGATAAAAAAAAGGAAAGAAATAGATGTGCTGAAACCAGCAAGGTGAAAGATTAAGAACAGTAAAAGTTATGAAATGTAACTTTAAATTCATAGCATCTTAATTATAATATGCTTAATCATAGCAGCACTATTATAAAATATTATTGGCTTTTTTCAATCAAATGACACCGTTAATTTTCCCACAAAATATATTAAAAATTAAATATTTTCCTGTTTTATGAAGTTTATAGTATATACTATAAGCTATGAGGAGCTTGTGCTTTAATATTTCCCAATTTCTGTGGGTCTTTTGCTCCTCTATATAAAGGATAATTGACTCTCACAAGTTTTATTCCTTTGTTAACTTCATGCTGATTAATTCTAATTTCTTACATTTATTTTTTCCTAGAATTTCCTCTGTTTTTCACTTTCATATTACATGTAGAAAAGTGCCTACTATAGAAAACACATGATTTTTTTTTATAAAAATTACCTGAAACTCTCTTAGACATTGATCAGGTTTGATATGGAGGAGACAAAGACACAGATGAATGTGATGATAGGATAAATACAGAAGAGCAGAGAATTTACATGAGAAAATACCACCTTTGACAAACTGCTTTCTGAATCTTTCATTGGGTTTAATCATATACTCAAATATCAAGAAAATCTTTCTCCATTCATCTACGAACAGGCGAGAGCACAGGGAAATTGTAGGTAGCATGAGAAAAGAATGGCATTGCAAGTATCTTATTCCCATCAGATAATCCCTGGCACAAAACAATGTCTGGATCCTAATTCCAATGCATATCAAACATTTGTGCTAAATATGTCTCAGGGTATCTTGTACTTAAATACCATGGAGACATATTAGAGTAATACATAGTATAGTGGCTTCTTTTGGAAGAGAACAATTAGATACTCATATTCCATTGCATCCATAAACAAAAGAAAGTTATTTGCAAGTGAAGATTCATAGAGCAATGAGAAAATATTCACAAAAGAAGCAGTAGAGATTGATGGAGGAAGGATCTATGCTATATATCTGTAAGCTATAGGATATGAAGGGTTATTCATAGAGTAATCAATTCTTAGACTGGCTGTGTCACATGTGGAAAATACTTTGATGCATAAGGACCAAACAGTTACCTCTATCCACTCAACTCACTTTGGTTTAGTTATGAGACAACATGTGGCATTATGTTATTCAGGGAGAGTTGAATTAGGGACTTACTTTGCAGGTTGCTTTTATCAAGTGATGAAAGTAAAAGTCCTAAGTGCCAGGATTCATAGCAGTAAGGGGCCATGTAGGTCAAGCCTGTAAAACACACCTCAAACTAGCTATTTTAGGTCTTCTTGCTGCTGTGTCCTTCACAGGCATATACTGTTGCTGAGATCTCATTTCTTTGATGGCTTTGCTGAGTATCAGAAAGTAAGTACATGCAAATAGTAGATTAGATCACTATTTTAAAGGTGTGCAATGTTTTCCTGGGAGACCTGATAGCAAGCGTATTTAAACATGCATCGTTTATTGATATTCAATAAATATTATATTATATAGTAAAAAAAAACATTTAGTTTCCCTACTATGATTCAAACAATTAGCAGAGCAGTTTTAATGCTTTTAATGTAAACTAAATAGAAATTAGTAAATGTGATTACTGATGTATATTACAATATATTATTGTATATTACAATATATCAAAAATCTTTTTTGACCAGAAATGTAATATATGGTCATATTAGGGAAACTTTTCTCTAATTCTTTCACATATATTAAACGTCAAGTTATGTAGGAAACATTATAAGGTCAAAAAGAGTACACTCATCCTATTACTAACGTGCTTCATTTATTGTGAATTATAGGTGGCTCCTTGCCTATTGTTATATTTTATTTCAGAATTATCTTCCTATGACAGTTAAAGTTAAATCTAACAAGCTCCTGATGGTGCATGATATATGAATCTTTTTAAAGATTGAGAAGTGATAAACTATATATAGCACACTGTAAAGGATTGGCTGAGATAAATATATCAAATTGTTAGCTCTCAAATCTTCATATTGATCTTTTATTCTTGATATTATGATAATTATATTATTTACATTCCTTTTTCCTCCCTCCATTCTCTTCTGTATATGCCTTCCTGGTGTCTTTCAAATACATTACTATTTACATTACTTATCCTTAAATGCACACATACACACACAATAAATATATGTATATAATATATGATATTCATTTATTTTTAATAAGTTGATAATCTAAATATAAAATATATTTATTTATACATATTTAAATACCATTATATTATAAGAAACTGTGTATTATATAATATTTTATAATTTATAATACATATAATAATATATAATATTTCTAAATGTGTCTAGCTCAGTCAATATAAGATTACTTTTTTGCTTGTTTTCAGGGCCGATAATTTGGTATTAAATAACCAATTGTTGTCTTCTTGAGGAAATTTCTTTCTCTCATTTATAACATTCTTTAATTGAGTCATGTTCTTTGTGTAGAGGTGATGTCTCTTTGCTTTTCTCCATTGATTTAGACATGTCAATTTGGGTGGTTCTGAATCAGGTCATGTTTGGGCAGCCATGTGGGTGAGACTTTATGACAGTAGCTTCTGACTTTCCTCTAAGACACAATTTCCAAGCCCAGTGCCAATCCTCTGCTCTGTACAGTTTTCCATCTTCTGTTTCTGCAATATACATGCCAGATTGCTTTGTTGATATATCCACTCAGACTGTGCTTGAGAACTCTACAACTCGGTCGTAATTTTCTTTAGTGCTCTCCATCTGTTGTCAAGAGTAGTTGCTTTGACGAAGTGTGAATGATATGCATATTTGTATAGATGAGATTTCTGATATATTAAAGGAAGTAAGTGGGGCTGGGGATTTAGCTCAGCGGTAGAGCGCTTACCTAGGAAGCGCAAGGCCCTGGGTTCGGTCCCCAGCTCCGAAAAAAAGAACCAAAAAAAAATAAATAAATAAATAAAGGAAGTAAGTTATTTCATCTTTGATCTATATATCTACTCTCTGTCTTTCTGTCTCTGTCTCTCTGTCTCTCTCTGTCTCTGACTCTCTCTGTCTCTGTCTCTCTCTCTGTCTCTCTCTCTCTCTGTCTCTGTCTCTGTCTCTCTCTCTCTCTCTCTCTCTCTCTCTCTCACGTGCACGTGTGCGCGCTCTCTCTCTCTAACGCATATTCAGCCATTGCATTTTATTTATTTATGAGCCACTTTCTCATAAATGCCAATGACAAACAATAGAGATAGATTGTTGTTCATTTCTCAAAAGCTCTTCATATTTTGAAATCTTTTCTCAGAAAATTACAACACAGATTAGTTTCAAAATTAGTAGATTTTTCCTTGTTATTTCCTTAAAGAAAATTTTATTATTTAGTTTTCGATACTTGATATGAATCTTGATATTTTAAGATTAATTCTATCTCCTTTCCATTTAAGACTCTATTATTTATCAGAAAGTATTTGTTCAAGGCTTTTGTTCTGAGTTTTATGCATGAGGAAATAGGGAGAGTATAGATAACATTAAAAATATTTGAAGAAGCCATATGAAAACAATTACCTTTAATAGCTCAATAAGTATATGTATAAAATTTTTAAGTAGTTTCACCCAAAAGGATGATCAAAGACTCACTTAGAACCCATTGGTTATTACAGAAAATTACCAATGTCAGATATTTAATATCTTCCTTTGTGTTGTTCAACAGGCAGTTCCCAGAGACCACTGAAACATCACAGGCCATTGCTAATGCTCTTACTTGTGTACCACAAGTTATATTAACATGTGACCTAAAAAGACAAGAAAATCTTCTGTCCATACCTGGGTTTAAGAAAGACCCAATCTATTCAAGGAGCCACAGATCTGTTAATGTAATTTTTATGTAAAATCCATGACTGGGATTGCAGAGACCCCAGAATGAACCTACTACCATTATTTTGCTAAATAGACATAAAATAAAATTGACCTCTAAATAAGCATCTTTTATATATATATATATATATATATATATATATATATATACATTAGTGCAAATCACAGGCCTCTTAATGTGCATTGGATATTGGTTATCAAAGAGACTTAGACTTAAGGAGAATAAGTCCCTGTGGGGTTCTCAGCAAGAGATGTAACATTTATATCACATCACTTTTGCAGTGGTGAGAGAGCATCATAGAAGAAATAGGAGAAGAAACATAAAAGCCAAGAAAGCCAGAGATAAAGCAATGTTTTTTGAACAAACCAGGATATTACACTCATAACTCATAGAGGCTACACAAGGTCTAAACAAGATCAAACAAGTCAACTTTCTACCACGAATGGGAGAGAAATATATAACCTGCTACTTATAACTAAGGAACAAGTGAGAGTTGATAGCTCCATTTGGTTTCCATGTAGATTGGTGTAGGTATCAGTTGAGACTTTAGAATGATGTCTTTTCTTGCTCTACAATATCTGAATACACTCATTTATATTAAATACACATCCCACAATGTTTTTATATAATTCTACTTTCCATATATCTTTTAAATTATATTATATATATTTACAAATTTATACTTATATGTATTTCATTTCATAAAGCTAGTTTTGTGCTACAAAATTCTTTAAAATTTACAAAACATTAGTTTTTCATCATTAAAAAGTAAATATAACTTATAATATATTGTATAGTTAAAAACTATCATATTTCTGGCCAAATATTTGCCAATAATAGCCCAAGTGAGAAAGTGCCTAGCTAGTTTATAGTTTTAGATAAATCAATGGTAATTTGATCTAATGAACTTGTGCATAACATTATTGCAGTGAATGGGATAGAGTTCTTCATGTTTATGAACAGAATGTATAAAGCAAAGAAGGGCAGACCATGGCCTTCTAAGAAATGCCCTGGTGACCTACACTTTCTATCTCAAACTTACTTCATCATGTTTATAGAATCATCAAAATTATACAAACACCAAGTACTAAGAATTCAACTTATGAGCCTATATGAGACACTACATATCAAGTCATAAGGTTTCCCAAAGCTTCTGATTACTTTCTAAGTTTCTAACATTACCAAATCCCTAAACACATATAAGAAATGCTAGCTAGACTTTGGAGTAATTGTTCTATGACATGAGACTTTCTTGTTTAACATTTATTTTTTCTACAAACATGAAAGTCCTTTAATCACATATCTTCTTCAATCTATGAGTATTTATTCAAAGAAATGCATAAGATATCCCAGCAGACAGGGTGATTCAGCTCATTGATAATGCCATCTGTTACTGACCTCCCAGGATAGATCTCACAGCATATTATGAATCAAGTAATAAATACTGCTGCTGCTACTAATGTAAAAATGAAGAGTAAAAAACACAAATGGTCAGCTCCCCTTGAATCTTTGGAAGAAGCAGCCATGCCTTTTAAAGTGAGTGAATTTTTATTATTTTTATTGTAAGTAGACTCTTTTCTCATACATTATACCCTGATTATAGTTCTCTCAATTCCTCCTGTCTTCCTCCTGTGGAGTGTGGACTCCATATTCTATCCATTTTGGTATCTCAGAAGAAAAGAAGAGGTTTCTAAGAGACTACAAACAAACATAAAAAATAATAATACAGAGCAAAAACTTGAGTATCAAAATTTTACATGCAAATCCAATAGGAAGAAAAGGATACCAAGAACACACAAAACAATAAAAGATCCATCATTTCTCATAGTCAAGAGTCTCATAAAATTACTAGACTAATAGCTATAACATATGTAGTAGAGGACTGATGTAGACCCATATAGATCTTGTTCTTGCTGCTTCGGTCTTTATGAGTTCATATGTACCTTGTTTAGTTGGTTGAGAAGGCCAAATTCTTCTGCTGTACTCCATTTCTCCTTACTTTTACAATTATTTTCTGCCTCCTCTCCTGAAGGATTCCATGAACTATGAAAGAGGGGACTTTTAATTGGAATGTAGACTCTATGAATAATATGTGAAAGCCTATTTCAGCATCTGTTCTCAAATACTGCCAGAAAAAGCCTTGATGATGATGACTGAATAAGGCCTAAGGTCCTGAACTACAACTGTTTCAGAATATCATTAGGATCTTTTATTAAAGATTTTTTTTAGACCAATTTTGTTCAGTTTTACCTTCGGGCTCTGGGCTATGTAGTCTTTGATTCTTGGTTTCCCAAGAACTGTCAGATACAGGATTCATCTTGTGGAGTGGGCTTAAAGTTAAATCAGACATTAGCTATTTCCAAGTTATGTGCCCCCATTTTCTTTGCATTAGGGCAAGACTATCAGTTTGTAGAGAGCAACCTTTATTTTCAGAATCAACCTGAGTGATTTGATTGCTGGATCCTCTTGGCCAACAAATAAATTGAATGCAACCCAGTCCCTCCACTAGAAGTCTTGCCTGGCTGCAAGAGATTTCAGGTAAGGCTTCTTATACTTCATTATTATGAGATCTCATTAGGATCACCTTCATTGAGTTCAAAAAGTTTCCCCCAGACTGGTTTTCCATACCACCATCCAAATGAGTTACTTCACTCAGTATGATTCTTTTTTTCTAGTTTCATCTATTTGCTTGCAAATTTCATGCCATCTTAAAATTAATTTTTAAATAATTATTTTATTTATTTATAGCCCAAACATTTCCCCTTCCCAGTCCCACCTCCTAGAGTTCTTCGCCTCGTCCTCATCCCCATTTTTTGCTTTTGAGAGGGTGCTCCCAACTTTAACCCCTCTACCAGGCATCTTCCTTGCCTGGGGCATCAAGTCTCTACAGGATTAGGAACATCCTCTCCCACTGAAGCCAGAGAATGCCGTCCTCTGCTGAAATGTGTTGGGGTGGCGGTGGTTCAGACCAAGATCATGTGTGCTGTTTGATCGGTGGCTTAGACTCTGGGAGTTCCCAGGGATCCTGGTTAGTTGGCACTGTTGGTCTTTCTATCAGGTTGCCAACCCCTTCAGCTCCTTAAATCTTTCACATAGCACCTCCATATGGGTCCTGATCTCAATCCAATGGTTGCTTTTAAGTTTCTGCATCTGTTTCAGTAAGCTGATGATAGAGCTTATAGACTCAGTAACAGTGTCAGTGTTTGGTGCCCGCCCATGGAACAGATGCTAAGTTTGGTTTGTCACTGGATAGCCTTTCCTTCAGTCTATGCTCCATTATTGTCCTTGCAGTTCTTTTAGACAGGAACAATTCTGGGTCAAATATTTTGAAGGTGTTTTGAGGACAGTCTCCCTCCACTGGAGGCCTTGTCTATCGAATAGAACTGGTCTCTTCAGGTTCCATCTTCCCACTGTTGAGCATTTCTGATAAGATCATCCCCATTGAACAGTAGGAGTCTCTCACATCGCAAGTCTCTGGGACTTTTTAGAAGTTATCCCCAACCCCACCTCAGACAGCTGCATATTTTCATTCATTCTTCTTGTACTCTGGGCTTCTTTCGCATTATCACACATATTTAATCCTGCCTCTCTTTCTCCTCCCTCTCTTGTCTCCCACCCAGATTCCTCCCTTGCTCTGCCTCCTGTGATTAATTAGTTTCACTTCTATGTGGAATTGAAACATTCTACCTTGTTTCTTCTGTCTTTTTTGTGTCTTATTGTCTGTGAGTTATATCATGGGTATTCTGGACGTTTTGACTACTATCCACTTATGAGTGAATACATACCATGCTTGTCCTCTTCAGTCTGGGTTGCTTTACTCAGAATATTTTCTGGTTCCATCCATTTGCCTGCAAATTTCATGACACCTTTGTTTTAAATAGCTGTGTAATATTTCATTGTGTACATTCACCACATTTTCTTCATTCATTCTTTGGTTGCTTCCAGTTTCTGCCTATTATAAATAAAGCTGCTGTGAACATAGTTGAGAAAGTGTCCTGTGGTACAATGGAACAACTTTTGAATTGGGTCATGAGGTAGATATATTCCCAATTTTCTGAGAAACCCTCAACTTATGACCAGAGTGTAATAAGGTTACACTCCCACAAGCAATGGAAGTCTTCCTCACTTTTAGATAGCTGAATAACATTCCATTGTCTAAATGCACCCTATATTCTTTTTCCATTCTGCTATTGAGGGTAAGTTGGTTGTAACCAGCTTTTGGCCATTAAGAATAAAGCCACAACATACATGGTTGAGGAAGTGTTTTGTGGAAGAATGAAGTATTTGGAGGTATATGGTCAAGTTTGGTAGAGTTGGGACTTGAAGAAGATTGATTATAAGCTTTGAGGAACTATCAAATTGATTTCCAAACTAGATGAACAAGTTTGCATGCCCACCAGAAATGAGGAATGTTTCCCTACTCCATATTCTCTCCAACATGATCTGTCACTTGTGTTATTGATAGTAGCCATTATGGCAGGTGTATGATGGGGTCTTGAATTTGTTTTGATTCATACCTTTCTGACAAATAAGGATGTGAAACATATTTATTTATTATTTACATTTGTATTTGAACAATACTGTGGTAAAATTAGTCATAATCCCTGGGAGGCTTGCTCTTTTTGGAAGGAAAGTAGAGGATGAGTAGAATACGGTGAGAGGGAAGATGGCACTGGGAAACTGGGAGGAGCAAAGAGAGGCAAAACTGGTTGGGTTGTAATGTATGAGAAAAGAATAAAAGAAGACTTTATTTCAATCTTAATGAGGGAGGTAGAAGCTGACATTGATGAACAACCCAATGTCAAAGAAACCAATGATGCTGAGACTGGCCTATGTGTTCTTACATGTATCTACAAGTAGCATTTTGGGTTTTAAAAAATATACTCTATCTAAAAACATAATTTCTTATGACATACTTTGTTTTTATAAATTACCAAGAAAGAGGAGTAATGGTGAATGTGATTTAAGGTGGTAGATGAAAAGACAACATTATCTTAGCCAGTTGTTAACCAGGTGAAGTATAATAACAACCTGAATGGCAAGATGTGCTGTAGTGGCATGACCATTGCGGGGATAACCAACTGCTTTTTTTGTTATTTTTTTAAGTGCGCTATTCTCGTATTGTAAACCTGGCCAAGAACCATGTGTTTCTCTTCCATTTGAGATTCTTCAGTTGAGAATATTTATGTAGACAGGTACCCTATTTTTTACTTAAATTATTTGTAGTCTTTTTAAAATCTAGTTTATGAATTCGTTATATATTTTGAATACTAAGCCTCTATTGGATGTAGACTTGGTAAAAGTCTATTCTGTTCTATTTTTTGTCAGTTAATGTTATCTTTTCTCATACAGAAAGTTTTTCAGCTTCATGAAGTCTCATTTATTAACTGTTTGTCTTTGTGTCTGTATTATCCGTGTTCTCCTCAGAATGTTATCTCCCGTGACAATGTATTGAAGACTATTTCTCAATTTCACTTCAGTTGGGTTCAGTGTATGTGGTTTTATGTTGATGGTTTATCCACATAGAGATCAGTTTGCATTACTCTACATAGAGACAACCAGTTTGTCCAGCCTGTCTGTTGAAGATAATATCTTTTTTCAATGTGTTTTTCTGGTTTCTTTATCAAATATCAGGTGTTCACATATGTTAAAATTTATGCTTTGGTCTTCAATTCAATTCCATTAATCAACTTCTCTGTTTTTTTTTTTTTTTTTTTTTTTTTTTTTTTTTTTTTTGGAGCTGGGGACCGAACCCAGGGCCTGAGCTAAATCCCCAACCCAACTTCTCTGTTTTTATGTCACTACTATTTGGTTTTTCTCACTAGAGTTCTGTGGTACAACTAGAAACCAGGGGTGGGGATAGCTCTGGCACTTCCTGTATTAGATAGAATTTTAGGGCTATCCATTTGTTTTGTTTTGGTTTTTATTTCTTTTTTTGTTATATTCTTTGCTTGTTGGCTTGTTTTGTTTTGTTTTTAGCTACGAAGTTGAGAATTATCCTTTCAAGGTCTGGAAAAAAATGTGTTGGGATTTTGATGTAATGGCTATTTTTACTACATTAACCCTACCAGTTCTTATGCATAGAGTAATCTTTCTATTTTCTCATATCTTCTTCAGTTTCTTTCTTTAAGGACTTGAAGTTTTTAATCATAAAAGTCCTTCACTTGCTTGGTTATATTTACCCCATGATATTTTATACTCTTTGAGACTATTATGAAAAGGTTTCCTGATTTTTTTCTTCATCCATTTGTCATTTGTGTATAGGAGAGCTACTTTGTTTTTTTGTTTTATTTAAATTAATCTTGTATACACTTTGGTGAAAGTGTTTATCAGCTGTAGGAGTTCCCTGGTGGAATTTTTAGGGTTACTGATATGTACTTTCATCTCAGCAGCAAATGTGGATATATTGACTTCTTCCTTTCCAGTTTTGATCCCTTCACATATTCAAGTCATTTTATTGCTCTAGCCAAAACTTGAAATACTGTATTGAATAAACATGGAGAGTGAACGACCTCAAATTCCTGTCTTTAGGAAATTCTTTTGAGTTTCTTTACATTTAACTTGAGGTTGGCTCTTGGTTTCCTGTAAATTGCCTTTATTATGTTTAGGTTTGTCTCTTGCATCCCTGACTTGTCCAAGGCTTTTTTCATGAAGGAGCATGGATTTTGCTAATGGCCTTTCCTGCATATCATGAAATGATCATGTGTATGTGTGGCTTTCTTTCTGCTTGTTATGTGGTGGATTACATTTACAGATTTTTGAATATTGAAGCATGTCTGCATCTTTGGGATAAAACCTACTTGATTATGGTGGATAAGGTTTTCCATGTGCTCCATAATTCAGTTTTCAGGTATTTTATTTAATTTTTTCATTAAAAAGGAATATTAATCTGCAATTCTCTTTCTTTACTGAGTCTTTAAGAGGTCTTGTTATCAAGGTGGCTGTGACCTCATTTAATGTATGGGGCAATTTTTCTTCTGCTTTTATTTTGTGTAATAATTCAAGAAATATAGACAATAACTACTCTTTGAAAGTCTGGTAGAATTCTGCAATAAAACTTCTGACCCAGAGTGCATTGTTGTTGCTGTTGGGAGACTTTTAATGGCTATTTTTTTAGGGTTATAGGCTTATTTAAATTGGCTATTTTATCTTAATGTAATTTTGGTAAGTGATACATATCAAAAAATTTTCCTGTTTCATTTATATTTTCCCCTTTTGATGAAATACAGGACTTTTAAAGATGTCCTTATGATTCTCTGGATTTCCTCTGTGTCTGTTGTCTTGTCAGACTTTTATTCTGATCTTGTTAACTTTTTGTCTTTTAGTTAGATTGTATGAAAATTTTTATATCTAGTTGATTTTCTGAAAAAAAACTGTTTTATTGATTCTTCATACTATTCTCTTTATTTCTATTTTATTGATATCTGCCCTTAGTTTGACTGTGCCTTCTTCCTCTTGGCTTGCTTCTTCTAGAGCATGAAATCTCTCCAATTTGTTTTTATTGGATTTTTTTTTATTTACATTTCAAATGTTATTTCATTTTCAGGTTTCCCATCCATAAACCCCCTATCTCATCCCCCCTTCTTCTATGAGGGCAACTCCCCACCAACCACCTACCTCATCCTGCCTCCCGGACCTGACATTCCCCTATAGTGGTGGATCCAGCCTTGCTTGGCAGGACCAAGGGCTTCTCCTCCCATTAGTGTCCAACAAGGCTATCGCCTGTTACATATGCAGCTGGAGGATGGGTCTGTCCTTGTGTATTCCTTGGATGGTGGTTTAGTCCCTGGGTGCTCTGATTGACTGGTATTGTTGTTCTTGTTTTTCAAAGAAAGCTCCATAAAGTGATGAGAAGAATACATATTGTTTACTGTTTGGGAGAAAAGTTCTGTAAATACCTTTTAGGTGAATGTGGTTTATAGTACCTGCTAGCTTAAATATTTATCTGTTTACTTTTGTCTGGATGACTTGTCCATTGTTGAAATAAAAGTCTATTAAAGTCTCTCACTCTCAATGTGTAATGGTATGTGATACCTTTAATATATGATTATATATATACATATATATATATGTATACACAAATTTGAGTTCTTTTGTATATGGACCTAATTGTCAAAAATATGTTATTTCCTCTAAATAAATATTTTCCTTCGCAAATAGGGAAAATATTAATTTGATGCAGAGTAAAAGTAGATTTTTAAAAACAAAAACAAATATTTAATTTTTAAGCATGTGTGAGTGCATGTGTGTGCATGTATGTGTGTGTATACATGTATGTATTTGTGTGCATGTGTGTGGGCATGTGTAGGTGAGAGTGTTTGTATTGTGCTCATTTGTGCATGAGTAAAAGTATCTACAGAGTCCAGAAAAGGAAATTATATTCTTTAGATCTGGAGTTATATGACATTCTAAGCTGCTTGACATGGATACAGAGAAACAAATTCATATCCTAAGCAAGAACAGTGTATATTGTAAAACAAAACCCATTGTTTTAGGCTTAGAAATTATGTACTGAATATCAATTATTAGATTTTACACATAAGCATAGGCTAAATTCAAGAAACTGTAGTTCTCATAGGGCAAGAGAAGCACACTGTCAAGCATTATTGTAGAATCTGTTTTGTAGTAGTTCCAGGAAAGTATAGGTCACCATTTTGTAAAGCAATTACATGAGACTGCTTCTGCTTAGCAGGTAGTATATAGAAGCCAGGTAACAGAGGGATTGCAGTTCAAGAACTTATGTTTACTCCCACTTGTTGTCATATATCAGGGGAATTTATTTCCTGCCTTTGCATTCTAAACTGAGAAGATTTAAAGGTCTTGATTCCCAGCGGAAGACCTCTTCTACTAGTCAACAGAAGAAGAATTAAACTTAAGCTACGGCCTCTACTCAAATATCTGGGCATTTTGCCAAGGGACCAGCAGGGAAGAAAAGAAGACATCATCCTGGCAGGTTATTGACTCTGAGCATCAAGAGAAACTACAGCTGCTCTTACACAGCAGGGCAGCGAGAAACATGCTTGGCATGCTGAATATCATGGTAGTATTGTGTTGATGCCATATCGCAAACCTTCTCTTTTCTGATCCGTCTGTCTGTCTGTCTGTCTATACACACACACACACACACACACACATATATATGTGTATATATATATATATATATAAGTCAAAATGTGCATACACATACATGTATACACATATGTATTATATATATATATATAATTTTTATATTTTCATTCAGTTTTATGATATTGGCACCTTTAAATAAATCTTCATTGCATTATCTCACTATACAAACCATATCTCACTTCCAAAAAAGAATTACAGTTTTTTTTTCTTTGTTTGCTTGGTTGAATTTTTTTCAATCTCGGGAAAGTGGTGCTACAATTTAAAAGCACATCACTACTCAGACAAACTTCTAAGATATTTCATAGCACAGTCTAGAAATATTTTAAGTCTTGTGTTGGTGATAGTGTGGTTCTAATTACAGTATGGGAAGGTTTGATGTCCATGAGCTTTCAAGATACACTCTGAAAAAGTATGGTTTTGGTCACTGAATCAAAAACCTCATTCTTGGGTGAATTAAATTCAGAATTGATAGGAAGGGACAGGACAGACATAGGTACAGTTTGGATTTAGAACCAACTAATTAGGGAAAACAGTAGTTTTTGTCAACATTAAACCCTTTTTTATTTCTTTAGAAAAAGAGACCCACTAGAGTGCCAGAGAAGAATTTTTTCTATAAAGTATTGAACATTTTTTATAGAGTACACCTAGGTTCATGTGGTACAGGCAGTCATGGTAAATGCCATTTATGGGCCATATGTGACAATTGAAGAAGTGAAATGAACTGTCTTTTTCCACTGCCCTCTGAATACATAAATAACATTCTCACTGCTTAGATCCTGGAAAACTTGATCATGGTAAAAATCAACAAAGTTTTCATTGTTGTTTTATTGAAAGTAATTTTTATAGGGAGGTTTAACAAATTTCACCATATCATGAAGATAAATTTTGACATTAATTCTAGTGATAATTAAGATTGAATACTGTAGTGATTTACTTTATATAAAGTAATATATTGTCATGAAAAATTCCAAAGTCATTTTATAATAAGTGTATGCTTTTAGTATCAGCATTTAAAACATTACACTCCTATATGATACATTGACATCCTGAGTACTTTTGCTAAAGTAGATTAGGAGGTTTTAGGAGTAAAAATTTTGATATTCCACCCACCTTCCTTTGTTCTCCTTTTTCTTTCACAATGCATTATACTAACTGAAATAAGTCTCTAAAACTGTATCCCTCTATGTCTTTCATATAAAAATGCATTTATTTCTGGGGATTTGTATCTTCATCCCTGAAATACATATTATGTAAAATTTGATTAAATAAACATGTTGTATTATTTCTTTTTAATATGTTTTTTCTAAAAATATTGGCTATAACCCTTGACATTATGAGGAAAACAAATGTTATTATGGTATAATGCAAATCAATAAATGCAAGTAAAATATTGTAATTTCTTTATTAAATCTGTAGTATCACACACACATACACACGCGCACACACACACACACACACACACACACCTATAATACATTTTAGTAGCTTGATACTTAAATCTTCTTACATATAAACTATTTGACAAGAACTCACTGACTCTTTACCAAGCCTACATAGTTGGAAATATATTAAAAGCTGTAGTATTTATTATTGATATAGTAGAATAAAGAAAAAGTGTTTATAATTTTAATACATTTTAATATTCATTAAAATATATATGAAGGGGTTGGGGATTTAGCTCAGTGGTAGAGCGCTTGCCTAGGGAAGCGCAAGGCCCTGTTCGGTCCCCAGCTCCAAAAAAAAAAAAAAAAAAAAAGGACCAAAAAAAAAATACATATATATATATGAAATGGTATGACCTGATATATTATCTTTCTCTTAATTATTCCAAGAAATCAAAATCAGCAATTGCTTATTGTAGAGGGAAGATATTTCATAGAGATTGATGCCAAATATTCCTCTAGATCATGAAGGGAACAATTCACTACAGTCATTGTTCATCTAACTTTGATGAATGAGACAGATTTTATCAGGAAAATACAGAAAATAAAAATAGCAAAAAGAACTTTTTTAAAAAAATTATTAGATATATTTCTTTACTTACATTTCAAATGGTATATCCCTTTCCAGTTTCCTGTCCATAAGTCCTCCTCCTCTCCCCTATCCTCCCCTTCCTTCTCCCCCATATGGTTATTCCCCCCATACAACTCCCTTACTGCCCCCCATATTTCCCTGCACTGTGAGTACAACCTTAGCAGGACCAAGGGCTTCCCCTTCCACTGGTGCCCCAACAAGGCTATTCTCTGCTACATATGCAGTTGGAGCCCCGGGTCAGTCCATGTATAGTTTTTTGGTAGTGGTTTAGTCCCTGGAAGCTCTGGTTGGTTGGCATTGTTGTTCTTATTGGGTTGCAAGCCCCTTCAGCTCTTTCAATACTTCCTCTAACTCCCCCCATGAGGGTCCTATTCTCAGTTCAGTGGTTTGCTACTAGCATTGACCTCTTTATTGGACATGCTCTGGATGTGTCTCTCAGAAGAGATTTAAATTCAGTCCCTTTCAGCCTGCAATTTTTAGCTTCATCAATCTTATCTAGTTTTGGTGGCCATCCTGAGAGGGGTAACTCAATCAGAGAAAAACATACTTGGTATGCATTCACTGATAAGTGGATATTAGCCAAAAGGCTCGAATTACCCAAGATGCAATCCACAGACCACAGGAAGCTCAAGAAGAAGGATGACCAAAATGTGGATGCTCCCACTCCTTTTTAAAAGGGGAAAAAAATCCATAGGAGGGGATATGGAAGCAAAGTTTAGAGCAGCGACTCAATGAATTGCCATTCAGAGCAAAAGGAACTTTAAATAGCCAGTTGTATTGCAGATTAACTCCTTCCCTGATATATGAGAGATAAACCAAGTCAAGAAGTGAGATTTCTTCAACTTGGAGGTAGGGAGACCTGGTGTTGACTGAAAAAGAATCATAAGTTTTTGATGTCTGATCTGCTGATGTGAACAGTGGTCCATCACTAACATTGTGCAAATGTAGCACCTGCTGTCTTAGATCTTGTTCCTGAAGCTAGTATTCCCCTTCTGATTTCTAAACTCTTTAATCCCTCACTTGTTCCTCTAGATAATTCCTAGACAACAGTTATGAGTACAGATAGTAGAATTAGTGGAGGTTAGAGCATGTGAAGAATGAAGTCAGTATAAATAATTGAACAAACAACAAACGAAGCACACTAGAGAGGAGGGATTAAAGCACAGGATTTTGGTTCATGAAGACAGTTCAGCAATGAAGAACACTTGCTGTTCTTCCAGAACACTAATTTAGGTTCCCAGCACCTACTTTGGGAAACTCACAATCTGCTTTAACTCCAGAACAAAGGTTAACCATTCCTCTATCTTCCACATGCACCTGTGCTCATACGCACATACCCTCACACAGACACAAACACAGACACAATTAAAAATAACTGGAATATTGAAAGAAAACTATACATAGTTTATTGATGTAGAAAAATATGAAATAACATATAATTACTCATTGCTCAAGAACTGTCCCAGAGGTGTGTGTGATATGTTCATTAGTATATAAAATATGATCCAGTATATATAATCTATAAATATCAAGAAGTAAGTATTAAAGTAGGCTACAACAAAGGATTTATTGGGAAATATTTTTAATTCCCTTTGGAGATTCTATGCTTGTCTTGACTTTAGAATGCAATTAGGATTCATAAGCATAGACATAAGTAAAAACTTTGTAATAATGACCCTGTCCAAGTATCTTTTTTAACCTGATAAATTTTTTTCACTTCCAGGTCTATCCTCCTACCTCATTAAGTTCACCATAAGGTATGTTTGCAAACATATAGAGTTGTGTGTTCTTGTTCACCTTAATATATTAAAATGAATACTTCTCCCCTTTCTTGGTCACATAATAATTGTTGCATTTCCCATTGTTTCTTGTTATTCTCACTTCTGTTCTATTGCTTTGTTTTCTGGCTCTGAAAGTACATGCATATTTGTGCTTTAAACTCCTTGCTTGAGCCTAAATCTCCAGAACGGATTCTAAGGTCTTTCTTCTGTTCTTCCTTCAATTTTCTTGTTTGATTTCTTTATTCTTTTTCTTTCTTTTCTACATAAAGTAATACTTCCCCACTATCATCTATGATGACTGTTACTCCTTTCACTTCAGTATTCTTTCTGGAGACCTAACAGTCAGTTTTTATTGTAGACTATTTTCAAAGACCTGCAATATAGCTTTAAACTGTGTTAATGATGATTTGGTGTTAACTTTAAGGATTAATTGGTAAAATGCATACTGTGTAAGTATGATGACACTGTGGATATGTGTTAGGCTCTCCAGAACGCATGTCAAACCTCTGCATTTTTAATGAGTACTGGTAAACCTAGCATTGTGATATAGGGCAGAATAGTGGCCCCTGAGATTGTTAGACAGAATATTTATCCAAAATAGTAGACTTTAAGTTCTGTGAGAGAGAGAGAGAGAGAGAGAGAGAGAGAGAGAGAGAGAGAGAGAGAGAGAGAGAGAGAGATTGTATGTGTCAGCAAGGTGTGGCAGAAAGTGATAGAGGGAGATAACCAAAGTCAAACTCTTGTCATTAGAGTCATGTGGACATCCATAAAGAAGCTTTCTATTACGTGAATGCATATACACCCCCCACACACAGACACACACTCATGTATGCACTGTGTTAAGTCATCTATGCTACAGATTGTTACATTTTTATTTACCTGTACAGTAACATCACTACCAGCACTATGGAAACTTACATGCACAAGCATTTTATTTGAAAAAGTAAGTGTTACTTCATAGGCCAAATTATGGTTTCAAAAGATTGTGTAATCATTTTTTACTCCATAACTTGATCTGTTATGCTGATAAATCATGGACCATCACCTATGATTCCTCCTTATGAAAATAAATTCAAATCAGCTGTCACATCTATAATTGTAAGTTCAGAAGTCAATCACTCAACTTTGCCATGAACAATCTAAAAAAATTAGTATTTCCTATGTAAAAATAAGCATCTTCGAGAAGACTTCCTAGCATTTCTGTAAAACATAATATTAGCCTGTTCAAAGTGAGATAGAATTTAGGGTTATCTAGTCATAGCCATTAGTATGTTGATTCAGATGAGCTATGAGGCAAATGCTGCCTTCCAAAATACACAGCAATACAACAATCAGAAGAGTAGTGAAATAAGGACTGAATTCAAAAGAAAAATGTATTCCAATGCTCAAATTCAAATAGTAGATAGGGAAAAATATTCAGTTTTATGTCAAGGAAAAATTTTGGTGAAAAGAACATGGGTTTACATCACTAGTTTTGAAGGGTAGTGGAGAAACATGCTGGTGGTATAGACTTAGCCCAGAATTGAACATGAATATGTACAAACCCAGCACAGCAAATATGAAAGAACACTTGGTTACATGAGATTATGGGTCATTATCATGAACATGAACAACGTTTGACATTAGGTCAAGAAGCTTTTCACTTTGTCTTATGGAGTGGTTTGTTTTCAGGTGGCATGATTATATTTGGGGGTTCAATCTTTTTGTTATACTTTTAGATTGTGTCATTTATTCTCCTTCCTTCTCACGATGCATATCATACCATGTTTTCCAGCTTCAATTTTTTTCTGTTTCTCAAATGATAATAGCCAATATTGCTCCACTATTTTAATTCCCTTCTTTCCTTTTGTTAAAACACCTCTGTTGGTTCCTTTATTCAATCAAAGTTATTGGTCACATGTTACAATTATCTCTTTAGTCTTCTTTGATAAACATTCAAACTGACATTTAAATAAAAGATTTATTGTATTAGATGTCATATAATGATCTATAAATAAATAAATTTATCGTATTAGATATCATATAATGATCTATGGCATTACACAATAATTGCCTGTCCAATTCTGTCCTACAACCAAAATCCTAGAAGAAAATAGAGTACACATGATGTCAATGAGAAAGCAATGTAAAAAGAATTGTCAATTGACGTGTGACCTGCTCTGAGTCATAGACTATATCCTGCACTACTCTGTATCAACAGCCTATATCAAAATGCCTGAGACTAGGAAAGAACAGAATATCTGCAGTGTAGAACATGATTAATCTCAGAGAATTAATATCCAATGTCTGGGAATTGCCAATCATAAATTTGGGAAATGGGAAAAATTTTTATCCTTTTTAAAATTTCCTGTTAAACCATATTTCCTGTGTGTGTGCTGCAATGAAGAGCTGCCCATGGATACCCAAGAAATACATTGAAACCACTGTAGATGGAGACACAGGTGGTTTCATGCTTCTTTTATTTATTTTTTTTATTAACTTGAGTATTTCTTATTTACATTTCGAGTGTTATTGCCTTTCCTGGTCCGGGCCAACATCCCCCTAACCCTTCACCCTCCCCTTCTTTATGAGTGTTCCCCTCCCCATCCTCCCCCCATTGCTGCCCTCCCCCCAACAATAACGTTCACTGGGGCTTCAGTCTTAGCAGGACCAAGGGCTTCCCCTTCCACTGGTAATCTTACTAGGATATTCATTGCTACCTATGAGGTCAGAGTCCAGGGTCAGTCCATGTATAGTCTTTAGGTAGTGGCTTAGTCCCTGGAAGCTCTGGTTGCTTGGCATTGTTGTTCATATGGGATCTCGAGCCCCTTCAAGCTCTTCCAGTTCTTTCTCTGATTCCTTCAACGGGGGTCCTGTTCTCAGGTCAGTGGTTTGCTGCTGGCATTCGCCTCCGTATTTGCTGTATTCTGGCTGTGTCTCTCAGGAGAGATCTACATCCGGCTCCTGTCGGCCTGTACTTCTTTGGTTTCATGCTTCTTAAAGTGAGTGTTATTAAGAGCTGAACTCAAGAAATCTGGAACTTCAGTATGCACTATCAACTTTAGATATGTCTCTCAATTCCTGAATTTACCTAAATTAAAAACTACCTCAGATATTGTACTAATGTGTCATGAAGATAAAGAGAACAGCACAAAAGTAGACAGAGAGATGGAAAATACAGAAGAAATTCGAGTATTTATTGTTAAGAAATGAAAAATTTAAGCTAAAGCTTAAAATTTATAATGAAGAGAAAGAAAATACGTCTGTTGTTGAATAAGAATTTAAAAACCTTCAAATCAACAGGTCTTACATGAGTCTTATAGTTGTAACATCTAAGATTAGAACTGCAAAGCTTCTGTAAGGCAAAAGACACTGTTGTTAGGACAAAACGGCAACCAACAGATTGGGAAAAGATCTTTACCAATCCTACAACAGATAGAAGGCTTATATCCAAAATATACAAAGAACTCAAGAAGTTAGACTGCAGGGAGATAAATAACCCTATTAAAAGATGGGGTTCAGAGCTAAACAAGGAATTGACAGCTGAGGAATGCCGAATGGCTTAGAAACACCTAAAGAAATGTTCAACATCTTTAGTCATAAGGGGAATGCAAATTGAAACAACCCTGAGATTCCACCTCACACCAGTCTGAATGGTTAAGATAAAAAACTCAGGTGACAGCAGATGCTGGTGAGGATGTGGAAAAAGAGGAACACTCCTCCATTGTTGGTGGGATTGCAGACTGGTACAACCATTCTGGAAATCAGTCTGGAGGTTCCTCAGAAAATTGGACATTGAACTACCTGAGGACCCAGCTATACCTCTCTTGGGCATACACCCAAAAGATGCCCCAACCTATAACAAAGATACGTGCTCTACTATGTTCATAGCAGCCTTATTTATGATAGCCAGAAGCTGGACAGAACCCAGTTGCCCTTCAACAGAGGAATGGATACAGAAAATGTGGTATATCTACACAATGGAATAGTACTCAGCTATCAAAAACAATGACTTTATGAAATCCATAGGCAAATGGATGGAACTGGAAAATATCATCCTGAGTGAGGTAACCCAGTCACAGAAAAACACACATGGTATGCACTCATTGATAAGTGGATATTAGCTCAAATGCTCGAATTACCCTAGATGCACAGAACACATGAAACTCAAGAAGGATGACCAAAATGTGAATGCTTCACTCCTTCTTTAAAAGGGAAACAAGAATACCCTTGGGAGGGAATAGGGAGGCAAAGTGTAGAACAGAGGCAGAAGGAACACCCATTCCGAGCCTGCCCCACATGTGGCCCATACATATACAGCCACCAAACTAGATAAGGTGGATGAAGCAAAGAAGTGCAGGCTGACAAGAACCGGATGTAGATTTCTCCTCAATCTACAGAATGGCCAGGATGCAGCCAATCCATAGGCGAATACCAGCAGCAAACCACTGAACTCTCAGTTCAGTGATCCCCATTGAAGGAATCAGAGAAAGGACTGAAAGAGCTTGAAGGGGCTCGAGACCCCATATGAACAACAATGCCAAACAACCAGAGCTTCCAGGGACTAAGCCACTACCCAAAAACTATACATGGACTAACCCTGGGCTCCAACCTCATTGGTAGCAATGAATAGCCTAGTAAGGGCACCAGTGGAAGGGGAAGTCCTTGGTCCTGCCAAGACTGAACCCCCAGTGAACGGGATTGTTGGGGGAGGGCTGTAATGGGGGGAGGGTGGGGAGGGGAACACCCATATAGAAGTGGGGGTCAGGGTGATGTTGGCCCGGAAACTGGGAAAGGGAATAACAATCTAAATGGAAATAAGTAATACCCAAGTTAATAAAGATGAAGGAAAAAAGAAAGAAAAAAATCTTATACCATATAGAATAAAAGAGTATATAGTTAATATGACCCTGCTCTGAGTCAAGTTATTTTTCTGTTGTCAATGATTGACTGGTATATCACAGGAACACTATGAAATAGCTGGTGGCATGGAATAAAATGGCTACAGCTATGCTATGTTGGGTGGGGGACGACATCAACAACTGCATATCCTAGCTCTCATTATTTTTTTATTTCTCTCTTGAGACAGGACTTACTCTACTGACTAGGCTGGGCTCAAGCAAACCCTTGTGTCAGTGTCTCAGGCATCCTGGGATACAGACAGGCAGGCTTTTCTTCTAGATTTAAGCTGTGATTACCAGATTCTATACTACTTTATATTGAGACACTTTCAGCAAAACAAAAATAGGTGACACCATGCCTAAATTATAATCTTTTTTTTCTCAAACACAATTATCCCTCTAATATCTATGAAGAGTAATAATTATGTTGAAAATATTTCTACTGGGTGGGATTGTGATCATGAATCCAGGAGGGATATATGCCTAATTAGATACTTAATGAGCCATTAAGAAGTTGTCTGGGTTGTAGCAGGAATGTACACTTTGGCTCAGATAACCGGCATCAGTTTCATGACCATGTCAAATTATATAAGACCAACCACTGGGCAGCACTTCCAGCACATTCTTGTGAAATCATTGAGGCTTTTGTGGTTTTAGCCTTTATAAGCTGGCCCTGAGAAATGGACAATATATGGCTTTGGGCTGTTCAGCTTGAGCTGTTACCTGGTTGATCAGTCTTTAAGTGTGTGTTCAATATATCTCTGAGTGAGAAATAAAATAATTTTAAAAACCACGCTTTGAAAGGCCTTTTTATCTAGTAGCTGTCATCATCATTGTTTACTTTATGAACACATCTTCCAACTTCCATTTTAGTTAAGGACTTTGGCCCTCTTTAAAGGCTTATTCAAATCTATCTTTCCAAAATACATAAATATACAAAAGACAAAGGTGATTTGGTAACAGAGGCAGAAAATTCATATATAATCATATTTTAGAATTGTATTGATTTTAGAGGGGCAAATAATGACTGTGTGTAGTTTTGAGGTACAATGTGAAGTTTCTGTTTTTTATTGCATCATAAAACCAAAAGCAATATTGTATGAACAGAAAGAAATCTGATCTCTTTGTAATAGTCAAGAAGGCATAGTCCATCTTAGGTAGACTTTCCATGGAAACATATGTCTAAGTAGAAATATCTCAATTTCATATCAAGATAAGTTTGCCTGCTAATCTTGTTAAAATCATTGTACTTGGGAGCAAGAGATCTAAAAATGCTAAGATATGAAAAAATTATTTCAAACAAAACAACAACTGTTTTTACCTTTTTATTGGAAGTCTGTAAAAAGCAATAATGAAATAATAACAAAAAGAAACTGAGACATACAATGAAAAGTATAGAAGTAGAGCATGTGAATGGATAAATGTGTTAAAACATAAATTTTGGAATCAGTAATTCCATTTCATGAGCAGAAGATAAAATTAAGTTGAGTAATGAATCAGAGGTTGCCATAGTTAATGTTCTAAAAATTTTGCCTATAATAAGGAACAAAATAAAACACATTTAATAGCTTTGATTTAAAAATAAGCAAATTATATTTAGAATTACCACAAAAATAACAATCTTTCAGTTATATGTAAAGAATACTTTGCTAAGATTTTTAATACATTGGGAAAAGAAAGTAGAGAGAATGTCATAAGTAGCAGATAAGGAACGCACTGTGAAATGTTGTCTTCTTGTCAAGATATGCCAATGAATTCATGAAATACCAATAGTTGCTATCTAAACAAAATCTAAATTAGATCAAACCATCCAGAACTCAGCCATGGGTGAAGGAGGAACTCACCGAGCCCCATAACTCACTGAAGAACTATTGGCATCTCATAGATACTTAGAGAAAGACCATCATTCTCCTCTGGGAATGACAAACATTTTATAATCCAATGGATGGAACCACAGTCATGGCATCTAGGCAGCACTAAAAGAATGGGTGGTTTTATTAAAATAATATAAGAATAAATGTGTGAGAGGGAGAAGGAGAGAAAGAGCGAGAGAGGAAGAAAAGAATGAGTGTGAGAGATAAATTATTCTTGCTGGATATAAGGAAGAGAGGGTAGAAGGGAGAATGTGAGGTGAACATGCTCATCTACATTGTGTGTATTAGTGAATTTTTGAAAGAATAAAAAGCATATAAAAATAAAATATGCTAAAGTGTGAAACCCACACAAATAATCATAATAGAAAAGAAAATCACAAAGTTGGTATAAGTTGATAAAAATTACCTGCTTGAAATGCAGTTATTTCAGTAAGGTAGAGCATATCCAACCACATAGTTTCACATGAGACACAGTGCAATCTGTAGCTGCAAAACTGTTGAAAATCTATATTTCTCATTTTCATGTGGAGTGAAATCTACATGGTGTGTGTGTGTGTGTGTGTGTGTGTGTGTGTATTTATGAAAGGGAGAGAAAGGGGAGGGAGAGGGTAGGGAGAGAGAGAGAGAGAGAGAGAGAGAGAGAGAGAGAGAGAGAGGGAGATACCTAAAAGCAGGAGAGTTGACATAGGCAGGAGGAAGTTCACCAGTATGATAGGAAAGAATGCAGGTGATGAGAACACAAAATACATATATATATATATATATATATATATATATATATATATATATATATATATCCAACTGATAAGATATAATTGCCCACTTAAACATACAAAGCCTGGTACCATCCATCCCTTAAGAACATTGATAACAACCTGTAAATACACAGAGCGAGATCTTTACGTCAGCCTCCATTGTCCTGCCACAGCTTATCTCTCTCCCTCCTGTCTCCCTTCCTTTTCGTCCCAGTCTCCTCCTCTTTTTTTTTTTTAATAAATATTGGACATACAAATGATACTTAGAAAGAAATGCAATGGGAAAGATGGAGGTTTTCAGCAAAGACAACTGACAGGAGCAAAAAATGTTTTCTGAATTATGTATGACAAATTTATTTACAAAAGCCAGGCATTTTCAGATTACAGGACAGGAAGTGAATAACGATTTCTGTTTCCCAGATGGAAGCATTTATTTTAAGGGTGTAGGTGGCCCATAATCAAGTTTCAAAATATAGCCATTCAAATTTACATAAATTGATTCTAAATATTGATAACAATGACCTTAATTGATTCAAATTATGTTCCCTGTGAATATCATGTAATTGGAGCCTTCTCTATAATTGCCTGGAATAATTACTACTTGGAGACCCTTTTAGTGCTCACTGTGGACCTGAAACTTGGATCAAGAATTAAGTGTATTAGCCTTGGACACCCTTTGGCTCAAGCCCTTTAATCGTCAGAGGAATGAGGGTGGTGGGTATTAAAGGAGAACAGCTTCCAAAGCACATAGAGAAATGCCTGGCCTTTGAGTTAGAACTCCTGGTGCAATTTCAATGTATCTGCAGTTATAATCATTGTGGTCTAGAAACAAGAAATGCGACACAAATATGAAGTATAATATTTTCATACTAATTTTGATTTGGTGAAAAAATATGTAGGAAATTAAATTCATTAGAAACCTTATATTACAGGAAACTTTATACTGACTTCTCTATAACACCTCTGTGTGTGTGATCATACACATACATATTACTTGATGAATTTACTGGAAATGCTTAGTGATGGATGAATAGTGCCAAAATTCACAAATGGGTCAAGAACAATCCTTTGAGAATTTAAATTATCATCATTAGAAACATTGAACAGCGTCAATAATAATAATAATAATAATAATAATAATAATAATAATAATAATAATAAGTGGGATTAATTTTAAATTTGTTTTTCTTAGGATAGATGTCAATATTTCTGTTTCAGAAATAAAATTATACATTTCTTATAGGATATTTATTATGTATGTAACCTTACATTTTAACATATACCTCAAATATTTGAGCATGAAGAAAGTCAAAGAGGTAGATACAATGATAAATGAAAAATGTGTTGAAGAAAGGTAAGAAAATGACTAGATGAGATTTGAACAATGTCGAGTTACAATTTTATCCCAGCAATAACGTGAAGAAGCCTCACCTTCTTTCAGTATGTCATTTTGGATCTTTTAACTGCTGGAATCCTGTTTGCATTTGAAATCCTAACTGTGGATTTTCCAAATCCTCAATGGTTGTATAGAGAAAATGATTTGACAAATGCTGTGTGTCAATCAATACATGTATGAGAAATCTTTCTTGCATTGCTAAAGGATACTGAGATTTAAAAAAAAAGAGTATTTTTTTTCATCTGCAGAGCAGAATTTTGAATAGAAACCTTGGTATTTTGAGGAAAAGATTTGGAAGTCATGATACTCTCTAACTGTGGAGAAAAGACAATGGATGGGTTATATCCTCTTTGCCAGGGCAGAGAGCAGAGAGAGAGAGAGAGAGAGAGAGAGAGAGAGAGAGAGAGAGAGAGAGAGAGAGAGAGAGAAAACCTAGCCTCAAGTTTGCCCAGAGCTTGTTTCTATTATTTTAAACCCTACTCCTCCTTATTCTGTAAAGATACCCTTGTCTTTCTTCTGGGAACACTGTGAATTGAGCAGGAGTAAGCTCTCTTAGCTCTCCCTTGAGATTACTTCTGCCAGGGTGTGAATTACTACTCTGAAGTAAATGCATTTTTAAAAGTCTACTTCTATTTTTACTTATAGCCTAGAAAATAGCCTTTGTGAATTCCCCAAAGCACACATCTAAGGATGTTATATCATTGGGTTCTTTTTAGTATGGTTTCCGACCTCTTCTTGCCCAATTCCTGCATAGGAGACTCTGTCTCATTTAACATTAATTCTTTATCACAAAACACACATTTGCCCTTTTCTAGCTCCATATAACTCTATATCAAGAGTTTCATATCCACTATAGTCTTATATAAAAGCTTTTCTTCATGTCTTTATCCTAAAGTTTACTGCTCATTAACAGAAATCTCTCTGACATTCTCCCCTAAAACTTCCCACCATTCTCCCATAAAGGATCTTTATATATATATATAAAACAATATATATATATATATATATATATTGTTGTGAGCATCGTTAACCTTAATATTCTCGACTCCAGCCCCTACACTCTCTGTATATTACTCTTATGTTTTAAACATCATTTTGTCATGCCATTTCTTATTTAAAACTTTTCTAAGAATATGTACTTTATATTATCTAGTTTTTAAGTTATTCTTTTTTTTAATTGACATATTAGTTTGACTACAGTTTTAGTATTTCTGCCTGCCTATAAGCCAATATGCACAAAGCAGTATTTACAGAATTTAATATGAAAAACCTTAAACAGTTTGTTGAGTGGAGGTCATTGTGAATATAGCTAAAATGTATATGAGTCCAAATTATTTTATTTTAAATCTATTTTCAAAGAAAGTGCATTTGTGTAAGCTTGCTTGCACATATGCACATCTGTTTTGTACAGAAAGCCTGAAGAAGCCATAAGATGGTATTATATTTCTTTGATCTGGAATTACAGGTGGTTATGACCACCAGGTAGGAAAAAATTCAAGTAATTACAAGAACAGCAAGTTTTCTTAACTTCTGAATCATTTCCACCTCCTGAAATATATTTCTGCTGTCATAATTCAGATCTCTTCTGACATCTAAATAGGCATCTTCTAATGTTATTAACTATCAAAATTCCAGAGGTTTTAAATATACTTTTAAATCCATTTCCTTGCAAGTATAATTTGTAAATGTTCATGTTGTACATCCTTTATTTGGGAATTGCAGTAAACTTAACATATTCCAAACCATTTTTTATTAGTCATAGTTATAGTCAATGAACACACACTATTATAAGCAAAATAAGAGAAATTAAATTTAGACAGGAAAATGATATTCTACTAAATTGTATTAGATTTTAAAAGATTAGACTTTATTTTAGTTGGATTTCCAGGAATGCAATTTAGAATATATAATTAAATGAGAACTCTAGAGAGGTTTCTAGTTAAGCCAGAGTTGAGGGGAAACACTTATAATTTTTAGTTGTAATCTAATAATCAAGAAGATTTGGTTTAAACTAAACTGGACATGTTGTAGACATACTATACATTGTATACATAAAATCATAAGAGGGAATGCTTTGATACTGCTAGCAATAATGCAATAATTTGAACCTTACCAACTTACAGAAAATTCATAACTGCATTGCATTGTAGTTGTCTGAGCTGTAGTAGCATGTGAAGTGACAAGAGAGCCAAAAAGACTGATTTTAAGTCTTCAGAATATTCAGTACCGATAGAGTTATGTTGAATACTGGAAATCACTTTGATGTAAAATATTCAGATTGATATTTTATAGAACTTGGTTCATAATTGTCTTTTCTTTCTGCATATAAAAACACTTGATAAGCGTCTGATATTATATTGTTGAACACAATATTGAAGGTTTGATTTTGATTTAAGGCTAAATGCTGCAACAATTCTTATTCTTAATTAATTACAGGAGCGACAGATTACCTCATTATCACATTTATTTGAGGAGGTTGACACAGAAGCTAATTCCTGAACATTCCATATGTAAAAGTTCATAGTCTCAAGACTCTACTATAGTCTATTGAAGTACAGTGCTCATCTGGTTGTGGCTACAAAATTGTGATTTTTACCTCAGAGGGTAAAGGAGGAACTGGAATCATGTAGCTGACTTCTTTTTTTCTTTTTTTATTTCTATGAAGAGTGGTTGACAGGCATACTTTTATTCTTTTTAATGATACATACTGACTTGAAGTGTCTTGTTTAACTGCTGTTTGAATGACTTTAACAAGGTACATGGAGAACTCACAGAAGGAACTATGTCTCTTAAATCCAATTCCTTTTGACTTAGAAAGGGTCAATATCATTCTGACTTTTCCCCAATACAAAATAACACTCTCTCAACTTGTGATCTCAGTCATTGATCCCTCACTTACAATGATGGATCTTTCCTATCTTTTGCTATCACTGGCAGCCAGTTCTTAAACAGATGGGACTCAAATCACTCCCTGTGGAAGGTCTCCCTAAATAACTACCTGTCGGTTCAGTGTAACTGGACCTGGAGATGAATGCCTGCATTATTGCACAATAAAATAGTTAGCCTGAGCTGCATTATCATTCTAAGGAGATAAAACTAAAATTTCAGGCAGAAGTTTGAAGTAAATGATTACTCTTCATTTTATTTGGAAAGCTATCATTAAGATATTTTTATTCCTGAATGAGATATTGATAAATCACAATATCCAAGCTTCTAAAGAAGAAAGAATAATCTATCAATAATGATAATTCTGATATTCAAATCCTACCAAGTCATTAATTTATGATTTGGTATGGCAAATGATTTTAAAAATATAATTATCATTTGAAAAATTTACAATTTGGACAGTCTAATATGGCTCCTTCCTATCTTGACTATCATATACAGATGCTAAGTTCCTTATGGGAAATCCTTCTTGTGTAATGACATATAATGTGTTGCTGACTCCAAAGTAGTTTATGTATCTTTACTTTCAAAATTTGCAAGGGGGTTAAAGAGAGTATTTGGGAAGGTCTGGAGGAAGAAAAGGGAAAGAAAAATATTACAATAACATTTAAAGTATTATTTACAAAAGTATGTTAGACAACTAAAGACAGAATTTGTGAGAGAAATAATTTCTACACAATGTTAGTAAATATCCAATTTACAAGTAGCATTAAATTGCCTTTCATAAGAGAACCCTATATTCAGTGATTTTTTTTAAAAGTTTATGATAAAGTATTAGAATATGAAAATTACTCATGAAGGTCAATATTCAGTAATGAGAAGTTGAAGTCCTGATATGTTATATTTATTCATAAAGAGAGTCTATCAACATTAGCCTTTCAGATGACATGTTTCAAAGAATTATTTAAAATTTGATAAGTTATCAGTCCAGCTAATTTTAGTAGCTGTAAATGTACATTTAAATCCAAACAAGTTAGGTAGGATAAAAAGTATCACATATAATAACTCCATTCATGGTAGTGTTTCATTGTTCAACTGTCCCAATCTTAGTGGTCATGGTTACACAAAACTTAAAGATTCAGGACTTCGCCAAAGGGCATAGTTTTTCTCTTCTATCCTACCTAGAAAAGGAGAAAAAGTGTTTTGCTTTGTGCATTTGAATGGACATTTGTTTGTACCTTTGCAGTGCCTAGACTCAAATTCTCAGAATATTCATGTTAAACAAACACTAGTAGTGTACTAAAACTCTAGCCCCAAATTTTTGACAGTTAATTTGATGTCTCAAATCATATAAATCAGAAAATATTCGTTCCCTAGATATAAGAATTTATAGAATGGTGATTATTTATAAAGTAGCCAGCAAAGGCTCCTGGAAATACAAAAGGGAAAAAAAAGAAAACTAAAGCAAACCAAACAAAATAACAGAGAGAGAGTAGCAGAATGTCTAATGAATAACCACATTCATCATCTCTAACTATTCCAAAGGTTTATTTGATGTTAGTCATTTAAGCAAAGATCAGTGTAGTATCTTAAATATCTGGAGGTATTAATTTGAGATGGGTAGCACTGATATAGAAAATATATACATATGCTCATAGATCAACTTTGGGAAACCATGAATGATAAATATAGGTGTGTTTCTTCTGTGGAGGAAATGTTTTTGTTTCTGCGTGGAAAACTGGGAATGAATGTAACTAATTGCCTGGAGATCTATGTTATCTATAGAGTCAGGCATCAGTCATAAAGTGTAATTTTTACACTATTATGCTTATCCAATATTATTTCTCCTTCAGTCTTTATTCTGAGTATTGTTTCTCATTAAATAGAACCCCCTTTTATGGAAATGGTCACAGGTACTTGCAAAAACCCATGAACTTTCAAGAGTTTCCATGTAGTCCTGGTTCAAGCATCGTGATAAAGATCACAAGTAACTTTTTCTCCAACGTTGTATTGTTGTTAAATATGTCTAGAAATTTTATCCAGATCTGGTAAAAGTTTATGACAGATCTGATAAAGGTTTATACAATTCTGGCTTAGTAAGTCAAGTCAAATTAAATTTCCTTCTTGCCTCAAGCAAATCATCACTGTGCTAGGTATGGTGGACACAGAGATCCCTGCAACCTGCTATAAAATATATGTGTTCAATTTCATTTCATAATTATTGTGACTACTAATTATGTTTTGGGACTTGATTTTATCTTTAAGTTCCATAATGGTCAATTAAATAGTTTATGTTATATCATTTTAATTCCCCACTTCTTTTTTCTTCCTCTTCTACATTAAGATTTTTGTAAATTATATTGAGCATACTTTCTCATTTCTCTCTCTCTCTCTCTCTCTCTCTCTCTCTCTCTCTATATATATATATATATGTGTGTGTGTGTGTGTGTGTGTGTGTGTGTGTGTGTGTGTGCGCGCGCATTTGCGCACAGTGCGTACAGGCCTGTGCCTTCCTATTACGTTCAATGGAATGCATCTTCAAGCACAGATCTTTGTCTAGCAAAATGTACAATATTTTATTCTTGACTCTGGTGATTATTACATTGTTGTATGGATATACAACAATAACCCATGGTATTCTGATAGGAAGATTATAAAAACAGAAAAATAAACTATCTGTAACCAACATCAGTGGTACATACAAAAGAAACAAAAAATCCTCAATAAGGTGTCCTGCTTAAATACTTAATGTCAACTTGGCATAGTCCTGAGGCAGCAGAGAAGAGAAAAACTAAGTTGAAGAATTACCTTAATTAAACATGCCTGTTCAGGTCGCATTAATAGTAAACTGAATATATTTAATGAATGAATAATTAATTGAAGATCAAGTGGGACATATACTAGAAATATAAGAATGTTTCGAATTATACAAATCAATAATTTGGTATATGTTTTTCTCCATCTTTATTAAATTGGGTATTTCTTATTCACATTTCAATTGTTATTCCCTTTCCCGGTTTCCAGGCCAATATCCACTTAGCCCGTCCCCCTACCCTTCTATATGGGTGTTCCCCTCCCCATCCTCCGCTCATTACTGCCCTTCCCCCAACAATCACATTCACTGGGGGTTCAGTCTTGGCAGGACCAAGGGCTCCCCCTTCCACTGGTGTCCTTACTAGGCTATTCATTGCTACCTATGCACTTGGATCCCAGGGTCAGTCCATGTATAGTCTTTGGGTAGTGGCTTAGTCCCTGGAAGCTCTGGTTGGTTGGCATTGTTGTTCATATGGGGTTTCAAGCCCCTTCAAGCTCCTTCAGTCCTTTCTCTGATTTTTTCAAGATTAAACAAAAAACAATAAGAAAGAAAAAAAGAAAGAAGAAAGAAAAAAAGGGGGGGGGACAAGAATATCCTTGGGAGGGAATAGGGAGGAAAAGTTTAGAACAAAGGCTGAAGCAACGCCCATTCAGAGCCTGCCCCACATGTGGTCCATACATATACAGCCACCAAACTAGATAAGATGGATGAAGCAAAGAAGCACAGGCTGACAGGAACCGGATGTAGATCTCTCTTGAGGGACATAGCCAGAATACAGCAAATAAATAGGCGAATGACAGCAGCAAACCCCTGAACTGAGAACGGGACCCCCATTGAAAAAGTCAGAGAAAGAACTGAAGGAGCTTGAAGGGGCTTGAGACCCCATATGAACAACAATGCCTACAAACCAGAGCTTCCAGGGACTAAGCCACTACTCAAAGACTATACATGGACCGAACCTGGGCTCCAACCTCATAGGTAGCAATGGATAGCCTAGTAAGAGCACCAGTGGAAGGGAAGCTGTTGGTCCTGCCAAGACTGAACCCCAAGTGAATGTGATTGTTGAGGGGAGGGCGGTAATGGGGGGAGCATGGGGAGGGGAACACCCATAGAGAAGGAGGGGAAGAGGTTAGAAGGATGTTGGCCTGAAACCTGGTAAGGGAATAACAATCAAAATGTAAATAAGAAATACCCAAGTTAATAAAGATGAAAAAAAAAATAAAGATGGCTGAGTTAGTTACTGTCTATAGAGGGATTTTGAGATCATTTGAGTACATGCCAAGGAGTTGTAAAGCTGGGTCATATTGTAGATTAATCTTTAGCTTTTTTTGAAAAAAAATTCACATTTGATAAATAAAATCTTTTTTTTACTTAATTATTATGTATACATCATACAGCTTTCTGCCTGCATGTATTCCTGCAGGCCAGAAGAGGGCACCAGATCTGATTATAGATGGTTGTGAGCCACCGTGTGGTTGCTGGGAATTGAACTCAGGACCTCTGGAAGATCAGATAGTGCTCTTAACCTCTGAGCCATCTCTCCAGCCCAAAAATTCACATTTGATATCCATAATAGCTGCACCAGTTTGCCATCCATACCAACAGTGAGTGAAGATTCCTTGCTCTCATACAGCCTGTTGCTTTTGCAGTTACTTATTTTGTTGATCTTTACCATTTTGACTAGGGAAAAAAGCCATTTCAAACTACCTTTGCTTTGTAGTTCCCTAATTTTTGGGCTGAATGATTCTTTTTGGGTTATTTGTTATCCAGTTATCTCTTGTTTTTATATTTCTCTGTACATGATTCTTGTCTAATTTGTTCATGAGTGAATTTTTTTAATTCTTTGAGTTTTGGGTTTCTTTACAGGTTCTAGACAAATTGTCTTCTGTCAGGTGCACAGCTAGCCAAAACTTTCTCCCATTCTGTGGGGTTCCTTTTCATTTAGTTGATTCTTTAGCTAAATAAAATGAAGTCTCTATCTCTATTATTATCCACAATACTTGGGAAGATTATTTCTATTAAAAAAGTACTTTCCTACACCTGTATCATGTGGGATAGTACCTACCTTTCCTCCACTAGCTACAAATTTCACATTTGAGTCTTTGATCTATCCAGGAAATATTTATTTATTTACTTTTGTAAAAGCTGATAGACACAGGTCTAATTTTGTTCTTTAGCATGAGACATTCAGTTTTCCTAGCACCATTTATTAGAGTTCTCTTATTTTCCCTATTTTATTTTTGGTATCTTTATCAAATATTAAATAGATGATATTATGGATATTCATATTTATGTCTTTAAGTTTGTTCCATTGGCCTAAACATTTGTTTTAATGATAGTATTATATCATTTTATTATTATGGTTCTGTCATTTGTATTAAAATATTGAATGGAAATATATCCAGTATTCTTTCTTTCAATATTATTTTGGCTGTCTTAGGTCTTTTGTGGTTCCATGTGTTTTCTTTTTCAAGAAAAATGATATGGGGTTTTGATTAGGATTGCTTTAAATCTATACATATATTGTTGTACAATGATCAATTTCATTTTAATTCTACAAATACATGATAACCTCATCACAAAAATACAAATACAATATGATTCTACCAAGTCCAAAATAAAGTAGTCAATTTCACAGATATATAAAGAAAAGTCATTAACAAGGTATTTTGCAAATGATAGAGGACTTAGGGTTGTGTGACTTAAGACATAAAGAGTTTAAAACGGATCATGAGGGAAGGTTCTGGTAATCTGTGTGTGAAGCAAAAGGATACAAAGAGTACTAAACAATATAATCCAGAAGATATAAATGGTTAAATAGAAAAATGATGAATAATATATATTCCTCAAATTATACTTTAAGAAAGAAAAAAGAACAAAATGAAAGTATAGTCTCATATATGTCCTCAGTAAAAGAAGTTAAAATCTGAAAATAACCAAGAAAACCCTAAGCTCGTGTAACTTCTAAGTCATTGGTAATTGTTAAGATAAAAGTTATAGCTGAAATTAACTGAGAAATTACTCACCATACATATCTTATAAATCATAGGTATTGTCTTTGTCAGGGTTCTACTCCTGAAAAAACATCATGACCAAGAAGCAAGTTGGGGAGGAAAGGGTTTATTCAGCTTACACTTTCACATTGCTTTTTCATCACCAAAGGAAGTCAGGACTGGAACTCAAGCAGGTAAGGAAGCAGGAGCTGATACAGAGGCCATGGAGGGATGTTACTTACTGGCTTGCTTCCCCTGGCTTGCTCAGCTTGCTTTCCTATAGAACCCAATACCACCAGCCCAGGGATGGTACCGCCCATAGTGGGCTGAGTCCTCTCACCTTGACCACTAGTAGAGAAAATGCATTACAGCTGGGTCTCATGAAGGCATTTCCACAACTGAGGCTCCTTTTCTGTGAAAATCCAGCTTGCGTCAAGTTGACACACAAAACTAGCCAGTACAAGTATTTATAGTCATAATGTTTTTGTGCACAAACTGTTTCTTGTGTTACTCAAATGCTGATTTCTCTTCCCTCATACCTTCTTTCAATCTGGACAATGTGGCACTGAAATGTTTCTGTCAAGAATAGTTTGTCTCAATTTTGTGGAAACAATGCTTACCATTTATTCTCTGCCTTCTCAGTAAATACTGATCACCCAATGACTGGGTAGAATAGAGACTAGGGTAGGTTCTTTCTCAGTGAGTAGAAGAAGAGAGACAGAGAAACATAAGACAGATTGAGTTACTAGGAGGAAGGAGAGCACAGATCATGGAGATCCACTGAAGCCCGCAAGGCTCTAAATGCAAGTATTATGGGAGTTTGGGCTGCAGGGTCACCAAATTAGTTCTGAGGATTAAAGCCGATTAATAAATTGCCCAGGTACTGCCATAAAGTGTGGTTAAATAAACCTTTGTCTCTGTTTTTCATTATTACTAAATTAGCTAGGATAAAGAATAACAGCTGAGTATTAACTAACATCATAGATTTACAGTAAAATTGCATTTACATAATCACAGAGGAAAAAAACCCACAATTTTAGCAGTAACTGACATTATTGTCATATTGGGCCCATAAATACAGAGCTTTCAACTTGTTTGAAGCTGACTTCATTTGAATAAGAAGAAGTTTGATAGCACACTTTCTTTTGCCTTTAATTGTTTCTTTGTATTTACAGATTTTTAATGGTAACATCAAATGTGAAAGTGAAGAAGAAATGATCTATTAGCCCAATTTTATAGTAAATGCCAGATAGTTCTTCTGGGGGATGAAGCAATTCCATTCCTAATGAAGGTTTAAATATTTTGCTTAGATATATTTTATTCACACAGATATTTCTCTAAATACAGTGATACCTATTGAATTAGTTTTCTATTAAGTTTTGCTATTTCTATAACTGTGAAGAGACTCTGTGACAAAGGCAAGAAAACATTACGCTGAGGCTTGCTTACATTTCTAGAACGTAGGTCTGTGACCATTGTGACATGGGGCAAGAGAGCAGGCAAATACGCATGGTGCTGGAACAGTAACTAAGAACTTGCATTCTATCCACAGGGTAGCAGAAAAAGAGAGAGCGTGACTGTACTTAGAGTGGACTTTTGAAACCAAACTAATAGAAGAAAAAGTGGGAAAGAACCTTGAACACAGGCACTGTGGAAAATGTCCTGAACAGAACTCTAATGGTTTATCCTCAAGATTAAGATTTGACAAATGAGACCTCATAAAATTGCAAAGCTTCTGTAAGACAAAGGACACAGTCATTAGGAAAAAACGGCAACCAACAGATTAGGAAAATATCTTTACAAATCTTTCATCTAATAGAGGGCTAATATCCAAAATATACAAATAACTCAAGAAGTAAGAGTCTAGATAGCTAAATAACCCTATTAAAAATGGAGTACAGAGCTAAACAAGGAATTCTTAGCTGAGGAATATCGAATGGATGAGAAGTACTTAAGGAAATGTTCAACATCCTTAGTCATCAGGGAAATGCAAATCAAAACAACCCCGAGATTCCACCTCATACCAGTCAGAATGTCTAAGATCAAAAACTCAGGTGATAGCAGATGCTGGCAAGGATGTGGAGAAAGAGGAACAATTCTTCATTGTTGGTGGGATTACAAGCTGGTATAAACACAGTGGAAATCAGTCTGGAGGTTCCTCAGAAATTTGGACATAGTACTACCTGAGGACCCAGCTATACTACTCCTGAGCATATACCCAAATGATGCTCCAACATACAACAATGACACATGCTCCACTATGTTCATAGCAGTCTTATTTTTAGTAGCCAGAAGCTGGAAAGAACCCAGATGTCCTTCAACAAAAGAATGGATACAGAAAATGTGGTACATTTACACAATCAAGTACTACTCAGCTATTAAAAACAATGACTTCATGAAATTCATAGGCAAATGGATGGAACTAGATTATATCATCCTGAGTGAGGTAACCCAGTCACAATAAAATGCACATGGTATACACTCACTGATGAGTAAATATTAGCCCAAAAGCTCAGATAACCCAAGATACAATCCACAGACTACATGAAGCTCAAGAAGGACGACGAAAGTGCGGAAAGTGAAAGATTTCAATCCTCCTTAGAAGAGGGAACAAAAATATTCATTTGGGGGAGATATGGAGACAAAGTTTGGAGCAGAGACTGAAGCAATGACCATTTAGAACCTGCCCCACCTGGGGATCCAGCCCATATACATATGTAACCAAACCCAGACAATGTTGCTGCTGCCAAGAAGTGCATACTGACAGGAGTCTGAAACAGTTGTCTCCTGAGAGGCTCTGCTAGAGCAGGACAAATACAGAGGCGAATGCTTTCAGCCAACCATTGAACTAAGAATGGGATCCCCATTGGAGGAGATAAAGAAAGGATTGAAGGAGCTGAGTGGTTTGCAACCCCACAGAGACAATAATACTCACTAACCAGAGCTCTTAGGGACTAAATCACCATTCAAAGAGTACACATGGATAGACCCATGGCTCCAGCTGCATAGGTAGCAGAGGATGGCCTTGTTGGGCACCAAAGAAAGGAGACACTCTTGGGCCTGCCAAGGCTGAACCCCAGCCCCCCCCCCCCCCCGTGTAAGGAGATTTCAGGTTGGGGAGGCAGGAAGGTGTGGGTGGTTGGATGTGGGAAAGGAGATAACATTTGAAATGTAAATTAAAAACTCGATAATAAAAAAAGCCTATTCCTAGTTACCTCTTCCAATAATGCCATGCCTATTAAAATAAGGTCTCACTTTCTAATCCTTCTCAAAGGTTTTCATGAACTACAGATCAAATATTCACATGTATGAGCTTTTCAAGTATACGGAGCCATTATCATTCAAACCACCACATCTGTTACACACACACACACACACACACACACACACACAGAGAGAGGAGAGAGAGAGAGAGAGAGAGAGAGAGAGAGAGAGAGAGAGAGAGATATTCTTGAAATACTAAATAGCACATTCAGAAAAAGCAAAAAGCTAACTTTTTCATATGGGATGTGTGTAGGATAATTTGGCATTTAGCATAGTTTCACTCTGACAGTGTTCTAATTCCATTTCCTACAATGATCTTGAACATGATTTATTTGCTCGACAGTCCAACATATTCTGGAAAGGTTAGAGTTTTTCTTTACATTTTATCAAGTACACCTGACAAATTTGTTGTTAATATCATACCACAGTCAGAATTTTTAAATATTATTTTGATGTTTTATTAAATAAAAGATTGATGTGGAATTGGAATAAGAGGAACACTTATCTAGTATGTGTTGGAGTTGCATGGGGTGGTAAAGTTAACTTATTTTACTATGGGAACCAAAAGGCAAGAAAAGTATGTACTATGTGACCATTTTTACCTTTTCTTGGTACAATCTCCAGAAATTTACTCGTTTTTCTTTGCTAGTCTGTTCACAATCATCAGAAAATGGAAGCATCCTAGATGAATCATGATCTCTTAGGTGAGTAATGAAAATATAACTACACATTCAAGGTAGAATTTTATTAAAATGCCAACAAAAATGATATTAACACATTTGAAAGAAAGTTGATTGACCTGTTAAAAATTATTTTGAATCAGTAGCCATTTGTGTATAACTTGTACTACATGTGGTATCCAGGAAACAAGAAAGGGACCATGGTGGGGGAATTCATTTAAGGAGGAAGGAATGATTGGATGTAGATAGAAGTATAGAAGTGACAGAGTAGTGATAAATTGTGCTGGCCTTATTCTATGCACCCAAGTATAATGAACCTTATTTAATTATAATACATTGTTTTTATGAAAACTGTTAAAAATGTGTATTTGAAGGAGCTTAGTGGTCAAGAGCACTTGCTGTTCTTTTGCAGGATCCAGGTTCAATTCCCAGCATTCACATGGATACTCATAAATGTCTATAGCTCCAGTCCAAAATAACAAAAAAATGTATATTTGAAAAACAATGTAAAAAGAATCAAAAGTAAATGTATCTGGGGCCTGAAATCAAAATACTGGTCTGTCCAATTAGATCAGAGTATTCAATAAAATTATCTGTTATTTACATGAAAAAAAATTGTGTAGGCAAAATAGATATAATTTCATAGATAACAAAAATGTAAATGCATCTTTGAAAAGATGTAACTACAACATTAAAATGGCATGAAAATTGAAAATTAGATGCATTAAACATATTTGTCTGTCTTTGTGTTGATTGACTGCTGTTTCGCATGCTTGATTATTAATAGATTAATCATATCCTTGAAATTTAGGGGGAAAAGTCAAGCGTAATTTGCAAACTGGCTTTTCTGCATATTTTCATCCCAAAACTTCATGTTTTGATAAAGTGAAAATGGGGGTCTACTAACAAAACAGCCCCAATTTACATTAAAGCTGACATTTTTCATATCTACATTTTTCCTTTTTTCACAAATATTCCATACATATATTTTATACAGACATACACAGGAGGGAGAATGCTGCAAACACAGTATGGTTCCATGTTCTAATTGTCATACTTTGTATTCCACTTTCATTGAGTCTACTCTGCTTTACATACTATTGTCTGATATCTTTGACTTGCATACCTTGTATCACATTAATTCCATAAATGAAATCAGACCACTTTTATTATCAAGGCAAAGCCCCACACACACTTTGTACAGGTTAGTTTTTAAATCTAAAATTTTGTTCTTGTTTTACACATTGTGCATAAATCCTACTCTTCGTATTTATGGTATTTTTTTACTTGACCTCACCTTTTTGTTTCTAATTTGCATTTATTAGCTATTTTCATTTAACAATATGAGGGAAAGCTCTTCTCTGCCTTTTCTCACTGTACTAAACTCTCTCTTTTAAAAAAAATATTTATTTTAGGTATATGAGTGCACTGTTGCAGTCTTCACACACCAGGTGAGGGCATTGGATCCCATAACAGATGGTTGTGGTTGCTGGGAATTGAACTCAGGACCTCTGGAAGAGCAGCCAGTGTTTTTAACTGCTGAGCCATCTCTCTAGCCCCTAAAACTCTCTTGATCAATATCTGTTTCACAGTTCCAATCTTCTGACTTCCATGTCCTATATCAGAAAGCAGCATTATTGTTACTACTAATGTTTTTTATGTAATAAATAAGTTATAATTTAAACATTTAAACATTACATTGCCTGCAATAATTGCATATGTGTATAGCATATGTATCTGGATATGTATAGTGCTAAGTGATCAGAAGATGATAAATATCATCACTTTCACACCAAATGTTGATATTTTCAAAAACAAACTCAGTTGTTGAGTTAATATTAATTTCAGTCATTACTCCATTAAAAATATGGCAATTCTTGAAAATTAGGTAAAACACAATCCTAAAGGTCTCAGAAATGTCTTTTAAATGAAAAGTTCTATTATTAAACTCTAAACAAAAACTCAATGTTAGCTTCATGTTTTGAATGAAGATGAATTTAGAAATCTGTAAGCACATTGGGTTGATGAAAACAATAATTTCTTTGTACTCTACATATGCCTAAAGCGATTTTATTTTATTTTTAAAAATATACTTTGTTACAGCATGTTAAGACCCATTTTTATTCCTCTCCCCTTCATCCTTCTCATCTCTCTCCCACTCAACCTCTGTATCATTCTATCCCACTGTAATCTACTTTCTGTTTCTTTGTACATATATTCTATTTTTCTCCATCCTCCTTTCTCAAGATCCTTGCCCCCTTGTACCATCTCATAGTCTTAGTTAAAACAACGAGGCACAACAAAGATAGAGATGGTAAAAAATACTGATGATGTCAAGTTATACTTATGTGTAAATAATATAATTTTGAATTGAAAATACCTTACAGATTCAACTAGAAAAGCCTCACTCATTAAAATTCCAAGATACAAAACATACAAATATAAATAGCTTTTCTATGTATGAATTACAAACTACTGAGAAAAAAAGTAGGAAAAATATCACATTAATACTAGCTCTTCCCAAAACACAATCTATGGGAATAAATGTATCAAGAAAGTGGAATATATCTACAATAAAAACTGGCCCTGGTGTTGGTATCCTGAGGTTAGGACAACTGACACCACCCTTTCTAGGATAAGCTGGCCCCACCCCTTACCAGATGCAGTGTTTGAGAGAGCTGGCCCTGCACCTTTCATGGGCAGCACAGTAGAGCTGTCCCTGGTGGCATGAGCACAGGCAAGCTGGCCCCAAAAGCATGAGTGAAGGAAATATTGATCAGCCTCTTGCAACCTGTGGCAGACAAGCATGTTTAACTGACCCCTTGCCAGCTGTGGCACTTGGTTGAGCTGACCCCACCTCTCTAGGGCCAGTGCTTAGAGAGCTTGCCTTGATGACATGGGTGCAAGAGATTGCCCCCAATGGGGTGAGTGTGGGGAAGCTGAACCTGCCCTTTGCAGGCTGCCACAGGAATGAGAGCTGGCCTTACTCCTTGCCTGGGCAGAGAGAGAGAGCTGGCCTTGATAACACTTTCACAGGAGAGCTGGTGGGCTGACCAAATCAGTTACCACCCAGACCCAGATCCAGGTTTTGGAGTTAGCCCACCTGAACATCTACCCCATCTATGAAGTAATAGATGAGTGAAGAGGCAGGTTCTGTAGAATCAAAGCTGCAGAATTTTCATGACATAGGGCAAATTCAGAATAGCCAAAGTTTCAATGAGGATCTAGTATTGATGGTGTAGCAGAAGCCAGATGCTTCTAGCAGACCAATGACTCATTGAGGTAAACGTTTTCATAAAAACCTGTTTGGGCAGAAAGATACATTCTGTGATACATTGCGACTCACTACAGTTTCCATAGCAATATTTTTTAAAATTGTTTTGTATTTTATATTTTTAAATTTTCATTTATTCATTTTTATTTCTTGCTTTCTTTTTTCAGGGAGGCTTCAAAGGCAGGAGGCAGATAGAGAGGCAGAGTGAGCTGAGGGAGAGTGGGGTGCATGATGGGAAAGACACAGAGTCAATAAAAGGTTTGAAAACAGAAGTTTAAGACAAGACGCTGAAAGAAGAAATAAGAGATTTTAGAGAATAAAGGCTCTGCAAGCTCTGAAATTGGCATTTTGAAAACTATTCTACTTCCAAGAATCATCTACAAATTCAATCGAACACCCACTAAAATCAGGCAATACTGAGAAGAAGAGTTTGTTTTCTTTAAGAGTGTGAGGCCTCTGAAACTGAAGCAACAAACAGAGACACTTTTTGGGTCTGGTCTTCTGCATATATCTTATAGGTCTAAGCTAGGTCCTCTGCATAAATCTTATGGGTTTCTGCTTAGGGTTCTTGAGAGTCCCTTGCCTGTGCTTGGGACACTTTAACTCTTACTGCATTGCCACATCTGGCTGTGAGATGAGGTTTGTGTCCAGGCTTATTGCATCTTGCTAGGCCATGTTGGGATGCTGGTTGAATATCTCTTGAAGCCTTGTACTTTTTAAGTTTTAACTTTTTAATGAAATTAGATGAGGAGTTAATCTGGGGTAGAGTCGAGGTGGGGGAGGGGCAGGAAAGAGTGAGGGAAGAGGAAACTGCAGCAGTGAAACAATATATGAAAGAAGAACAAAAGTAAAAATAGAAGATGAGAGTGTGAGCCCAGGGAGGGTGATCAGGCTGCAGGACTGGCCTCATACGGTAGAGTATGCAGAGAGCACAGATATCACTTAGTTGACAAGGGAAAAAAAAGAAAAGAAAAATTGAATTTGAAATTAGGTGTGGAGGGGAGTGGGGAATATCAGGGAGGAGCTGAGGAAGGTGGTAAATATCTTGGAAATATATTTTATAGTTCCCAAAAAAGCCCATAAAATATTACTAAATACAGTCTTAGATTCTGTAATAAGAGCAGAGTCAAAAGAAAAAAAAATGGCATCCCTCATAAAAATGAAAAAGATTTCAAAACATTACATAGAAAGGCAGCCTGCCCAGAAATAACCAATTTTGCAACAATTTACAAAAGTAGCACTAATGGACACAATACAATAACTGACATAAAATTAATATACAGAGCCATCCTCATGGAGAAGTAATCATTGTAGCTCAAAAACAGAATTATACGTGAGAGATAGAACAGAGCCCTCCTCAAAAAATGCAATGGAGTTGAATACATTTAATAAAGTGAAGCTGGAAATAATGATTTTCTCAAAGATATCTGAATAAATTAAACAGAAGACAAAATGTTAGTAGTAATATTTAATTTTACAGAAAACCCAGGAAAGGGAATAATATTTGAAATGTAAGTAAATAAATATTTATAATAAAAAAGAGAAAAATGAATCAAGGCAGATTAATATTTATATATAATATTAATAAAACTCATATTTCCAACAATATATTGAATTAGATAAAACGTGTTAATGAATATGTTTAAGTTAAAGTTTTAAGAAAGGAAAATGAATGAAACATTTTTGTTTAATTCTTGTATTTGTGTCTTGAATCAGAAGTTTCTGTTAAATTTTCAAGTTGGAAAATGCAAATAATATTTACTAGAAAATAAATCTACAATTTTAAAATAGTTTAGAAAGTTGAGTGCATTGTTAAAAGTATCTATATGGTAAGCATCTATTAACTGCTTTCCTTGTAGAATGTTCTGTGTCTTTTAAAGAGTATAAAAATATGGTATAATGTAATTGTGACTAGAATGCCAACATTTGATTTATCTTGAGTTGAATGTGTGGGTTGAAATAATTTTAAATCTTACATGGATCAATAAATGCCTGAAAATGACAAGAAAATTCAGGAAAAGATTAATATTTCTACTGCACTGAGCTCCCTGGAGTCAGAATAAGTTATTAATGGCATACTAATTCAAAGAATATCCTAATGGAATAAGTATAGAAAAAAATCCATTTTTGAAACAATATAAACGTTGTATTGTTAGACCTCAATTTGTAAGCCTATTTGTGAGATGAACAATTCAAATGTAGTCCTATCCAATGGTAAATTCTGCTTTACAGAAGAAACTACCTAAAAATATGAAATATATTACATACATTATTAAGAACTTTCTAAAAAAATCATAGTCTCTAGATATATAATCTTCATTTAATGTGCTTAAAATCAACATAAATAATACAAAACATTTATTTTACAAAGAAGTCAGAGAGCACATTTAAAATTATAGATCTTGTATACAGATGATTCAGAATCCTTATTCATACTAATCTAAATTTCTCTTCTGAATGAAAAGCACATAACAGTAGAATGATAAACATGATTACTCAAATCATAAGGAAACCTTAGCTACTGTTCTATTGCTGTTAAGAGACATCAAGATCAAGGCAATTTTTGCAAAAGAAGCCATTTAACTCGGGCCTTGATCACAGTTTCAGAAAGTTAGTCCTTGATCATCTTGGAGAGAAGCCTATAGGCATAGCACCGGAGCAGTGGCTGAGAACTGTACATCCTGATTGACAGGCAACACAGAGTGAGACACAGAGCCTGTGATGGACTTTTTAAATCTCCAAGCACATTCCCAGACACATACTTTTTCTAACAAAGCTACATCTACCACAACAAGAACTTACCTACAAATTTCTTCCTAATCAATCTACCACCTAAGGTCTAGACATTCAAATATATAACCCCACAGAGTCCAGAAGCAATCTACATTCCAAAAATTCATAAAAATATCCTAATGTACATTATCAAATTTATAGATTATTTTAGATTTTAAATATTAAGCATTTAAGAATATTTAATAAAATAGAGTAAATTCTATGATTTTGTCATTCATGTAAATTTAAATGTTGGAAATTTTAAATGTTAAGGCTCTAGTCATACAAATATCATACATTTTTCAAGTACTCAGAAAATTAACATGAAAAATTATAAATAATTTTAGAGTCATTGTTAAAAAATAACAGGAAATTCAAAGTGCTCTACCAAAAGTGCTTTGGTTGAAGACAAATAGAAGTCATAGGGATTCTAGAATTGTTATGCACATTTTAAAAATAAACAAGAGGGTGGATATACAAGTCACATTAGGAGAGGGTGGGTATACATGTCACATTAGGACTGAACACAAACAGTCACCCATTCTTGTCCCTTTGGCTGGTTGTGTGTCTCTATTTTCTGATGCCTACTGCAAAAGAAAAGTTCTGTAATCAAGGCAGAGCACCCCAGATAGTCTTACTACTTCTCTCCTAGGCTGTTGCTTCCTCTCTTGCAGGAGATTGCACAAATATCTGGTTTGGGATGAGTACCTTATTATAACGTAGTCTGTGTATCTTGTACGTCCACTTTTATAAGCATTTGCCACCCTTCATTGCGAAAAGTTTCTAATAAGAATTCAGAGCAGTGTTTTGCTCTGGGAATAAACATAGCTACTTATAAGATAGCTTGATGCTGTGTACATTTAACTAACAACAGTAAGTATGCACAGTGGACCTAAGATTTCATCAACCTTAAAATATTAACCAGGTTGACAGTACCAAGTGTGGATTCCGTATTCTGAAGCAGGCTTTAAAAAGAGTCAGAGAGCACGTGGTTGCTTTGTAACAGCTCTGTCACCATTGCATCAGCAAGCATATTTGGTCTTTGCAGATATTTTTACTTGAAAAAAAAAAGTTAATTTTTGACAAAAAATAAGTTTGTATATTTTATTCTAGAAATTAATTAAAGAGTTTATTTTCGAAACTCCAAGTCTGGTTGATGTTAAGGCCCTGGTAACTGCTGCCTGTCTAGCCAGCCACTTTATGCTGTTATTACTGTTACAAGGAAACACGTGTTGTTACTAGGATACTTTCTTTTTAATTGGATTTTTTTATTAAAATTTTAAATGTTATCTCCTTTCTCCCACCCAGCCACCCAACCCTTCCTGCCTCCCTGCCCTGACATTCTCCTATACTGGGGGGTTCAGCCTTGGCAGGAAAAAGGGCTTCGCCTCTCTTTGGTGCATAACAAGGCCATCCTCTGCTACATATACAACTGGAGTCATAGGTCTATCCATGTATACTTTTTGGATGGTGATCCTGGGACCTCTGGTTAGTTGATATTGTTGTTCTTATGGGGTTGCAAATCCTTTCAGCTCCTTCAATCCTTTCTCTAACTCCTCCTCCCTTTCTCGGTTCAATGGTTGTCTGCCAGTTTCCACCTATGTATTTGTCCTGCTCTGGCGAAGCCTGTCAGGAGACAGTTATATCAGGCTCCTGTCAGCTTGTACTTCTTGGCATCAGCAATATTGCCTGGGTTTGGTGGCTATGTATGGGCTGGATCCCCAGAGGGGGCAGACTCTGAATGGTCATTGCTTCAGTTTCAGTTCCAAACTTTGTTTCCATATTTCCTCTTCTGAATATTTTTGTTCCCCCTTCTAAGAAGGATTGAAGCATCCACACTATGGTCATCCTTCTCCTTGAGCTGCATGTGGTCTGTGGATTGTATCTTGGGTAATTCAAGTTTTAGGCTAATATCCACTTATCAGAGAGTATATACCAAGTGTATTTTTTTATGATTGGGTTACCTCACTCAGGATGATATTTTCTAGTTCCATCCATTTGCCTATGAATTTCATGAAGTCATTGTTTTCAATAGCTGAGTAGTAATCCATTGTGTAGATGTACCACATTTTCGGTGTCCATTCCTCTGTTGAAAAGCATCTGGGTTCTTTCCACCTTCTGGCTATTATAAATAAGGCTGCTATAAGCATAGTGGAGTATGTGTCTTTGTTGTATATTGGAGCATCTTTTGGGTATATGCCCAAAAGAGGTATAACTGGGTACTCAAGTAGAAAGTACTATGTCCAATTTTCTGAGGAACCTCGAGACTGATTTTCAGAGTGGTTGTAGCAGCTTGCAATCCCACCAACAATGAAGGATTGTTCTCTTCTTCCACATCCTTGCCAGCATCTGTTGTCACCTGAGTTTTGATCTTAGACATTCTGACTGGTGTGAGGTGGAATCTCAAGGTTGTTTTGATTTGCATTTCCCTGATGACTAAGAATGTTGAGCATTTCTTTAGGTGCTTCTCAGCCATTTGGCATTCCTCAGCTGTGAATTCCTTGTTTAGCTTTGTACCCCATTTTTAATAGGGTTATTTGGCTATCTTGAGTCTTACTTATTCATTTCTTTGTGTATTTTGGACATTAGCCCTCTATCAGGTGTAGGATTGGTAAAGATCTTTTCCCAATCTGTTGGTTGCTCTTTTGTCCTAATGACAGTGTCATTTGCCTTACAGAAGCTTTGTAATTTTATGAGATCCCATTTGTAGATTGTTGATCATAGAGCATAAGCTATTGCTATTCTGTTCAGGAAAATTTCCCCAGTGCCCAGGTGTTGGTGTCTCTTCCTCACTTTTTCTTCTATTGTTTTCAGTCTATCTGGTTTGATGTGGAGGTCCAAGATCCACTTAGACTTGAGCTTTGTACAAGGTGATACCAATGGACTGATTTTCATTCTTCTACATGCTGACCTCCAGTTGAACCAGCACCATTTGTTGAAAATGCTATCGGTTCATTTCTGGGTTTTCAATTCTATTCTATTGATCTACCTACCTGTCTCTGTACCAGTACCATACAGTTTTTATCACTATTGCTCTGTCATACAGCTTGTGGTCAGGAATGATGAATCCCCCAGAAGTTCTTTTTTTGTTGAGGATAGTTTTTGCTATCTTGATTTTTTTGTTATTCCAAATGAATTTGCAAATTGCTCTTTCTATCTCTATGAAGAATTGAGTTGGAAATTTATTGGGGATTACACTGAGTCTGTAAACTGATTATTGCAAGATGGCCATATTTACGATATTAATCCTGCCAATCCATGAGCATGGGGCATCTTTCCATCTTCTGAGATCTTCAATTTCTTTCTTCAGAGATCATACAAATCTTTCTTATACCCAAGTTGGTTGCAGGTTTTGTTATTTCCATGCTGTCATTTTCTGGGAACTGCTCTGTTCCCACAATAAGCTCCCCTGGGAAATGATATCTTACTTGGCAGAAAGAGACATGTACGTGGATAACTGTGTGGGAAGGGGGACAGCATTTGAAATGTAAATAAATAAAAAAGCAATAAAAAAATAGGTGTTTGACTTCTCAGCACTATTTCTGTCTTTCAACTACCGTACTTTTGATGCTATCTTTTATATGTGTCACCCAATTGTGCTGCATATTTATCTGAGCATTGCATTGCCCAGGGGTAAACATGTCTTAGAATGAACCCATGGAGCACATGCTTTTCTTAGCGAGTGTTTTGTCATTTCTACACATGTGATAACAGAAAACAAGGCTGCTAAACTCTTTGGCTTAGTCACAAACAACTTACTTGACCTTTTAAAAATTTTGCTGAGTTTTAGTAGTCCTGTCTATGTAAATAAGAAATGAATCAATGTATTTTTATTTAGAGATATGGAATATTAATTAAGCTTCTGTTTCTCAGTAAACAAATTCCTAAGAAAAGCAACTTAAAGGAGGAAATGTTGTGTGATTCTTAGTCTAAGAAGTTTTAGTATTTGTTGTTAGGCTGGGGGATATTGGGGTTGGTCCAAATCACAGCAGGGTAAGCAGAACATGATAGCAGAATATGGAAAATAGCTAGAGAAAAATACTCACAAGAGATGATCCCTACTGAACTATTTATCTGAGGTCATTTCCTGAACTTTCTAGAATCTCTTGAAATAGGGACTACCGTCCCAGGAAACAGTAACATAGCCTGCCAGGAGCATTTCATGTTTGGACTACTGTAAAGAGAAGAAGAATCCCATTTCTTGGAAGATTTAAGATTAGAAGAAATTCATATTGACTTTTTTTTCCTTAGGAAGTATCTCAGGAATTGACTTCAAAAGATCAATTTTGTCTACAGTATTTCAATTTTATTTAGAGGCAGGGGATTTAGTTTATATTTTATGAAATACTTATATAATAATCAATCATTTATTAAGACATTAATAAGTGATATCTTATTAAAGTGTAGAGCTATTAAAATAGATAAAAATATGTAATATAAAATCCTGTTTATATAAAGGCATTGATGGCAGAAAATTAAAAATTATCCAAACATGAATTCAAAATATAACTAAAATATTAAAATATTAATTTTGATAGTGTTAATATGCTGATCAGAGATTTTAAATTATTAGTTATATGCTAAGAAAAGTATATTGGTAGGATTGGAATTAGTTTTAGTATCTGTTTTGCCTTGTTTCAAAAAACAACCAGTACAACATGAATTTATTGTCTATGGTCATTGAATAATATGTAAGGAACATTGTAACTTCTATGTGCTTTTCTTATAAGGGATCACTGTCTAAGTTATTAGAATGTAAAGAAATGCAAAAAATAAGCCCAGAAAGTACTGTTTTGTTTCTGCAAAAGCCAATTTCATTATGGTTTTGCAACTCAGAAAAAAAATACTTTGAAAGGAAATTCATTTAGCTATGTGAACTCAAGACCTCAATTTTCACAGGTAAATAGAAAGGCACATTGACTAATCTTCTGAAGCCAATCCACTTATATTCGACATGGCGATGCTTGTTAGAAAACATTTCATGGGCTGAAAGACTCTAGACAGCAGCAATATTTGTGTTTTTTCTTTTACAGGAAAATATTGAAATAATGATATTAAACAAGCTCTAAAATGGTTTTAGGATGAAAGAATATGTACATTTACTGGCACTATTAAAAGAATCCTAGCAAGCAGGATACATACTTTTGAGTTTCTGGAGCATAAACACAAAATTTTAAGAATAACTATTCTTTTGAATATCATTATTTGTACAGGGTATCAAAAGTAGTAAATTGGAATGAAGTTTTGGTTATAGCCATAATTTAAATTACTTAGGAATTTCTAAGGTGGAAAAGATTCAACTCGAAAGCATAACATAATTTATACTTTATCATTTCTACTTTGTGTCATTACTCATCTGGCACTCATTTCACTAACACTGTCATATACAGAGTGACATCCGAAAGAAACAGTTTGAATTAGACAGAAAATTATGTCCTGCTGTGTTGAAAATAACTCTCTTGAAAATCACAGGGATCAAAACAGCGCTTAATGAATGATCCAGCATGATAGAGTCTAGCACTCACTCCCATAAAGATACAAAAGTATTGCCATTATAAATTATGAACACAAAACATTCTCTACTTTAAAGTGTAAGAAAATAATTTTAGGGCCAAGTAGATGAAAAATATGTATTAAAAATTGCGAACACTTATAGGCATTTGATACCATATGAAAAACTGAAAAATACTTGTTAAATCATTGAGGAAATTAATGAATTGTACTGTAATGAAAAAAGGCTTTAAAGCAGAATAATTAAATGACTATTATGAAACTAGAAATTAATTGAAATATGGGTTAAAACTATCTCTGAGAGCTTTTCTGAACCTATACTCATACAGTACTATATAAGTGGGTTAAATCCTCTTTATAATTGACTTGAAGCAGAAATTTTACTTCGGTTTTTTCCAATATTTTAAAAAGATGAAGATTAATTATATGCAAATTTTCATAGAAAGGATTATCAATTAAGAAAACAAAATCCAGATATACAGTACATATATGGAGGTCATAGGCACTAGTAGAAAACATGCCTTTTTTTTTTTTTTTTTGGAAAAAAAGACCAAGTATTGATCTACTTTGTATATTTCTTATATTCACAGCAGTGCAAGTCTTGTCCTCATCTGACCAGCCTCTATGTTCTGTCGATGTCCACTTATACAGAGACTCACAATTGGTCAATTTATTGACAATAAATAACTGTGGATGTTCAACCCTACAGCAATGACAGTATCCCATCTTCTCCATAAAGGTACAGGGAACATCTGTTAAAAGAGTCTTAAAGATTGGATGACCAGGGGTTCATCTATTCTGTTGATTTTTATCAAAGAACCAACTTTTGGTTTTGTTGATTCTTTATATTGTTCTCTTTATTTCTATTTGGTTAATTTCCACCATGAGTTTGACTATATCCTGCGTTTCTCCTCCTGGTTGTGTTTCCTTCCTTTTGTTCTAGAGCTCTCAGGTGTCCTGTTAAGTTGCAAGTATTGGATCTCTCCAATTTCTTTACCAGGGCACGTAGTGTAATGAATTCTCCTCTTAGCACTGCTTTTGTTGTGTCTCATAAGTTTGGGGATTCTGTGTCATCATTTTCATATAATTCCAGAAGTCTTTAATTTCTTTCTTTGTTTTTTTTTTATTTGTGACCAAGCTATGGTTGGAAGAAAGTTGTTCAATTTCCATGGGTATGTAATTTTTCTGTATTTTTGTTGTTACTGAAGTCTAGCCTTAGCCCATGGTGATCTGATAGGATGTGTTGGATTATTTCAATTCTGTGTTTGTTGGGACTTGTTTCGTGACTGATTATAAGGTCAGTTTTGGAGAAGGTACCAGGAGGTGTTGAGAAGAATATATTTCATTTGGTTCATAACATCTATTAGTTTCACTATGTCTTTATTTAGTTCATGCTTCAATGACCTGTCCATCTGGGAAAGTGGTGTGTTGCAATCTCCCAAAAATTATTATGTGGGGTTCAATGTGTGTTTTGAGCTTCAGTAAAGTTCCTTTTATGAATCTATCCTGTTGAGAATTGAGACATTCTTTTGGTAGATTTTCCCTTTGAGGAATATGCACTGTCACACTTGATAACTTTTGGTTGAAAGTTTGTTTTATTGGATATTAGGATGGCAACTCCAGGTTGTTTCTTGGGACCATTTTTCTTGGGAGCCTTTTTCCCAGCCTTTTAGTCTGAGGTAGTGTCTGTCTTTGTTATTGAGGTATGTTTCTTGTATGCAGCAAAGTGGTGATCCTATTTGCATATCCAGTCTGTTATTTTATGTCTTTTTATTGAGGAATGGAATCTGTTGATATTGAGTGAAATTAAAGACAGATGATTGCTAGCTCCTGTTATGTTTGTTGTAGGTGGCATTATGTGCATGTGATTCTCTCTTTATGGCTTTGTTGTGAGATGATTGTATGCCCCTAAGTCATGGTGGGGCATCTTTTGGGTATATGCCCAAGAGTGGTATAGCTGGCTCTTTGGTAGATTTTTTCCAGTTTTCTGAGGAAACTTCAGATTGATTTCCAGAGGGGTTCTGCCAGTTTGCAATCCCTCAAGCAATGGAGGAGTGTTCCTTTTTCTCTATATTCTTGACAACATATGCTGTCATGTGAGTTTTTTATCTTAACCATTCTGATTGCTGTAAGGTAGAATCTCAAGGTTGGTTTCATTTGCATTTTTCTGATGACTAAGGAATTTAAACATGTCTTTATGTGCTTCTTGGATATTCAAGATTCCTTTGTTGTGAATTTTCTTTTCTGTTTTATACCCCATTTTTTGATTGGGTGTTTTTTTTGATAGTATGCATAATTGACCCCAAAAATTCAACCAGAGAACTGGTACAGCTGATAAACAACTTCAATAAAATGGCTGGTTATAAAATTAACTCAAACGAATCAGTAGCCTTCCTTTGTAGAAATTATAAATGAGCTAAGAAAGAAAATAGGGAAACTTCATCTTCACAATAGTCCCAAATAATATAAAATATCTTGGGGTAACTCTAACCAAACAAGTGAATAAGATCTGTATGACAAAGAACTCAGAAAATAGAGAGATCTCCCATTTTCATGGACTTACAAATCTATGATTTATTATAAATTAACATAGTAAAACAGGTTATCTTACCAAAAGAAATTTTCAGATTCAATGCAGTCCCCATCGCATTTGAGAACAATTCTTCAAAGACATGTAAATAGTAATTCTCAATTTTTTATGGAAAAACAAAAAACAAAATTCTTAACAATAAAAGAACTTCTGAGGGAATCACCTTCCCTGACATCAAGCTCTATTACAGAGCAATAGTGATAAAAACTGCATGGTATTTGAACAGAGACAGATGGGTTGATCAATGGAATAGAATTGGAGACCCGAAAATAAAACCACACACTTAGGGAAAGTTGCTCTTTGACAAAGAAGCCAAAAATATAAAATGGAAAAAGAAAGCATCTTTAATAAATGGGTTGGTCTAACTGGCTATAGATATGTAATAAAATGAAAATAGATAAATATTTGTCACCTTACACAAAGCCCAAGTCCAAGTGATCAAGGATCCCAACATAAAACTAAACACACTGAATCTAACAGAAGAAAGAGTGGGAAAGATTCTGTAACTCATTGGCATAGGGGAAAATTTCCTAAACAGAACTCCAAGTGCTCAGAATCTAAGACCAACAATTGACCAATAGGACCTCATCAAACTGAAAAGCTTCTGTAAAGCAAAGGACATAGTCAATAATAGAAATCTGCAACCTACAGCTTGGGAAAGAATCTTCAGTGACCGTACATCTCATAGAGGGCTAATATCCAAAATATGTAAAGAACTCAAGAAAAATTTCACTCTTATAAAATATCACCCTCTTAAAATATCTAAAAGCAAAGCCCATTTCAAATTCAAAACTTTTCTAAAAATTCCAGTCTCACTAACAGGTCTGAAGCCACACTACTATAGTCTTCCATGAAATCAAAACAAAGTTATATACATTTTTACTGCAAGTAGGAATACTTGGTGTATATACATAATCAATTCAAATCAAAACTAATGTCTAATACTGTCAAACTCAGTGCAATACTTCTGGGACTCATGATATGTTGAGTACAAAGTGCCAGGGTCATTCCATTTCTCTGGCTCAGAAATGCACAGTACACATAACTTGTCTTCTAATCAGTTGTCTCAGGTCTGTTCTACATATATTTGTTGTCTTTCTAGTCATTTCATAGCACTGGCCTTTGTGAAATTCTGGGTCCCTGAGGCAAATATGCTGTATCTTTTGCCCAAACTCTTTCTTTGGCTTTCTTATATACTCTGTGATAAGTGGATATTAACCAAAAAAGCTCGCAATATCCACGATACAAGTTGCAGATCATAGGAAACCCAGTAAGAAGGAAGACAAACGTCTGGATAGTAGAGGGAGGGAGGGATCTGGATCAGAAAGAAAAAGGGGAGGGAAAAGGGGGGCAGGTTCAGATGTGGGAGAAGCCAGAGGAGAGAAGTACAGAGGGTCAGGAATTTGAATAGGGGTATGAGTAGGAGTGGGGGATAGGGATCTGGGAGTAGCAAGTAGAAAGACCAAGATGCCAGAGATCTAAGAAATTCCCAGAACCCAACAGGGATGACATTAGCTGAAATACCCAACAAAGAGGGGAGAGAACCTGTAGAGACCGTATCCAGTGGATAGGCACGGGCCTGGTTGAGGGATGGACCACCCATCCATCTAAAAATGTTAATTCAGAATTGCTCCTGTCAAAATGAAATGCAGGGACAAAGAGTGGAGCAGAGACTGAATGAAAGACCATTCAGAAACTGCCCCATCCAGGGATCCATCCCACATGCAGACACCAAAAACCAGACACTATTTCTGATGCCAAGAAGCACTCAGAGCCTGGTGCCCTGATTCTAAAAGCTGCCTAAAAGGCTCTGCTAGAGCCTGACCAATGCAGATGCGGATGCTTGCAATCAGCCACTGCACTGAGCACGGGACCCCAACGGAGGAGTTAGGGCAAGGATTGAAGGAGCTGAATAGGGTTTGCAATACCATAGAAAGATGAACAATAACAGACAACCAGACCCACCAAAGTTCTCAGGTATTAAACTACCAACCACCCAGTACATATGGAGAGACCCATGACTCCAGCTGTCTATGTAGTAGAGAATTGCCTTCTCTGGCATGAATGGGAGGTGAGCCCCTTGGTCTTGTGGCAGCTCCATGTCGCAGCATAGGGGAATGCTAGGGAGCTGCGGCAGGAGGTGGTTTGCAGTTGGGGAAGCACCCTCATAGAGGGAGGAGAAAGAAAGGGAGGTTTGTTGGAGTGGACACTAGGAAGGTGATAACATTTGAAATGTAAATACCTAAAATATCCAATAAAATGCATAATTAAAAAAAGGAAGAAAAAAAAAACTTCCCTCTATCTCTTCAATCCTTGTGCAACTCTAGAAATGTACCTGCAGATTTACTAATAGCCATTTCTCATCTTCTCTCCTTGACCCTGTCATATTTCATAGCTACTACATGTTGACGGATTCTTACACATTTCCTGGCTTATCTGCCAGCCTTAGGTTAAGTCATTGCCATCTCTGGACCATGGCTTATGTGTGCTAACCCTGAGCAAGTATATTCCAGACAATTACACCACAATCACCACTTCTTTCTTGACCCTAGTTGACCATTATTATTGATTGTCTCAAAAAATCAAAGATTTCCCTGTATTGGTTCTGTTCTTCATTAGCTAGCATTTCCTCCAGCTGCTATGGCCGCAGATAGATTTCTTCACTTTCCTTTTCTCTCACAAACCCTTTCTACACACCCCTCTTGTTCTTTCTCAAGACACAGCTTTTATTGCTGTTTTTTTCAAGTGTGTGTGTGTGTGTGTGTGTGTGTGTGTGTGTGTGTGTGTGTGCCTAAATGTATAATACAAACTTCTTTGTCCATATAATATCACTTGTGTGTTTATGATTTCAGGGAAAAGCTATACCTATCAAATATCACCAACATGGTTGCCTAAAAAGGAATGTAACAATGGCAACATTAATAGATATGCTAACATATTAGATGGGAATCTGATGAACTCCTAAACTCAATGGCAAAACAACATTATTTTGAATTCAAAATATGTATGTATATATGCAATTGAGCCTTTAAGCCACTCTCAAATTTTCCTGTGAACTTCATAAATGAAGCCTCCACAGTTTTCACCTATCTTGGCCTTATCACTTAAGTTCCCATCATAGCTCATGTTTTGAATGAAAAATGTTTTTCTACTTCAGAATTCCAGGGTTGATCCATATACCTCTCCCAAATTCCTATCAAAGCTGTGCCTTGAGAAAGAACAAGAGGGGTGTGTAGACAATTCTATCACATGAATACCTCATGGACCTGTTACTGGATTTTTTGCCTTAGTTACAATTTCTATTAAGAAATCTCTGATGAAATGTCATGGTGAAAATTAAGTTGGGGAAGAAATGAGTTGTTTCATCTTATTTTACTGTATTCATCGCTGAAGAAAGTAAGAGCAGGAACTTAAGTTATAAACTTAAGCAGAAGCCGGGGAAGAAGACGCCTTAGTTACATTGCTCCTCATGGTTCACTCAGCCTGCTTTTTTATTCAACTAAGGATGGCATAACCTATGGCACTACCCACAGCAGGGTCTTCCTCTCATATCAGTCATTACAAGGTATGAAAGACTGGTCTATAGGCATATCTTATGTAGGCCTTTTCGAAATTGAAAGTTCCTGTTCCCAAATGACCCTACCTTGTGTCAAGGTGACATAAAATTACACACTGCACTACCACTAAAATGAGCTTTTCATTAGTTCCAAGTGATTGTCCCTGAAAAACTAGGAAGATTTCTCCCTTAAGTGGCAAAAATTATGATGCTTTTGATGCAAAGGCTTTTTGGAGGTGATTAAATCTAGATAACAAGTATTATTCTTTACTCTATGTTTGTGGAAGTAGATTTTTAAGGGCAAGAAATCATCAGTTGCTTTCCATGTGATTCTCTGCATCTTTGGACAAAAGATTCAATCACAGAAAATTGAGTTTTCCAAAATTTAAAACTGCGAATCAAATTATTCCTTAAAATTATAACCTAGAAAGTATGTGCTATAAGGTTACAAAATGAAAGGAGATATTAACAATGCATGCCGATGTAGATCCATCTCTCCTCTTATCTAAAAGCATTGGCATAGACACCTATAAGCAATGAAAACTTATAGTAGATAATGCTTCAGAATATATGGAAAGAAGAAGCTATTCTGACCAGGATGATTGGCAGTAAGACTAGAGGATTCACTTCAAATAAAATAGAAGTCAGTGGAGCAAGCTCTGGAGAAGACCATAGTTATGTAGCCCCTATGATTTAGTGTTAGAAAGAAAGCATATTTTTACTACGAATATACTTAGTACTGATTCCATGATCCTGTTCCATGGGCTGCTGTACACTTAATCTTGTAATTGTGAATTATGTGAATAATGGCACTAGCTAGAAATCAGGGAAGCTTCTTCTAGAAGACCTAATACTCTATTCTAAGCAAAAAAAATGTGAAGAAGCCTTATATATACATATTCAACCACCTTGGTGCAATTTTTCATGCAAACCTGAAATCAATTTTCAACAATTTATTTTGTTTTGTTTTTAATGCTTCATGAGAATGTGCTTCATTACATGCATTTTGAAGAAAAGATTCATACAGGCTGTATCGAGGATGAGGAATCCAGAAATTTTTAAAATATATTAGATGGGGACAGGGCAATGTGAATGAAATAGAAAGCAAGAAGGAAATGCTAAGAAAATCATATGGGAACAACTGTCATATTGCCATATTGCATGGTTTGTAAATGTAATGTCATTAAGGTGGTTAAATAGTTTGAAATAGAAGTCTAGTGTATTTTGCTTGACCTCATTTGTTTTTTTTCTGAATTTTTCAAAATTCATCAGACTGATGAACAGGCAGGGATTGAAGACCACTTCATTTTTCCATATTATTTACAAAAGTATTAGTATGCAATGACAGATTTATGTGACAATGGGAAAAGTACTAATAATTGACATTATTCACCATCTTATCTGAAAAAGGTACTATGTCAAAATGTTCCTCAAATTTATTTACAGCTTTTTGGAAGTTGCAATTTATTTTCTATGCATCTACTTGTTATGCTACTTCATAAAATTCACAGAAAATTCTAAGACAAGTTTCATATTTGGTAGTTAATGAGGGTGATCTCTTTCAATTAGACACATGTAAAAGCTTTTGAATAAAATATAGCTTCTGTTACTGTCAGGCCTCCATCAAATAGGGTGCTCACGGTTTCTTATTGTTTCACTTTCTAAATTACTCCTCCCCTTCCCCTTTCCTTTCCTGCATTTTGGAATTTCCATGCTCATACCTGAAGCTGTAAGCTGGGGGAATGAATGCTTTATCGCTTGCTCGCGAGATCTTTCCTGTTAAACCTCTTTCAACCAATCAATTTGTTAGATCAGAGGCATATCTTTGGTGAGAGCTTCTCTGAACTGTGCTGACAGGGTTAGGCCAGGGTCAGCAGTCTGATAAATCAAACAAAAAGACAACTTCAAGAACTATAGTGGAGAGAAATGGGGATTAGCACAGATGGCATTATCTGCAAGTTGACACTGATAAAAAAAACATATTTGTAAGAGGTAGCTTGCAAGATTCCCCTCCACAATTCTTCTATTCCCTATCCTCCCAAGTGACATTCAGATTAATTAGAAGGGTTAAAAAAGAGTCTCGTAATCCATTTATCTACCAAGTGGTAAGATTCAAACATTAAATCTTGATGGTCTTCAATAAAGAAGCTTAACAAGATTAAGGGTTATCAATCTCCCCATAAGCAAAAACAGAGTGACCTTAGGGTGGCAGGAAACAATGCAGACATACAGGGCACACACTTCTTTGCAGGTGCACACATATATCAATGCTAGGTAAAACTTAGATATTTATTTACAAACCATAAATGTTAAAAATGAGGAATAAATTGTTCCATAATATATATTTTATTAAAAACAAAGTATGTTAAATAGTTATATCTAAATTTATTTAATAAAACAGAAAACATTGCTGTTTGAATAACATGATTAAAGAAAGGAATTAAGACATTTTATGCTTGTAAATGTAAAATCAATAAAATATTCTCTCTCTCTCTCTCTCTCTCTATATATATATATATATATATAATAATACATCCTACTTATATAACCACAATGTTTCAAAATACAAAAGAAATCATTGAAGTGAATAGGTACATGAAAGTTTTTTAACCAATAAAACATGGTATTCTTTATAACTCAAAGAAACACATAAAAAATAGCATCTCCAATTATAAATATCTAGACATCTTATAAAAATAAGAATATATTAGTGACTGAGGGTGTTGAAAATTACTGAAATGTTTTGTAAAACACATCTGAAGAGATGTGATGAATAGGGAGGCTCTGAGAGGAGTTTGGGAAGAGAAAAATCATAATCAAAATACATTGTATAAAAATTTTAGAGATACATCAAAAGAGATACCGTCTCTACCTTATCTATCTCCATAAATATTCAAGAAACCAGATGAGAACTAAGAGAAGTCAATTTAGCAAAATGATTATAAAAATTGCCAAATCACACACTATAAATAATATATAAGAAATAAATGAAATGTTATTCCATAGCATTTCTTTTGCTTTTTAATTTGTTAGACAGTCATGATTTTTAAGCAACATTTCATAAATATACATTGTGTAATAAAATTATACCACTTTGTAGAAATGAATTACAATATATTTAATGAGAAAGACAATAAAGAGAATACAGACTGAAAATAACACTATATTATGTGTATTTAAAATGCTCTATGTATCATTCTTATTAAATATTCTATAGACTGAAAGGTAGTAATTGCATTTTCCAGACACTATAAATTTTCTAAAATGAGATTGAAAGTACTTTTTTAAAAATTTATTTTATTTATTTACATTCTAGTAGTTGCTGCCCCCGCCCCCCACTTACACAGTTCCTCATCCCATTCCTATTCCCCTTTGCCTCTGAGAGGGTGCTATGCCCCTACTCCCACCAGGCCTCCTGTTTCCTCAAGGCTCTTGAGGATCAAACACATTTCTCACTAATGCCAGACCAGGTAGACATCTGCTGCATACGTGCCATGGTCCTCTGAACAGCCTGTGTTATAATCCTGGTTAGTGGATCAGTCTGTGGGAGCTCCTTCGGATCTGGGTTAGTCCAGACTGCTGGTTTTCCTATGGTGGTCACCCTCCCTTTCAACTTCTTCAATCCTTCTAATTCAACCACAGGGGTCCTGCCTTCAGCCCAATCATTGGGTGTATCAGCTTCTGTCTCAGTCAGATGCTATTAGGACCTCTCAAAGGACAGACTTGTCAGTCTCCCATCTCAAAGCACATTGTAGCATCAGTAATAGTGTCAGGCATTGGTGCCCTCTGACGAGATGGATCCTTCAGTCTCTTGTCTGTTTTTTTCCCCTTGCAGTTCTGGGTCAGCAGTTTTGACTGTGGATTGATAATCCTGGCCCTCCACTTGAGGACCTGTCTATCTACTGAAGGTGGGTTCTTCAAATTCCTTTTCTCCAATTTTGGGCATTTTGGCTAAAGTCACCCCTAATGAGTTCTGAGAGTCTCTCAACTTCCAGGTCTCTGAAATCTCTAGAGGGTCTTCCCACTTCTCGATTTATTCTCTTGGCCCTTTGGCCTTCTCTCCTGTCTCTCCCCCTATATCTGATCCTATTCCTCTTTTCCCCTAACCCTCCCTTCTCCCAGCTAGGTTCCTCCCTCCCTCTGCCTCCCATGATTATTTCCTTCTCCCTTCTAAGTGGGGTTGAAACCTTCTCACTAGGGCATTTCTGCTTGTTACACTTTAGTGATGCAGGGATGGTTCCAATAAACGAAAGTCCAACAGCACAATACATTATATAAACAAACTCAAGGGAAAGAAAAGAAGAACATGATCCTCTTATTAGATTCTGAAAAGTTCTTCCACAAAATTCAACATCTCTTCATGTTAAGTCCTGAAGAGATCAGGAATTCAAAGCAGGCACATACCTAAACATAATAAAAGTAATATAAAACCAACCAACACCAAAGAAACTAGAGAAACTAGCAGCAATCCCACTAAAATCCAGGACAAGACAAGGTTTCCCACTCTGTCCCTATCTACTCAATACAGTACTCAAAGTTCTAGCCAGAGCAATTAGAAAACAAAAGGAGATCAAAGTGATATAAGCTGGAAAGGAAGAAGTCAAAAGTATCACTATTTGCAAATGGGATGATAGTATTCATAAGCGATCCTCAAAATTTCACCAGAGAACTCTTACAGCTGATAAACAAGTTCAGCAGAGTGACTGGATATAAAATTGACTCAAAGTGTCTTATGTGTTTGCTTTTGCATCAACTATAATGGATATTCTCTCAAGTAAAATGAACAAAGATGGAGCAGAGACTGAAGGAATTGCTAACCAATAACTGACAGAACCCGAGATCCAACTCACAGGCAAGTACCAGTTCTTAATCCTATTAGTGATACTCACTTTTGCTTACATATAGGAGCCTAGCATAGATGCCCTCTGAGAGTCTCTACTCAGCAGCTTACTGAAACAGATGCAGATACCCACAGCCAAACAGGACAGAACTCTGCATCCTTATTGAAGAGTTTGGGGAAGTATTGAAGTCGTTGAAGAGGATAGGAACCATACAGGAAAACCAAGTATCAGCTAACCTGGACCACGGAGAACTCTGAGAGACTGAGCCACCAACCAAAGATCATACAAGGGGTGGACGAAGGACCTGGTTACATATGTAGCAGAGGGCTGCCCAGTTCTGCCTCAGTTGGGGAGTATGTGCCTATTACTACAAAGACTTGATGCACCAGGGTGGGCAGATATCTGGGTGGGGGGAGGGCAATGCACATACATAAAGGTGAAGGGGAGATGGGAGGGACTCTTTGAAGGGGTATAGGGGGGAGCATTTAGAATGCTAATTAATAATTTAAAAAATAAACATAAAAATATCATTAAACATGCTCTTTCACGGCTTAGAGAACTATGTGGAAGAGGGAGATGAAGGATTGTAAGAGCCACAGGGAATGGGTGATCCTAAGGAAACTGTGTCTTTCTGACATAACTGACTGAAGCACATATGCACCCACAGAGAAAATATTCCTGGGGTCCACGGAAGTTCAAGATAGAAAAGTCCCAGTACAGAGAAAGAAAGGTGACAGGAGCTATCAGCCGTAATCAAGAAACTATTTTCAATTGACATCTGCCTGCAAAGGACAATTAGATTACTACAATGGAATCACTGGGTACATTAACTATATTTATAGATAGAGCTCACACTCAGCAATAGAATCCAATAGAACTCAGCCGGTATTTATGTGACATTTTGTCTTACCTTGCTGCCTTTGGGGATTTTTTTTCTGACTAGCCTTTTGCTTCTGTGCTTTGGTTATCTTTTTGTTTATTTGGGTTTTTTTGTTTTTTTGTTTCTTTTTTTGGTTTTATCATATTCAGTCCAGTTCCAATTTCCTCTATACTTCTTATTACAGCATACACCTAAATTCATGTCACATCTTAACTTTTCATTCAATTTTTAATAATTTTAAATATTGCTTAAATATTTAACTACGTTTTGAAACATTATTTTTAATGGCATTTTTTTAATTTCATGCATGTCTGATTTTTGTTTTCATTCCCTTGACTCCTCCTTGCAAGTCCTCTAACAAAGGTCTTTTTTTGCTCCCTTTCAAATTCATGGCTTCTTTAATTTTTATTTCATATATACATATATAATGTGTGTATATGTATATTATATGTGTGTCTTTATATATATATATGTATATGTATATATCTAAAATAAAATTTAAAGCAGCCATGAATACATAGTGTACATACTGTATATTATTAACGTCATAAATACAATGTGCTTAGTCTGTGTAATGTTACTTCTCTGAATACAAGGCTGATCATTTAGTAGTGGATAACCAGTATAAGGATTCATTTCTGGGAAGATTATTTCCACTCTCGGTATTCCTCAATTATTCATAGTACTGTGTATTTGGTTGAGACCCCATCAGTTTTCTCTATCCAGGATAACATTTCTATTGATATTACCTTTATTCAGGCTTTTTGTACCCAACCCATATTGGTGAGTCTTGTGGGGTATACCTTTGTTTCTTGTGTGTGTGTGTGTGTGTGTGTGTGTGTGTGTGTGTGTGTGTGTTTGCATATGTGTATGTATTTCCTTTATGTAGTTCTTGCTGAGCCCAAAAGTGGTCATCAAGCTCCTTTCGGGTAGCTAAGTGAAATCCTCTGCCCAAAAAGCAAATAATCTGTATTTTATTCTTTTTTACCGAAAATAAATTTCTTTTCTCACATAATGTACCCCGTTTATACTTTTCCCTAACTTTTTTCTTCCCACTTTCTCCCCATGCCTTCTTCTATCCAGATCTACTTCCTTTCTTTTTCTCAATAGAAAACAAATAGGTATCTAAGGGATTACAATAATATACAATATGATATAATAAAATATAATCAGAATGACATAAAAACTAACACATTGAAATAGGATAAGAGAAACAGAAAGAAAAGAGACTAAGAAAATGTACAAGAAGCAGATCTCAACAGAGAATGCTTAATAGGGGAATCTCAAATAGCTGAGAAACAATTAAACCAATGTTCAGCATTCTTTGCCATGAGGGTAATGAAAATCAAATCTAGTTTGTGATTTCATCTTATAACTTTCACAATGTCTAAGATCAATACAATAAGTAACAGCTCATGGTGGGCAAGATGGGAGACAATGTACCCAATGTGGCAGGATATAAGGGGCAACTGCATCCATTGATGTTAGGAGTACAAACTAGTACAGTCGGCTAGGGAACACAGAGTGCCTGTTCCTCAGGGAGATGGGGAGCAATCTACATCAAGACCCTGCTATGTCATTCTTGGGATATAATCAAAAATGCTTTGTCCTACCACGGAAACTTTTTCTTAAATGTGTTCACTGATTGGAAACAACCCAGATATCCCTCAACAGATGAATAGAAAAAGAAAATTCAGTACTTTTGCACATTTGAACGTTATTCAAATGTAAATAGTAATAATGAGTTAGCTTTGTCTTCAGCCTCTATTTTTACTTATCCTTAAACTGTGATTAGTATAGATTAATACATTGGGAATATACAACTTATCTCAAAATTAAGAGACAAATTGCTTATGTGACCATAATTATTTAGAATTAAAATGATTTTAATATCAGATAGTTGTACCTATAGAAATTGAGAATGCCTGTTCTTTGATGAAATATATTCAAGGCCAAAGTGATATTTAAGAGTAGGAATCTAATGATAATTGAGTTACTTCATGTTAAAGATATGAATATCACAACTTCATCGCACTGGCCCCAACCTTAGGAAGTGTGGGAAGTAGCTTTGTGCAGTTTGATCATCAAGGATGACTTTTATTGGTTTATATTAAAATTCCTTTGTAGACAGGCCATACATCTCTGTTTAATTGAAAGCTTCATATGTTAGAGAATTTTTTTCAAATATGAGTAAAAGTGAACCTCACTGGCGTTTACAGTAGTAAGATGGAACTGTATATATACTTTTAAAAGTCTACAAAATATGAATGTTACAATAATTGTCAAAAAAAGGAGCCTATCAATCTTACAGTAGAAGTACAAGTCAGAGGTAGGAGAGCTACTTGAGAGGGGATAGTGGGTTAAATAGAGAGAGGAAATGTGATAACATTCTATCTTAAGTAAACTTATCTTACTAGCATTAAAAGGAACAACAAAATAATATTAGCTTTTGCTCATTGATTTAGCTTTACCTAATTTATCTATATATTTCATTCCAAAGAACTTCTGAATGAGCCTCTTCTCTGAGAGTAAAGACTGCCATTTATCATCTACCTGGGACATTTATATTCTTGATGTGTTTTTAGATAAATCATCGGAGTTTAATTGATTTTTAATGAACGATAGTGCGCTTATCCAGAAAGAAAAGAATAAAAAAGGCATCTGGTCATCATTCATCAAGACACTAATGTAGTACAGATCCACATAAATTTTACTTCCAAATTCCTCATGGTATTTTAAGAAAATGGAAGATTTAAAATTTTTCTTCATCAGCTCTTCATACACCTTTGTAATTAGTAGGATGGAATTATAAAAGAATGAAGGTGGTCTCGAAAAGTGGCCACGACATCACTTGTCCTGAGAAGATAGCTAAGCTTTAGTGTCAGCTATGCTTATTATTCATGTCAAGTGTACCTGAAATCCAAAGAGACATTTTCTGATTTTTAGAGACATGTGAAGACCAATTATCATATTTTTACAAATATCTTGTCATGCCTTTTATGGTCCTGGTTCATAGGTTTTGCAATTGGGTATGAATGTTTAATTGCTTCTCTCCCTTGGCAGCGTATAGTTGATATGTAGATGCTAAAAAAATTGCAACTGGGTCCTATGGTGTAACATCCAGTGCTCTTAACCAGAGCTAGTTCCCTACTTCAGGCTTTTACAATTGTAATAGTTAAAAATTCAAAAGAAAATCATAGTGTTCCAAATAAAATATAGTTAATGCAAATTTTCACATCTTTAAAATTTTTTTGGAATAAAGAATTATTGATGCAGGATCAGGAACAATTATTTTCATATTGTATATGATTTTAGTTGTTGTGAAACAGACTGTAAGGTGTTCAAAACCAAAAGTATAAGCTCACAAGCCCTTTATAGTACGTTTGCTGAGCCCTACATAACTCACTCTGCCAGCTTCCTCTGTAGTTCCAGATATGCTTTGTCTCATGAGCAAATTATTTTATAATGGAATAACAAATGTCTAATCAAATGGAAAAATTCCATTAAATGTGTTGTTTAGTGCTATTGAAACCAAATTGTTTTTTTCTGTATTGTACAATAAAAAGCAATCACAGGTTTGTTCATAGATAATTGAGGAACTGAGATTTCTTTCAACTTCCAAAAGCAACCATGTAGTGAACAGTACTATTCTCATCAGATTATCCATTTCTTCCTTCATGAGAAAAAGCTGAAAAAACTTTGTATAAAGAGTACAATATGGAACTTAATTTTGAACCATAAGGCCAGGAAAAACACTCTAATATAGTTGATATTCATAGTCAGTCCCAATGTTTTTCTTATTGTTCGAATGGGGGTATCTGCGTCACCCCATCTGTTTGAATATTTACTCTTTTTCTGATGGAACTGTTTGGAAGGATGAGGACGTGTGGTCTTGTTAGAGGAGGTGTGTTCAGGTTTGGGCCTTGAGAATTCGAAAGGCTCCAACTGTCCTCAGTGTGTGCTTCATTTTTCTTTTGTGATTCTGGATTTGAACTGTTCTCTACCTCTCTATACCACCCCTGCCTTCCTGCTGCTGTGCTCTCTGCTGTGATGGACATGCATGCCTATGCTTCTGAAACTATAGCCCCAAACCCTGTTTTCTATACTTTCACTTGCCTGTGTCTTTATATAGCAATAACTAATACACTAAGGTTTGATCATATACTGTATTGTACATTTAGCTCAGGATGTAGAAAAATGCTGAGAAGCTACAAGGAAAAATGAAAGGATTGTTGCATCATGATAGTATAGACAGTTGTTGAAATTTTTGAATGCATTGGTCCTCCAGTATGGCTTGAATAAAGGATTCAACACCTAGATCTTCTTTTGTGCTTACATATTGCTTTTCTATTTGTTTCTTAATTTATGTATTCTTTGATAATTTCATATGTCCACTGTCCATTTTTATCATGTTATCCCTACCAGCTCTTCTAGAATACATCTTCTTCCAAACATATGCTCGATTTATTTTAATGATTTTTTAAAATAATTATATAATATACAAAGTTTAGATAGGGTTGCTTACATACTCATGGGTATATGGTTTTTGACTGAATTATGGGCAATCTATCAGTGTTTATATTGGTTAAGAAAAGTGGATCCCTTCCCAGAACAGTCTTTTTTTTTTTTTCTTTTTCTTTTTTTTTTTTTTTTTTGGGGCTGGGGATTGAACCCAGGACCTTGCGCTTCCTAGGCAAGCGCTCTACCACTGAGCCAAATCCCCAACCCCCCAGAACAGTCTTTAAAATTGAATAGTTAAATAACATGGGATGGAGGCTCATAGACCTCCTTCTCCCATGCTGGGATATTGAGAGGATCGATATATGACAGAGGATATGCTAGTATATAAACCTCTGTGATTTCATGAGTTCAATGGCTGTGTCACATGTACTCCTCCCTATCAATTGACTTTTAAGATGTTTTAGGTCCTGGACCTTCATGATACCCCAGCTGAATTATTGCCTAGTATCTAGCTCATATAGTTACTGTACTAAAGCATAGAGGGAAACTGTCCTGCATGAAGCAGCTATACCTAATGACGGTTCTTCTATTGGCAAGGAAATAAGAATAATGTATTCGAAGTATTTTATCTTCCATCTAATATTATTTAAGTCTAGGTTATATATTTTTCTGAGTTTTGAAAATCTTATTGTTAAAATTCAAAACCAGCTCAGCAGGATTTAAAAAGTAGAGTCGTATTCAATATTCCTGGCACATAATATCACAATGCTTTATATTATATAACTGGTGAGCTGGAAATGTGAGAGAATAAAAATCTATATCTTCATCTGTATGAAAATATATTTCCCCATATTATGATGTAAGATTGCAGTAAAAATAACATTTTTATGATTGATTTTGCAATAAATAAGCATCCGTGAACAGCAAATGTTCCCATAGCTCTAAGTCACATTTACTGTGTTTACATTTTACTCAAACATTTTCTAGCTGTTTAAATTTGGAGAGGTTCCTCCACAGGGCCAAGTTTAATTTTTCTTTCATTTTTAAACTTGGAAAAATATCATATAACACTTTTATTTGTTGCACAAATTAAATAAAATACTTCCCTGAAATTGAAATGAGTGTTTCAAAAAGATGAGGCATTTTATTATGAAAATAGTGAGATATTTAATAAATTGGCTACAATTGTAGTTAAATATTTGAATAAGTATATTTGCCACTTGGTATGGTAGTTTAATAAATGGCAATGAATACATCATTGCAATGGAGCTTATATACTCTACCATAATGTACATATGTACACTGCTTGAATGCCTAGCTACTTAGTTAGGTTGTGTTACATTGTATGTAGGTATGAACCTTGACAGTGGGCACCAAAATAGTTTATGGAACCTAGAGCATAGATTCCTAGATAAATTGCCTTTGTGCTTTTGAGACTGCTGCTTCAAACTGCCACATGCTTCCCAAAGCTTTGTTGAAGAACTGGCTACTGAAAAATGTTCCTTCTGGTTTTTAATGAGCCCTTTCGCATAATGCACTGCTTTTTGGACACTGAATCATTAACTTGCTTTTTATCTGGTTGTCAGTGGGGATATTCGATGGTGTTCTCTGAAAAAATTTCTCAGCTAGAGAGTCTGGCTCATATGTTTTTGCCAATATGCATCTATACAAGCTGTTCAGACTCACTATTCCTTAGTTAAGATTTGATAAGTGAATAAACCATCTGTCTGGTGTAAGTTTTCCTATGACATCCACTTTATGATATATCGCAATATCTAGTACTCCAATACACTCCTATGTGTAGCTGACTTATTTATATAACTTATACTGCAACAGTAGAGCTGTCTAAACAAGACCTGAAGAGAGGCAATATATGTGTGTGTGTGTGTGTGTGTGTGTGTAAAGAGGTATTTTCATTGGGTCCTATTGGTTAAAAAGAACTCTATGTAACTTACTATGTTATATTATAAAGATTGCTGACAGATGGAGAATAAAGTTATCCTAGGGATGAAACCCCCAATAGGTTATCCAATAACAAATGGTGAGTCTCGAAGTTATATGAATACAACCAACACTCAATAGAATCAGCAGGCTCTATTTACATATGCATGCATGTGTGCATGTGTGTGTACGTGCATGTGTGTATCTGTCTGTGAAAATGTTCAACAATGAAAAAGATACCATAATTTAAGAGAGGGAATATGAAGATAAAAGGGAGTTGCTTTAAAGACATGGGATGGATATGAAGGAAGAAAGGAAAGAGAAAATTTAGAAATTATATTTTTTAAAATAAGTATGAGTACTATTTAATGAATAACATGTCAGTGATAAGTCACGTAGCAACCATATTATAATTAATATATAAATAATATTAATTTGAGGAATAATTATATTAATAATCTAAAGTAGCCACGCACCTATGTCAAACCCAAAAATATCCTTATATTATCTCTAATTACAAATGCATTATAGTGAATAAAAATACAATTGTACCAATTTAAAAAGTCATAGCAATCAAAAATGCACTTAAGAGTATGGATTAGTTAATAATCTAGGCAAATCTTTTATATGCTTGATAGGAAGAGACACCCCACAATTAAGGTTTCTGCTGTTATCAACAACATAATCAAATGCAATATTGGAAGGAAAGGGTTTATCTCATATTACAGTAATTCATATTCCATCTCTCAGATCCTACTCCAACTTAGAGCTTTCAACCTATCACTCAAACAACCCTGCTGGTGTCTTTAATTTCTTTGAAACTTCATGGGCCAGGCCTCCGTTCTCTGCTTTGCTCTTACCCACTCCATGATAGTCCATAATTCTTAGGTATCCAGATCAATGGGCTATTTTTTCTGTGGTTTTCTATCAGGAAGACAACTTAGAAATGTATTTTATAAGGTTAATTAGATGTTGCTAATAGGGATAATAACCCATTATTCCAAAGAGAAGTAAAAACTACTATAAACTTTATAGGATTTTCCTAATTCCCTTATTTCACTTTCCTATTCTATTTATCTTAGTTACTCATGCCCACTACTTGCTATATATTTTATTTTTAAATAAATTCCTTTTAGGTGAGGCCTTTCTTCAAGCTCTCATCCTATGTAAATATCATGGAACACTGTCCACAGTGCACAACATGGTTATGCCTTCTTTTATTAATCATTTTATTCTTTTACATTTCCTGTCCACAAACCCCCATCCCCTCTCTCCTTCCTTCTTTGCTTCTATGAGTGAGTTCCTCTACACACTCTTGCCTCACCAATCTAGCATACCCCTACTCTGGGGCATCAAGCCTCTACAGGAAATATCTTCACTTGTGAGTACAGGTGAGTGACTGACAAAGGAGTGGTGTAATTAATACCTCACAGTTAAGAAGACAATAGCTGAAAATGCCCAGTAACTCCTGATTATCTATATCTGTATCTGTACCTGTAGCTGTACCTATACCTATATCTATATCTACCTATATCATTATATCTATATCTATATCTATATATATGTATATATATATATGCAAAATTAATTCATTTTATTGTGAAGGTACCAAAGACTTCCATCCATTCCTAAAGGATTCATAGGCTGTTCATTGTTGCCTATGTTGAGAAAAATTTTATTCAACAATGCAATCACTTGTACATTATCCATGCTCTTGAAAGTAACAGTACTTAAAAATAGGACTGTACCATACTAGACACAGGTAGAACTATTTTACTGCTCTGCATATATCTGATGTCCTATCAGATAGGAACATACGATTTATTTTCTGTTTTCTTTTTTCTTCTTTTATGTTTATAAAAAATGCTGTTTCTAGTGTTACAATATAGGAGGAATAAAGGGAAAATAGATATATGCTAATATTGCTTCCATTGATCCCAAAGCTTGAAAACCTTTGCAAGAATTTGGGAGTATGAAGTGAGAAGGTGAAGTAGAAGTTATAGAAAGTATTCATCTAGTCTCAACTTGAATACATATTGAGATAAATTTTATGGTAAAACATGTTTCTGGGAGTCAAGTACAGGAAACTATGACAATCCAAGGACTTTATGCCTTTTAATTGTTTGAATTGGGGATGACTTTAACAGAAAATTAGTAATTTCTTATATCCTGACTTAAAAGGCTGTGTAATATGGGACAATAAACTATACTGATTAAGTCTTTAGAAGGTGAGAAATAGGATAATCTACACCTTGCAATTTATGCCATATGACAAAATTTTCTCAAACTGACCTAACACTAAGAAGATCTTCAAAGAATGAAAGACCTCCCATGCTCATGGATTAGCAGGATTAATATAGTAAAAATGACCATTTTGCCAAAAGCAATCTACAAATTCAATGCAATCTCCATCAAAATTCCAACTCAATTTTTCATAGAGTTGGATAGAGCAATTTGCAAATTCATTTGGAATAACAAAAATCTCCTGATAGTGAAAACTATTTTCAACAATAAAGGAACAGCTGGGGGCATCACCATCCCTGACCTCAAGCTGTATTACAGAGCAATAGTGATAAAAACTGCATGGTATTCATACAGCGACAGGCAGGTAGATCAATGGAATAGAGGTGAAGACCTAGAAATTAAATCCGCACACCTATGGGCATTTGATCTTTGAAAAAAAGAGATAAAACCAACCAGCGGAAAAAAGACAGCAATTTTAATAAACGGTGTTGGTTCAACTGGTGGTCAGCATGTAGAAGAATAAATCAGTCCTTCTTATCAACTTGTACAAAGCTCAAGTCCAAGTGAATCAAGAACCTCCACATAAAACCAGATACACCAGCAGTTGGGAGGCATAGGCACGCAGACCTCTGAGTTGGAGGCCAGCCTGGTCTACAATGGGAGTTCCTGGACAGCTAGGGTTACTCAGAGAAACCCTGTCTTGGGAAGAAAATAAAAGAAAAGAAAATGAAGATTCTTTTAAAAGTTCAAAAAGTATTTAAATAATGAACAGAAAAAATCTTTCTTTATAAAAATCCTATTTCATAGTCCTGATATTAATATTTTACTTCATTTGCAGCTGATACATAAAGTATAATAGGATGCCACAGACAATAATTATCAATTACATCATGATCCATCAGCATTCCAAACATAAATATATCCCTTCCTTCTGAAGTTTAAAATTCTACATTATTTAAGCATGTTAAATCTACTAATTTTTTCTATTTTTCCATATACTATTTTGTTAATACTTAAGTCACTGAAAATGATGTTTAGAGATATTCTGTATCTGTTTTTATCTTACAGCTTATATAAGGTATCTTAGACCATATATCTCACCAAACAGACACAAAATTCTCCTAAGCCTCTCATAGAAATTTTGTTTTGTCTCTTTTGAACCTTTACAGTTTTCTTTGATGGTGTTTTTCATAATCAATACTCTAAACAAACAAAAAAAACAATATTGACCATTTATCTTAGAATAAGCTTTCAGATATATCTTAATTACTTGATTTAAAAGAGTACTAAGCAAAAAAATTATTTCAACTACTATCTTCCAATACCTATGAAACCCAAATAAATTTAATTTTTCCTCTTGTTGGCCTTTAGAAATAATTTTTGTACTTTTTTTATTTCAAAATACTTATTGATGTATGCAATCAGAAATCACACAGTGTATTAATTTATAATATTTTCATACTCTTGGAAAAAAACCTGAATATGCTTTCTGAGTAGAATGCTCTGTACTTACCAGATTGACAAATATCTATTTATTTCTGTTTGTATTCAAACACACCCTCTCTTTTTCATCATTTGTGGTGTTTTGGCTTGTTTTAGTTTTGTCTACTTTTCTGTTGATATTTATAAATGTTTCTGCAACTCTCATACATAATATGCATTTTAAGATACTGGTTATCTCTTTACCCTACATTTTGTCCACCCTTCTATAGAATGTTAAACACATCCAGCTGGAAAACCTCCAGTCCTTTCTTCCATTAGGATGTTGGAACTAGTCTATACAGTAACATAAGTGCTTATGTAAGTACTTATGTACTTAAGTGCTTATGTATGCACCACTTTAAAGTGCTTAATTTGGAAATAAGAAGAAGAGTTTTAGACAAAGAAATGTATTAATATATTGTTTCTTGCTGATGATGTAGTTTAGTGACATGGTGCTTTCTAATAAGAAACTATGTTTGGTTCCAACAAAAGAAAGTTCCAGTGATTTGATATTTACAAAGAATTTTTTTATACACTTCTTAAAATGGTCCTTAAATGAAGGTATTTATCTTCATGATTCCTCTGAAGGTTCAACAGGATGACTCATTAAGTGCTTAATAACTTTTTACAGAAAGACAGTAAGGTCTGTTATTATCTTCTTCCACTTATAAATTTCCAATTCTGGACTGTGCTTGGGGCACCTAACCAGTTTGTCACTATGTGCCTGGATGTAATCATTACTAATTGTAATACTTTCTGTAGCTCAGCAATTGTTGGTAAAGCCTAGCTTCTGCTATGTTTCCTTGTTTTAGTACAGATATTATCACATGCAGTAGAAAAGGTGCATTCCTTGAACAATTATTATTAGTTCCTCATCAATGGATTTCTTCCTTGGGTATTTCTGGATCTCTCTCACTACATTTAACCTGTTTTTTTTGTTCTTTATATCACCATACTTCCTACCCTTGTTCACAAAGACACTGAAATCCATTCTTGATGAGTGAAATATTAAATAGAAGCAACACAGTGAATACCTGATCTGAAAAATCAATGTAGCACATTTTGGCAAAGACAATATTGCATCCCCATAGTCAATAGCCCACATAGTTTTGTTATATTGTAATATCATTTATTCCTTCTACTCTCATAATTTGTAGAAATAATAAATACTGTGGCATATTTCTGTAACTTTATGCTCTCTTTTTCTCTGCTAATTATTTATGCATCTTGTCCTCCTACTCACAGATCCACATTTATCCCTCTAACTTTAGTTCATGAACTATTGGTTGATTATCCCTCTTAGCCTACTTTCTTCACAAATATTTCTAACAGTATTACCAGATGTAAACTGTTTCTTTCTTTGATTCTCCAGTCTAACAACTAGCTAGTAACTACAGGTGACACTCTTAGCTGCATAGAATTTAGGTCTTTAAATGAAAGGAAAGTTAAAACCCAAGACAACATGTTCTTCCTATAGTAAATTTCTATTTTTTTATTTAAAAAGCATTGGTTTTTATTTTATATTTACGGATATTTTGCTTGTATTTTTGTAATGTATCATGTGCATGTAGTGCCTATGGAGGGCAGAAGAGGGTGAGATATCCTCTGAAACTGAAGTTACAGGTGGTTATTAGCTGTCAGGGCTACAAAATAAACTGCAGATATCTAGAAAAGCAACCACATGCTCTTAACTGACACACTATCTCTGTAGCCTCTAAGTATCTAATATTGGGAATAATGAGGTGTTTTTTTATTCTCTTGTTAGATAGGAATGATCAAGGAAGTCTACTGAGGTACATGTGTTATATAGTAAGTATTTTTACTTAGGAAAGAGTTTAGGGGATAAAAGTAGAGACATTATGAATGCAGTTAAAGTTAAAGCAAAAGAGATCTTTTCCCTACTTCATTTTAAATCATTTATACAAGTCCCTTAAGTAACAAGTATGAGTTGTTAAAAAAAAACTAGCAAATTATAAGATCTCAGTAGCATAAAAATGTGTCTGTGATTATTTGACAGCATAAAAAGATAATTTCTCAAAAATAAAAATTCACAGAACATCATTGCTGTCCTGTATGCCATCACATCTGAGAACATGAAATTATTTGTGCAGTTTCCATGTACTGGGAAGACATCCTTTCAGAATCATTTTCTTTTCAATTTCTTTAAAGCTAATTGAAATAGAGATACAACGTTACGATAGAGTATATTTATAAAGGCTGCTGCCATAAGTGTGTGGTTCTGATGGTGGTAGTTTTCAGACAGTTCCAGGCACATAGTTATCACCTGAATGATGAAGTTAAAATTGGATATTACATGATTTTTCATGAGAGTATAAGAAAAACTACAGGCTTGTTACGGAATCAGAATTCTGAAAGGTTTATAGAAATGACAGATGAAAGCGGGGAGATTTAGTGGTTGGACTAAGTGGTAAGACTATTCACAACAGGCAGAGAATGGGATCAGTGTACATGTTCATCACTTATGAATAGATCGTGAAAATAAGGTACATTCAGACAATGGAACATTTGTAAAGATAATGGAAATCATAAAATTTGCTGGTAAATGGGTTGAACTGAAAAAAAACTATAGTGAATGGTATTGCCCTGCAAAAATGAAAAACATCCACATCCCCTTACAAATGGGGGTCTTTTCTTCAAATCTATTGTGTGATCATCATGGAGCATAGGAAACTAAAAACGTGCCATTGGCATGGGAGTTGCATTTAAAGGAGAGCTATAGTAAAATGTAGGTAACATGGAAACAGAGAAGGATGTAGTGGAGTTTGTTGTGTTTTATAAAAAGGAAAGGGAAGCCAGGGATATGCTTGATAGAGGTGCAGTATGGTGAGGGGGAGGGTCTGGAGGGGGGTGGGTTGCCTATGCGAGCCCATCCTGAGGCATCCCTTCCCGCTGAGGTACCAGCCATAGGATGGATATAGTGTGGAATAGAGTTTATTTAGGGCATGGGGAGGGGAGTTGAGGACAGAGACAGTACTAGGAGGGGAGTAGTAGAGACAGAGAAAGGCAGAGAGAGAGAGAGAGAGAGAGAGAGAAAGAGAGAGAGAGAGAGAGAGGAGAGAGAGAGAGAGAGAGAGAGAGGCAGAGCCAGAGTCAGAGAGGCAGAGAAAGACAGAGAGAGACAGAGACAGAACAGAAAGGGAAAAGAGAGGAGTCTGGAAGGAGAAAAAATATAATAGACACAGAATTGGAGGAGAGCTTTGAAATGTTTTCCTTGGATATAACTTTCCTCTTGCACGCATGAACTAAGGACACATGTATAACATCTCCACAAGATTGAGTCAGTTAAAAATTCCACCATGGGGCTCTGGCCATACCCTCTTATTACACCAGATTTCATTTGCTCTCAGAAGCTAATCAGGATTGGGTCTAGTTAGTACTTGGATGAGAAACACCTGGAAACATCAGGCGCTGTAGGCTTTAGCTGAGTGGTAGTGGCACATGCATTTAGTTCCGGCACTCGGGAGGTGGACACAGGAAGAAGTCTCAGTTCCAGACCAGTCTGGTCTAAACGGAGAATTATAGGACACACAGAATTGCACAGAAAACTCTACCTTGGGGAGAGAAAATGTAATTGATTTTGGAAAGTGTCTAAGACACTACCACTATCTGATGAATTATTGTCAGTTGATGGCTACAAAAGAGAGTCAGTCAAGATCTTCCAAAGGATGTGGAAAATATGGTGACCCATTTGCATATGGACCAAAGGAAGAGGATTGAGTGTGTCAAAAGATAAATAAATAAAGTTTAAAATGGAAAAGAATGGAGGAATATTGACTAGGGGGGTTCTAGGGAGAAAGAGTGGATATAATCAAGATACACTGGAACACATGCATGAAATTGTCAAAACGATATTAAAATTAATAAAAAATAATTAATGGAAAGGGTCTGCTCAGCATTAAATGAAAGATCTCAATTTCAATTGCTTTGAATGAATGCAAAGAAAAGGAATAGCTAAATGTGTAAATTTTATATTTCATAATTTAAGGACCATTTATTCTGAATGTCACAACAAATAAGTAAGTTTATGCTCTATTTTGCATTGTAAATATCATGTACATACATTTGAACTTGGCAAATCTTGTCCAAAATTTGACTATAAATTTTGTTGTTATTATTTTTATATAACAGCATTTTTTATAGACACAAAGTTTTACCTCATTGTAGTCTTAAATACTCTCTTCATTTCTCCCTTCCTTCTTCCTCCTTCCTCTCTCCTCTCTCTTTCACTACTCTGTATGTGTGCATGTGCATGTGTATATGTGTGTCCTTGTGTGTATGTGTGTGTGTGTTTATATGTGTGTGGTTTTTTCTGCATGTGAACAAGCACATTTGGTAAGGTACATGTGTAGGGGTAGGTGATGATTTTGGTTATCTTTTGTCATCACTCTCCAGCTTATAGTTTTATGACATAATCTCTTTATAAACCTGGAGCTCTCTACCTTGAATAGGTCAACTATTCAGCCATCCTCAGCAATCTCTTTTTTTAAATTTGCTTTTCTCTTTTTCTACAGTACAGACATTATCTCCCTCCCAGTCTCCTGTTTTTCACTTGATTCTAGGATCTAGTTCATGTCCTTGGACTTTCCAAGCCAGTACATTACTAACTGAGCCCACTTGGTTGACACTCGCCATGTGATTTGTGAGGATATAAGTAATAAATTATGTAAAAGCAAAATTGAGTAAACCATTTCAATAGCACTTAAGTTATGGGAGCCATTATTGTTCTCTGTTTTCCATTAGAAATGCCATATCATTCATGATCATTCATGATCAGTCCCTCAGAATGAGGACTACAGATCTAGGGCTTCTACTGCATTGCTTGATCAATTGACCTACTCAGCATAGGTGTTACTGAACAGATTAACAAAATGATTTGTTTTTAAAATAATAGATGAATTATCATTACATGTTATCATTACATGTTATCATTACATGTTATCATTACATGTTATATTTTCAGGGTCAGGACTATTAAAGACAGCTGTATATGTAAGAAGCTGTGAGGTGAGAGCCTGTGGAAAGAGTGAAACCCTAGACTTGGCTTATAATTGTGGATGATTGAGCTCTTATCTCATGGAACAAACAGGGTCCCATGACATCTTTTTATATTCATTTGTTTATTAAAGTGCTGTGTGTTTCTTTTCCTGTCATCCCAATGCTATCTGTGAAGAAATGTCAAGAACGGTCAGCTCTCAATCTATCAACCACGATGATTTTTCTGGTGTAAGGTTCAGCATCTTATACAGGAGACCTGTTGATCCACAAACACTTCTTGAGAATGAAGTCATCCTGCAGGTGTTAATATTAGGGGAAAAAATCATGTGTTTAGTTAATGTGGGACATGAGAGAGAAGATAATGGAAATGTGACTGTTTAGTGAGCCACCTTTCACGGTGAAATGCAAACTATTTCAACTGGATTTATATTGTAGGAAGTACAAAATTCACATATTCCTCAGAATGCTAGATGCTTTAAGAGTTACTTGCTTTAAGTCACACGAGGGATACTTATAGTTGACAATTTTTCTCACAAACTTCCTGTCCCATAAGAAGTACAGAAGGCTCAACTATTGATTCGAAGTACTTAAATAGAGAGGTAGATATTAACATTGAAAGGTGAATTGGTGTGCTCTACAGAGGGGATAAGGGGCAAAAGACAAAGGGAATTTCAACAATTCCAAGGTAGGTGTTTAAAGAATATTTTCAATTTAAACCAGAGAAGAAATACACGTCAACATACTTCTTCAACAGAGCCTAAAACTGTAAATAGATTGGTTAACACTTTCTCAAATCTTTTAGTAAGTGGTAGAAATGGGATTAATATACCAGTAGGTGAAGAACAAACGTGTGGATTTGAGCTAGTGCTATTTCAATTGGTTTTCACAATGAGAAATAAATGTCTCTAGCAATTATAAATTAAAAATTAATGATGTTGTGTCACAGGGTCAATGTTAAAGCGCATTGTTATTAATGGTAAAGCCAGCTGATCAGGGACAGCTGATGAATAATGTATTTTTTGAACACAAAAGACAATGGGAAGAATTGATTAGCTTTTCTGTTACTTGAATATTTTTTAAAACAATCACGTTTTTTGAAAAGAAAAAAAACAATGTGCATGTGTTCACCAAAGCAGACAGTTCTCTAGGCTTTTAGATTAATTGCTACAGTATTATTAACGAGTTTAAAGCGTTTCACTGAAATAAAATGCTCTCTTTTTTCAGTTCTCTTTGTGATGGGATATTCTTTCAGTGGGCGAATTGTATACCTTTGCCATACATCTTCGATAAAATATTTATTTCCTCCATAAATTGGACATTTTTAATATATGACCTCACTTAATGAATCAACAATATATTAGTAACAGTTTGGATATATTCGAAAGCCAGAATTATTTTTTTTATTTTTATAACATTTGTATTAAAATGTTTTAGTTTTTTGTATATTAGCTTTTAGTGGTGCTCATCTATTTAATATTCATGTATGGTTTAAGATGGCAATTTTTAAAAATAAAAAAAGATGGATGAGCAATTTTAGTAATATTTTGGTCATATTAAACTATACTAATTTGTGGTAGAATGTTTTAATATATTTCATAATAGTCTTCTTCATCTCAGCATAACTTTATTAAAAGAAACACTTCAATTTTAACCAGTTCTGCCTACATTCATGACATATAGCTCTATTCCCAGCATACAAAAATGGTTGTATTTATACTTTAACTCCTTTACAAATGATCATTTATAAAGAGTAAAAAGATTACTTTAAAGGCTTTGTGTGAATACATTTGAAAATCTTGATTTAATGTATTGAATGGATTCACACCCACAGTTCGATGATTGGCTGTAAACATCTTTCATAAATTGCAGGAAATCATGAGGTTGGTTTGAACTAGCTGCCATGAAAGACATGAGTCATAGGTTTTTCAGAGTAGTTTCCACAGCTTTTGGGGCACAATAGGTCTTGTAATTACTGATAAATGTCTGCACTCCCTCTGGCAGTGAAATCTCAGGCTAATCTGTGTTCCTTTATATGTTCCTTTAGTAGTCAAGGAAACATGGAAGCTTAACAGGAACAATTGGTTTTACACATTAATCTTGTGTCCTCTGTATAACTTGCAAATGTCATTGTATCCTGATAACTACAACTGTATTGATTCTGGCAATTGCCATTATACTTGATTTCTGATAAAGGTGTAAAAAGTCTGATTGCTCTCAGTAAAATTGTTACAGCCTCAGTCTTGCTGTTGCTTCTCAAACCCAAGCCTGAAGTCTTTCCTCAAAGCCATGTGATGTGACTTTGGCCTAGTAAATAAGCTGAGGCCCTTTTAATAAATCAATTATAAGGAAAATTGTATCGTCAATGTGAAGTACATATTGGTATCATTTTAGTCCTGTGATAAAAATTATCATGATGAAAAATAAAAACATCTAACAGTAATTTAGTTTATAAAATGGTGATGTATAGGATATCTTTACAATATTGTACGCATCTGCACTCTAATATCAATAGAACTAAACACAGTAAATCTGATGTGTTTCTTTTGTTATTTTTTCATTTTTTGTTTTATATTCTTTGATGGTTTTGAATTTCAGAGTCTTCTCTCCTAAACCTTCTTAGTGTCATGATTATAAATTTTGGTTGATATGCTTAGATATTATAACTTATCTAAGCCTCATTTCAATGATATTGAAGATGTTACAAAATAAATTTTCTGTTGTTGTAGCTTTATTTCTGTTCCTGTTAAAATATCCTGAGCAGAAGCACCTTAGACCAAAAGAGGTTTATTTTAACTCACAGTTCTAATTGACAGTCTACAGTTTTAAGGAAAAAGGGGGCCAGAAATGCAAGCAGCTAGTCACATAATACCTACAGGGCACAGAAAAAAGAGAGAAGTGCACACATACTTCCATGTTTCTTTGTTCAAGTCCTTCACCTCAAGACAGTTCAGGAATCATAGCCTAGGGAAAAAAGCTTCCAAGAGAAAGGTGGGTCTTCCCAAAGCAACTAAATTAAGACAGTCCTCCCCAGACAAGCTGACTGACACTCTTCCCAGTTGATGTTAGTTTCTATTAATTTAAATGTTTAAGCTAACCATTGATTATGTATAACTTTCAGTATTTGTAAGCCATAATATAATATAATATAAAATATAGTAACCCTGTCATGTAATATGTAACATGTGCACATGCTACCTCTATAGTCTTTAAAACTGTGTGAGTACAAAAAATTAAACTGAAAGATAACCAAACCAATCAAATATGTAGTTTTCCATTGATCTTTATATTCATGTTATATTAAATCTTGCTGCTTTAAAGCACACAATATTTATTATAAGAACTCAATTTATGCATTTATTCTCAATATAACTCTATTTTAATCTCTCTGTTCTCTCTCTTTTTCATTCACATAAATGGTACTTGAAATATGCAACATTGTAGCCTCCGTAATATTGATTTTTTTTCTAATTAAGAGAAAACGGGTGAATGAACACTCACACTAATAAATGTTCCTAACTAGTAAGAAAATGTGTAATGTCAGAAAGCCAAGCAACAAAACTGAGGCATCAATGCTGTCTAAGCTAATAGGTGTTGAGTACACCTAATGGAATAATCAACATCTTTTCTGAAAATAAGGATCTTTATGGCACATTTGGATTGAGGTCAATGAGTGTAGGGCAGCATCTGAGTTACTTGATAATGTGCAATTCTGTCACTCAGCTACGCCATTAAAAAAGAAGAGTATACAGAAGCTCCATCTTTTAGTCTAGTGTTCTGGACATTATCCACCCATAATTCTGCTAAGTGATGCTACATTGGAGTTATTCATTTCAGTTCCCAAACGCTAACACAAACTTTGACCTAGAAATCTGACTTAGAACTGAAATTAGAAGGTTTCATTATTCTTCCAGGAAATTTAATTCCTCTTATGATTGTTTTAATGTTAGTAACTTATCATGGATTCTAGGGTATAACATTAATTTTTCTACCTGTAGAAAATGTTACTTTTTAAGATTCATATAATAACTCATTCTGACAAATTGTCACATTTTGGGCTGAAATAAGATATCCCACAATAACCAAACATTATAAAACAAATAATTTTAAAATATTGCACCGAAATTGAATAACACTCTTGTTTTGTAAAATTATTCTTGAGCAGACATGAAGAAGTATTTTCTCATGCCAAATAGGTAACTGATTGCTGGCTGAAGTAAGGATAGCACTAAAATTCAACTTGGTGACCCAATAAACTGTTTTTAAAATTATTTCAAACACAATTTTTCTTATTAAATTTCATGATACTACTACATGGTTTGATGCTCAAAGAAAAAAATTGTATCAATATGTTTCCAGGTGATTCTTTATGTCCAGGCAAAGGACACTGTGGTTAGGACAAAACAGCAACCAACAGATTGGGAAAAGATCTTTACCAATCCTACAACAGATAGAGGCCTTATATCCAAAATATACAAAGAACTCAAAAAGTTAGACCGCAGGGAGACAAATAACCCTATTAAAAAATGGGGTTCAGAGCTAAACAGAGAATTCACAGCTGAGGAATGCCGAATGGCTGAGAAACACCTAAAGAAATGTTCAACATCGTTAGTCATAAGGGAAATGCAAATCAAAACAACCCTGAGATTTCACCTCACACCAGTGAGAATGGCTAAGATCAAAAACTCAGGTGACAGCAAATGCTGGCGAGGATGTGGAGAAAGGGGAACACTCCTCCATTGTTGGTGGGGTTGCAGACTGCTACAACCATTCTGGAAATCAGTCTGGAGGTTCCTCAGAAAATTGGACATTGAACTGCCTGAGGATCCAGCTATACCTCTCTTGGGCATATACCCAAAAGATGCCCCAACATATAAAAAAGACACGTGCTCCACTATGTTCATCGCAGCCTTATTCATAATAGCCAGAAGCTGGAAAGAACCCAGATGCCCTTCAACAGAGGAATGGATACAGAAAATGTGGTACATCTACACAATGGAATATTACTCAGCCATCAAAAACAATGACTTTGTGAAATTAAAGAGGCAAATGGTTGAACTGGAAACTATCATCCTGAGTGAGCTAACCCAATCACAGAAAGACATACATGGTATGTACTCATTGATAAGTGGCTATTAGCCCAAATGCTTGAATTACCCTAGATGCCTAGAACAAATGAAACTCAAGACGGATGATCAAAATGTGAATGCAGATCGCTCCTGAGAGACACAGCCAGAATACAGCAAATACAGAGGCGTATGCCAGCAGGAAACCACTGAACTGAGAACAGGACCCCTGTTGAAGGAATCAGAGAAAGAACTGGAAGAGCTTGAAGGAGCTCAAGACCCCATATGTACAGCAATGCCAACCAACCAGAGCTTCCAGGGACTAAGCCACTACCCAAAGACTATACATGGACTGACCCTGGACTCTGACCTCGTGAGGTTGCAATGAATATCCTAGTAAGAGCACCAGTGGAAGGGGGAAGCCCTGGGTCCTGCTAAGACTGAACCCCTAGTGAACTAGACTGTTGGGAGAGGGGCAGCAATGGGGGGAGGGTTGGGAGGGGAACACCCATAAGGAAGGGGAGGGGGGAGGGGGATGTTTGCCCGGAAACCGGGAAAGGGAATAACACTCGAAATGTATATAAGAAATACTCAAGTTAATAAAAAAAAAAAAAAGTTCATCAATGGATATTTATACAATGCCAAGACTAAGTTCCTCTACAGATTCACAGTTACAAGTTGGCTTATGTTTCTGGTTGGTATAATAGTAGATTTACTTATGATATCCAGCTTTGTTCTTTATAGCCTCCACGATGTGGATGGCACTAGAAAAACTAATCTTCTGCATGTTTACAAAACAACATCAATGATATGAGGTTCAGAAACTAGATCATACCCTCAAAGTGTGTAATTCATCCTTAAGTAAAATATAAGTAAGCATCTATGTCTGTATTGTTCAAGTGAGTAACGGAGGAACATCAGGTTCCTCATTTACTTCATGTAACTGGTACAAATATCAGTGAGTATACTGGAAAATACAGGTGGGCCTAGGGTTTGAGGTTAGGTGTAGGAAAAGTCTAGAAGGCTAAGCTGAAGTGCAGCTACAGTGGAGATTGGGGAGCATACTGCTGGCTGAGGTTGAAGTGACCCATGGGTTATATTGGTGTAATTTACAGATGTATGAGTGAGGTGTTTTTTACAGGTACAGAAATTATTCAAAAATCATTTTCTTCAATCACGCGCCCCAGCATGGGTGATGTTTCACCAAGTCTCAAAACCTGTATTGTACCACACAAATGTAAGTTAGCTGAATGGTGTCTTTTTTTAGGCAGAAAAGTTTGCTTCTGCATTTTCCAGGCAGCTCCACTGGTTTGATATTCTTCCAGGCTATCTGAGTGCTTCCCAGCAGTTCTTACTGACTATGTATGCTGGGAGCTGAATTGTTTAATATCCTCCTAGAGTATCTTATTGCTTCAATTCCCTTTTGACACCCTGTGTCTTAAAGAACTTCTCTTTAATATGGAAGATTTTAATCTGGGAGGAAATTTGTACAAGAAGATAAAAGTAGTCCTCTGTCTATTTTATTCCTGATTGCAAAAAAAATTACTTTATTATACAATAAACATTCTTACTGATTGATATGTATCATTAAATATAATAAAATACCAGAAGAAAACAAGCTGCAACAGAAGCACTCTAGATAAGAAAAAACAACAACAACAAAAAAACCTTTTGAAGTCCTAAAGTATCTTAAAGCACATTGAAAAACTGTCTATAGCTTTGGTAAGAAGTATCCTTTCAGATTAGATCAGAGAATATAAAAAAATCTAGTAGTAACAAGCATGCATATTTAAACCAACATTCAATAACACTAATTGATACTTTAATTTGAAAGTGTTTTTCTTATTATAAATGATATCTAATCTCTGAAATTTCTGCATTAAAAGTTTCACTTTCAGTATTCATCACAATATTAAAGAGAGAAAAAAATGCTTTCACAGATCTTAACATTAACATTTTCAAGTTGAAGACACCAAAGTTCAAGATAAAGAAATAGCTGTCATTGCTTAACACATTTAAGAATATCTGACAAGAGATGTACAAAAAAGGCATTCCAAGTGGTTCAGAGAAAATAAATGCCAATAAAGGATTTTACTAGGTTTGATTCAAAGTTCTTTACTTTAGTGCATATATCTGAGGAATGTGAGGATATTGTGGCAGATTTGATAAAATGTGCCCAATATGCCTCTCAGATTCTTGAAATAGTTCTGTCTCATGTTTCAAATAATTTGGTTACACAGAAACACCTTGTTCTAGAATTTGCTCTCTTTATATCATATAATTAAGTTGGTCATAATTACAGGATTCGCTTATTATCATACAAGCATTTCCCAAGGTACTGATTCAGACATGGTTTTGTTCAGCCACCTCTCTTTATCTCAGATGTTAATTATCGTTGTTGGAGGACAAGTAAATTAGTCAATCCAATGGAAATTTCACTAGAGAGTGCTCTGTACTTTTGACATTCAGCTACTAAGGCTTATGTGCTCAGTGACTGCAAATCACCAGTGATCCACAGTCTTTTTTATTCTGGAGACAAACTGCTCTTTCTTCTCTTTAATCCCATGGAACTTGCTCATGCTAACAGAACTTTTGCCTGTCAAGATAAAAGTCATTCTAGTGCTTTTACAGTTAAAAATTGAGATGCTTTCCATATGTACCTTGTTGCCATACAAGGTTCCACTTTGACTTTTGAAACTTTTTTTGTTGCCTCTTTTTTTTTTCTTTAAATTGTCCATTGCACAATTTTTGTTTAATGAATCATGAAAACATGTGAATTTACATGTAAGTTTATTCTGAAAATATACTGTCAGTTCATGACACAGAAAAGGAAATTTGTCCTTTATATATTTTTTATATTTATATATCATATTTCTGTTTATGTGTTTCAACAAATATGAGATAAAAGCTAGATTCGATTTTTCCCCTGAAATTCTCATCATTCTACCAAGAGGGATGTTTTTCTTTTTACAACTGTTCAAATGTTTTTACACTGAAGACATTTAGTATATTCCTTATATTGATTGTATGTTAATATTTACTATTATTGATTATTATTGGTAATTTATTTCTTGAATATAAGAACATCCTGTAAGTAAATATAAATATGTATAAATATGTATAAATGGTGATATCTACATAGAATAATGGAATCTAACTGAAATGATCATTTGTATTCTCTTGTATATAAAAGCAATACCATATTCCTACTTAAATCAAATTCCTCAGTAATGGTTACTTGGCTGCATATCCTATAAATGCAACTTATTTGACAGACAAAATTGTTATCTACTAGGCTTGCTGACAATAAGCTCATCATTTCTAGGTCTTTCTAAATTCTGGCTGTCTGGTTCAACTCAGCTGTTTTCATTCAAATACCTCTAGAAGCTAACTGATTCAAACTGGCTTCTCTCATATTCTCAGTAATTGTTCTACTTGGAAAACTGCCTCTGAATTTCACATACTGAACTGTACTAACTCATGAACAAACTCAACTCCATTCCACTACATTCATTGCACTGACTTGCAAATGTACTGAACTTAACTCTTCTCAAGTGAACTAAACCCTGAACAGAATTCTCTCTCCCTGTAATGCTCTTAAATATCTTCCCTTTCCTGGTTGTGCTCTTGAGAGTTGAGGACATCCTATCTCTTACACATTCTGTCAAATCTTTCTCTGATTCATCTCATTTCCGGCCCCTCAATTAGATGCCATTGCTTGGGACTAAAGGTGTGTCACGTGGCAGATCACACAGACCTCGAAAGCCTTTGGATATGATCCCTTGACAGAGCAGCCATATTGATGGATTGAAATTCCAATATATCTTCTTCCTTTCTGTTTAAGCTAAAAATTGTATGCAGTTTAAATTGTACACAGTGGTTTGCTGAGCTGTCCTCATGCATGGGGAATCAGTTTCTGCATCTTTCTGAGTTCCTGTCATTATGTGTGGCTTCCTTTCTTGAGTCATGCCGTTCATGTGGAAGTTTCTCTTACTCAGATCAGATCTTTATCAATTTAATGAAATTCATAGATTTTCATCATCTGTGAAATTGTGGACAAAATCAACATATTTCTTCATTTCCATTCTGATATTAAAACTTTTTTAACGTATAAAGGCCGGTCTAATTCAGCAGTTTTTCTACAATTTATTACTTTTTAGCAAACCTTGTCCCCCCCTTTCTGTTTATCAGATACAATTAGATATTTATGAATGCACGCATATACAGGACACTGAAACACTCATATTACATTCCTGACTCTATGCCATCAAGCTGGACTTCTCAACCATTTAAACACAGAAAAAATAGAGCCATATTATATGAGATGTCAATATACAATATTAAATATGTATCTATTTTCTGATTGTTGTAGAATATCTCTTCCTCATAGGTAATAGCTATGTCTGCATTATAAGACTTTAATCTCCTATTTTGATCTTCTTATTGCACACATTAAATTTGTCTTATACTTTTCTATGCTTAGAATAATGTTCCGTGGCTATTCAGAAGGCTCCCAACTGGGGATCAATATATATATATATATTTGTTGGACATATATGTCCACCAAAACTAGACAATATTGATGAAGCCAAAAAGTACATGCTCACAGCAACCTGACATAGCTGTCTCCTGAGAGGCTCAGCCAGAGGGTTACAAATACAGAGATGAATGCTAGCAGCAAACCATTGAACTGAGATCGGGGTCCCAGTTGGAGGAATTAGAGAAAGGACTGAAGGAGCTGAAGGAGCTTGCAACCCCATAAGAACAACAACACCAGCAAACCACAGCTCCCAGGGACTAAGCTACTATCCAAAGACTACACATGGACAGACCCATGACTCCAGCTGCATATGTAGCAGATGGCCTTGTTGGGCACCAATGGGAGGAGAAGCCCTTGGTCTTGCCAAAGCTAGACCCCCCAGTGTTGGGGAATGTCAGGGCAGGGAGGTGGGAAGGAGAGGAATTGGGGAGGGGAACACTCTCATAGAAGAAGGAGAGGGGGTAATGTGATAGGGGATTAGGGATGGGAAACTAAGAAAGAATACCATTTGAAATGTAAATAAAAATATCCAATAAAAACATTCAACAGAAAAAAAGAAAAATAGCAAATGGTACTGCAGTTGTTAAACTCTGAAAGGTGGTTGCTGCTCTCATCACATAGGTAGACACCAAGAATACTCCTAAATGCTCCAACATATTTAGGAGAGTCCCCAGCAAACATACCCAAAAATAATTTGATGAGCCCTTAATTACAGTCACTGTGAGTTGGAGGATAACTACAAGGAAACATTTTAATCTACTAGTTACACTAATAGCTGTCTCTGTTCTCCTATGTAGATTTTTGGGTGACAAAAGAAATTGAAAATTTGAGTAATGGCCATCTATTCAAATAAAATAAGTGGATGGACATAAAATATTAAGAATATCATTAATTATAAGATATATTGTTTTATTAACTCAATATCCCAGAACTAGTTTCAGGAATAGGAAGAACAGATGAAAAACTTTTTTTTTCTTTTTTCCTTTTTTCGGAGCTGGGGACTGAACCTAGGGCCTTGCGCTTGCTAGGCAAGTGCTCTACCGCTGAGCTAAATCCCCAACCCCCAGATGAAAAACTTAACAATACTTGAAAAGGTCTCCCTTGAAAGGGTTTCAGAAGAAATCAGCTCTGAGGTTACCATCATGACTCAACAATATTACCATTACTATAAAGCCTCTTGCCTCATATGTGGAAGGTTTTTGCTGCCCTTAGAACAAGTCTCATGCACAAGCAAAAGCAATAATGTAAAACATCAATACATCGCTAGAGATGGTCTTTTGCCTGTAACAACCATGTATGAAGTAAAGTATTGGTCAGGAAAATGTCTCCAATTCTTCTAATATACTAATTGCTATCAATTTTAAACAAAAATGGGCCAATGAGCAATCACTTAGATTATTATAAATTTTTTATTTAGTTTTACACTCCAAATGTTATTTCCCTCCTGGTCCATCCTGCAACCCACATCCCGTACCTCCTCCACACAACCCTCCACTCCCACTACCCAATCCTGTCACTGTGAGGATGTCCCCACTTCCCACCCACCAGACCCTAAACTTCCTGGGGTCTCCAGTCTCCTGAGGGTTCGGTCCATCTTCTCTGACTGAACCCAGACCTGGGAGTCCTCTGCTGTATATGTGTTGGGGGCCTCATATCAGCTGGTATATGCGACCTTGTTGATGATTCAGTGTCAGAGATCTTGGGGCTCAAGGTTAATTGAGACTGGTGGTCCTCCAAAGGTTTGCCTTCCTCCTCAGCTTCATCTAGATTTTTCCTAATTAAACAGAGGGGTCAGGAGCTTTTGTTCATTGGTTGCATGCACATATCTCCATCTGACTCTTTCAGCTGCTTGTTGGGTCTTTGGGAGGCAGTCATGAAAGGTCCTGTTTTGTGAGCACCTTACAGCCTCAATAATGGTGTTAGGTCATGGGGCCTACCTAGATCCCACTTTGGACTTGTCGCTGGACATTCTGTTCCTCAGGCTCTTCTCTATTTCCAGCCCTGCATTTCTTCCATGAAGAAATGTGGGTCAGAGTATTGACTGTGGGATGGCAACCATATCATTGACTTGATGCCCTGTCTTTCTGCTGGAGGTGGGTTCAACAAGTTCCCTCTCCACACTCTAGGGCATTTCATACAAGGTGCCCCCTTTGGGTCCTGAGAGTCTCTAACTTTCCATGTCTCTAGGACATTCAGGAGGGTCCTCCCAACCTCCTTGCTCCTGAGGTTGCCTGTTTCCATTCTTTCTGCTGGCCCTCAGTGCTTCACTCCTTTTCTCCGACCCAATTCCAGATCATGTTCCCCTCTGACAACACCCTCATCCCCTTTCCCTCCACTCCCTCCACCCTTGGGGTTGCTTTCTTCTCCCTCCCAAGGGGGACTGAGGCATCCTCACTTGGCCTCTTTAGCTTATTGACCTTTTTGAGTTTTGTGGACTATACCTTGGGAATTCTGTACATTTTTTGGGTTAATATCTACATACTAGTGAGAACATATTGTGCTTGTCTTTTGGGATTTTAGTTATCACCCTGGATGATAGTTTCTAGTTCCATCCATTTACCTGCAAAACTCAGGATGTCCTCATTCTTAATAGCTGAGTAGTATTCCACTGTGTAAATGAACCACATTTTGTGTATCCATTCTTCTATCATTGGACATCTGGGTTGATTCTGTCTTCTGGCTCTCACAAATAAGGCCACTATGAACCTAGTGGAACCTGTGCCCCTGTGGCATGGTGGGGCATCTTTTGGGTAGATTCCCAAGAGTGATATTGCTGGATCCTTAGGTAGGTCCATTTCCAATTTTCTGAGGAACCTCTAAATTGATTTCCAGAGTGGTTGTACCAGATTGCAATCCCACCAGCAATGAAGGAGTGTTCCTCTTTCTCCACATCCTTGCCAACATGTGTTTTAACCTGAGGTTTTGATCTTAACCGTTCTGACTGGTAAAAAGTAGAATCTCAGGGTCCTTTGGATTTGCATTTCTCTGATCACTAAAAACTTTGAACATTTCTTTACGTACTTCTTTGTTTTTTTAATCTTTATTAACTTGAGTATTTCTTATTTACATTTCGATTGTTATTCCCCTTCCCAGTTTCCGGGCCAACATCCCCCTAATCCCTCCCTCTCCCCTTCTATATAGGCTTCCCCTTCCCATCCTCCCCCCATTACTACCCTCCCTCCAACAATAACGTTCACTGGGGGTTCAGTTTTGGCAGGACCAAGGGCTTCCCCTTCCACTGGTGCTCTTACTAGGCTATTCATTGCTACCTATGAGGTTGGATCCCAGGGTCAGTCCATGTATCATCTTTGGGTAGTGGCTCAGTCCCTGGAAGCTCTGGTTGCTTGACATTATTATTCATATGGGGTCTCAAGCCCCTTCAAGCTCTTCTAGTCCTTTCTCTGATTCCTTCATTTTACGTACTTCTGAACCATTTAAGATTCCTTTGTTGGGAATTCCCAGTTTTGTTCTATACCCCATTTTTTGATTGGGTTGTTTGGTTTTGGGGGAAGATTAGCTTCTTGTGTTCTTTATATATTTTGGATACTAGCCTTCTATTGGATATGGTGTTAGTGAAATTTTTTTCCAATCTGTATGATGTCTATTTTTCTTATTGACTATGTCCTTTGCCTTACAGAATCCTTCCAGTTTCATGAGGTCCCATTTATTAATACTTGATCTTAGAGCATGGACCATTTGAGTTCTATTTAGAAAATGTCCCCTGTGCCAATCAGTTCAAGGCTCTTTCCTACTTTCTTTTCTATTAGCTTCAGTGTATTTCCTCTTCTTTCGAAGTCCTTGATCCACTTGGACTTGAGCTTTGTGAAAGGTGACAAATATTGGTCTATTTTCATTTTTCTACATAGAGACTGCCAGTTAGACCAGCACCAGTTATTGAAGATGCTTTTTTTTGTATATTTTGGCTTCTTTGTCAAAGATCAAGTGTGCACAAGTGTGTGTTGTTACTTCTGGGTCTTTAATTCTATTCCATTGTTCAACCTGTATGTCTCTGTACCAATACCACACAGTTTTTATCACTACTGCTCTGTAGTAGAACTTGAGGTCAAGGATGATGATTCCCCCAGCCATACTTGTATTGTCAAGAATTGGTTTCACTATTATGATTTTTTTGCCATTCCAGATGAATTTGAAAATTGTTCTTTTCACGTCTTTGAAGAAGTGGGATGGGATTTTGATGGGCATTGCCTTCAGTATGATGGCTATTTTTAATGTGTTAATTCTCCAAATTCATGACCATGTGAGATCTCTCCATTTTCTGAAATCTTGCTCAAGTTCTTTCTTCAGAGACTTAAAGTTCTTAACATAAAGATCTTTTACTTGTTTGGTTAGAGTACTCCAAGATATTTTATATTAGCTATTGCTATTGTGAAAGAAGCGGTTTCCTGAATTTCTTTCTCAGCCGGTTTATGATTTGTATAAAGGAAGGCTACTGATTTATTTGAGTTAATTTTATATCTGTCATTTTGCTGAAAGTTGTTTTTCAGCTGAAGAAGTTCTCTGGTAGAATTTTTGGGGTCGCTTACATAGATTATCATATAATAGTGATATCCTTAATTCTTCTTAGCCAATTTGCATCCCCTTGATCTTTTTTTCTTATTGTTCTAGGTAGCACTTAAGTATTATTGAATAGATATGGTCAGAGTGGGCATCTTTGTCTTGTCCCTGATTTTAGTGGGATTGCTTCAAGTATCTCTCCATTTAATTTAATATTAGCTGTTGTTTTCCAGTAAATTGCTCTTATTATGTTTAGGTATGGGCCTTGAATTCCTGATCTCTCCAATACTTTTAACATGAAGGGTGCTGTATTTTGTCAACTGCTTTTTCTACACCTAAGGAAATGACCATGTGATACGTTTTCTTTGAGTTTGTTTATGTGGTGGATTACGTTAATGTATTTTCATATATTGAACCAACCTTGCCTTCTTGGTGTGAAGCCTACTTGATCATGGTGATTGATAGGTTTGACTTGTGCTTGGATTCAATTGGCAAAAATTTTATTGAATATTTTTTGCATCAATATGCACAAGCAAGATTGGTCTGAAGTTCTCTTTTTTGATAGTGTCCTTGAGTGGTTTAGGTATCAGAGTACTTCTGGCTTCATAGTATGAATTAGATAGTGTTCCTTCTATTTCTATTTTATGGAATAGTTTGAGGAACATTGGTATCAGGTCTTCTTTGAAGGTCTGCTAGAATTCTGAACTAAATCCATTTGGTCCTGGGCCTTTTTTGGTTGGGCGTTTTTAAATGACTTCTTTTATTTCCTTGTAGGATATGGGCCTGTTTAGAAAAATTTCCTGCTCTTTATTTAACTTTGGTATGTGGTATCTGTCTAGAAAACCATCCATGTCATCTAGATTTTCCAGTTTTGTTGAGTATAGGCTTTTGTAGAAAGATCTGATGGTTTTTTAAATTTCCTCCATTTCTGTTGTTATGTTTCTCTTTTCATTTCTGATTTTGTTAATTTGGACACTGATTCTGTGCTCTTAGTTAATTTTGCTAGGAGTTTATCTATCATGTTGATACTTTCAAAGAACCTGATTTTGGTTCTGCCGATTGTTTGTATTGCTCTCTTTGTTTCTATTTGTTTGACTTTAGCCCTGAGTTTGACTATTTTCTGCCATCTACTCCTCTTGGGTTAATTTGCTTCGTTTTGTTATAGAACTCTCATGTGTGCTGTCATGTTGCTAGTGTAAGATCTCTCCAGTTTCTTTACTGGTGTACTTATTGCTATGAGTTTTCGTCTTAGCACTACTTTGTGTCCCATAAGTTTGGGTATGATGTGACAATATTTTTATTAAGTTTCAGGAAGTCTTTTATTTCTTTCTTTATTTCATCTCAGACTCAATTATCATTGAGTATGAAGTTGTTCAGTTTCCACATTTATGTGGGCTTTCTGTTGTTTTTGCTGTTATTGAAGACCAGATATAGGACATGGTGGTGTGATAGGATGCATGAGATTATCCCAATCTTCTTGTATCTGTTGAGGGTTGTTTTGTGACCAATTACATGATCGATTTTGGAGAAGGTACCATGAGGTGCTGAAAAGTGGATGTATTCTTTTGTTTTAGTGAGAAATATTCTGGAGATGTCTGTTAAATCCATTTGGTTCATATTTATTAGTTTCACTGTGTCTCTGCTTAGTTTCTGTTTCAATGACATGTCCTTTGGTGAGAGTGGGATGTAGAAGTCTCCCACTATTACTGTGTGTGGTTCAATGTGTGTTTTGATATTGAGTAAAGTTTCTTTAATGACTGTGGGTGTCCTTGTATTGGGGACACAGTTGATCAAAACTGAGGCATTCTCTTGGTGGATTTTCCCTTCAATGAATATGAAGTGTCCTTCCTCATCACACTTGATAACTTTTGGTTGAAAGTCTATTTTATTGGATATTAGGATGTCAACTGCAGCTTGTTTATTGGAACAATTTGCTTAGAACTCCTTTTTCTATGCTTTTACTCTGAGACTGTGCTGTCTTTTTTATTGATGTGTGTTGCTTATATGCAGCAAATTGCTGGATCTTATTTGCATATTCAATCTGGTAGCTTATGTCTTTTCATAGGTGAGTTGAGTCTGTTAATATTGAGAGATATTAAAGTTAGGTGACTGTTGGTTCCTGTTATATTTGTTTTGGTAGGTAGCTTTATGTGCTTGTGTTTCTCTCCCTTTGGCTCTGTTGTGGGATCCTTAATATTTTGTGTGGTTTTCATGCAGGTATCTTTCTTGTATTTGAGTTTTACTTCTAGTATTACCTATAGGGCTAAATTGGTGGATAGATACTGTTTGAATTTGGTTTAGTCCTGGAATATTTTTGTTTCTCCATTTATGTTGATTGAGAGTTTTGTTGGTTATAATAGCCTGCTCCTAACCCAAAGCATCCAGGAAATTCAGGACACAGCAAAAAGATCAAATCTTAGAATAATTGGAATAGAGGAGAACTTAGATTCACAGCTCAAAGTACATGAAAACTTCTTCAATCAAAACTTCCCCAACCTAAAGAGATAGCCATAAAGGGACAAGAAGCCTACCAAGTACCATACAAATGGGACCAGAAAAGAAAATCCTCTCATCAAATAATAATCTAAACACTAAATGCACAGAACAAAGAAAGAATATTAAAAGCTGCAAGGAAAATGACCAAGTAACATATAAAGACAGACCTATCAGAATTACACAAGACCTCTCAACAGAGACTATGAAATCCAGAACAGCCAGGTCAGAGGTTATGCAGACTCTAAGAGAATCACTTAGATTTTAAAATTAGTGAAGTCCAATTAATCATCTGTCAGTTTTCACTATGGAATTTATGCTACAAATGCATACAACTGAAACACAGCTTGTAGAGTAACCAAGTATGTCCATCAAAACTAAAATAAAAAAAACCTACATTTGATTATATTCAAATTATCTTCCAAATTAGATAAAGAAGTTGTTTTTTATTTCAGATTTATTTATTGCAGAATTGAAGCTTCACATATTTATAATTAAAAGCAAATAGGTATTTGAGAAATTAAACATATGTTTAAGTTTCCATATAAACACTTAAAGATTAATTTTTTTAGTGTTTTTATAGTAATGCTTTTATTTTCCCATTATATGCTATCCAAACCTAACATTACCTAAAATATATTTGAAAATACAATCTAGCCAATTATCTTGATTTAAATCTAATAAAGTTACGAAGGATAGTAACAAATTTTTTTTGTTTTGTTTTTTTTTGTTTTGTTTTGTTTTTATAGTAGTGAGCATATAGACTGTATCATCCTTACTGCTGAATTTGATTCTTATATTTTTTATCTCAGAGAAAAGTATCATCTCAGCCTCTACTGGCTTAGGTGAGTACTTGGTAGAAAAGTGGCTGTAATGACTGGAAAGAAACAGCAAAAGATGAAAATAAGGTCACAGACATTGTCGCAAGCATTACTCCCACAGGCAGTGCAGAGCTGTAATATCAAAGTTTCCTGAGGCACATCCCTGATGCCTCCTTTGGAGCTATCAAGACCTTTGTTGCTAGGGAACTGCCTAGTCAAAATCGTTTTCGGGAGGAATGACCTGGTACCAGTGCTGAGTCATGACCTTAGAGAAGGAGAAATATTATTTAATACTTCCCACAGGCTTACCATTTTCTCAGTTTAGTGAAAAAAAAAAGACAGAGTTAGGGAGAGAGATAGAGAATGGATGTTCTACAAGAATGGAATTTTATTTGAAATGGTTGTATTTAGGGATTTTTCTAAGCCATGATCTTCTAATATTTTACATCTTCAGTGCTGTAAATCTGTATATCATATAAAATCACAAAGGCACTTTATGACAAAATACTTATATCAAAAATATAAATAAACATCCAATCAGAATTAGTTTTTATATATAATATTTTATGTAAACCTATAACATATCATAGAAAAATGTATTAATCCTTACTCTACCATTGAAAATACATTTGAAAATATCTACATTTCCATTTTAAAATCTATTCTTGTAATCATAGCAATGAGGAAGAGATATGATGGCCAACTTTGACTATAGAAGCCTTTATCTATAAATAAGAGTAAGCACAAAATTAAAATTATATTGATTTTTAAAATGCCAATAAATATTTATATCTCTATATACCAATAGAAAATTTCTAAGGATATTTCTTAAAATATATGGGAAGTTGAAGGAGTAGTATAACTTATCATGTAAAAGTAGTTCTCTAAATAAAATACAAAGTTTGACAGTGTAATGCTTATAAAATAATACCCATGTTATAAATTCTCATTAATGAAATTTCTAATATTATATTTAATGAAAATTTCAATGTCATTTACATACTGAACACTAAGCAGTTTTAAATTCCAAACACTCTGATATAGCATGATCCTTCTTTTTTACACAACTCAGGTTTACATCACAATTCTGTGATAAGACAGCAGGTGATACCTGACTAGAGATATAGGCCAGAAGTGATTGCCACAAAACAACAAAAGTAACTACCAGAATTCAGGTACACAGACTGTATATATGTGATAAGAAGGCATAGAACCTTGTGTGCAAATCCATCTCTGAAAAGCAATGTTGGGAAATCTTTGGGGGACTCTGACTGTCTAGGCTATTAAAGTCACAAAGCTTTGTGTTCATCTGAGTGATATTTCCTCAGTGATAAGGGTAATGGACAATCAAAGATGACTCTGATGTTTATTGGGTCTCTACACGTGCAAACCTGTTCAGTGAACCCATAGACATAAGAACATAAAAATGCATGCATGTACAATATGTACACATAATTATGAAAAAGGAAAAACAGCTTTCCAGAAAAATGTAATACTATTAGTATCATCAAGTCATGAATGACTATGTAATATTTTTATAATAATTGGAAAAATAGGCAAGAAACAGATAAATTATTTCAAATTAAACATTAAAATTGCCAAACTTTTAGCATATTGGTGTGGTTTAAAATGATAAGTAGGCTGATAATTGTGATATATTGTAGTTCTACATTAGAGTAGATTGAAATTGTATAGGGACAATTTTGTTTATATTCTTAACATATTCTTCTTCCTTTCAATTTTAAGCTTCTGTTTTCAAATTTTGTGAAAAGTTCATTAAAAATAAAATTTTTAACAATTTAATGGGAATCTGAGTTTGCATAGTATGATGGCCTCAAACATTAAGGAAATAGAAATTCCAAAACAGTGAAAGATGTATATATATATATATATATAAACCTTTTAGTCCTTGAAGAAAGAAATTGAAGAAGATATCAGAAGATGAAAACGATTTCCCATATTCCTAGGATTAACATAGTGAAAATGGCCATTGTACCAAAAGCAATCTATAGATACAATGCAATTCCAATCAATATTTCAACATAATTTTTATAGACCTTAAAAGAGAAATTCTCAACTTCATATGGAAAAACAAAAGACCCAGAATAGCCAAAACAATCCAGAGCAATAAAATAAATTTGAGAGAAATCACCATTCCCTGACCTCAAGCTATGCTACACACAGATCAGTAAGCTAAACAGTGCATGGTATTGGTACAGAAACAGACATGTTATTCAACATAATTGAGTAGACAACTCAGAAATCAACCCAGACACCTATGGACACTTGAATTTTGATTAAAAAAAAAAAGCCACAACCACACGATGGGGGAAAAACGTCTTCAACAAATAGATGGCCTAACTGGATCTTTACAAATAGACGTATATTTATCACCCTGAACAAAGCTCAAGTCCAAGTGGATCAAGAACCTCAACATAAAGCAAAACACACTAAATTTCATAGAAGAGAAAGTGGGGAATAACCTTGAACACAAGGTACAGGTTATCCAAATTGTGCAGAAGACATTTCGCTAAACACCAATGGTTCAGGCTCCATGATCAACAATTTGTAGATGGGATCTCAGGAAACTGTAAAGCTTCTTTAAGCTAAAGAACACTGTAAACAGCACAAAGCAGCAGCCTACAAATTGGTAAACATTCTTTACCCACCCAGATATAGGTTTGACAGAGGACTCATATCCAAAATTTGTAATTTACTGAAGAGGTTAAACACTAACAACCCAAATAAACCAATTAAAAAATGGGATACAGAGCTAAACAGAGAGTTCTCCACAGAGGAATCTCTCTATTGCCCCCTCCCCCAAAACTAGAAATTCAGTTGAACAAACATAAAGACAGGTAGGTTCATGCCATTCATCTTATCATTTGCATTTTAGGTGTACTTATTTCTGGTTTTCATTGCTAAGAAATATCTTTATAGTTCCTGAGTAATAAATGGTAGTTATGAGCCATATCTTCAGCACTTGTAGTTCTTTATATCTACTAATAATTTATACCAAAATATGATAAGGATAACTCTGTAGACTTCATAAATAGAAAATATCAAATTTTGAAGTATTAGTAAATTTTATTTAAGAAATTCAAAAGAAGTCACGAGAAGTATCAGGAGATTAAAGTAGCCTAAAGGGGAAGAATTTAGTAACACCTATGTAATATGAAAGAAAAGAAGGTAATGTTAGGGCTGAAAGGCCCCTGGGCTCCAACCGCATAGGTAGCAATGAATAGCCTAGTAAGAGCACCAGTGGAAGGGGAAGCCTTTGGTCCTGCCAAGACTGAACCCCCAGTGAACGTGATTGTTTGGGTGGGGGCAGTAGTGGGAGGAGGATGGGGAGGGGAACACCCATAGAGAAAGGGAGGGAGAGGGGTTAGGGGGATGTTGGCCAGGAAACCAGGAAAGGGAATAACAATCGAAATGTAAATAAGAAACACCCAAGTTAATAAAGATGAAAAAAAAAAAAGATATACTACAAAAACTGTTAAAATAAAAGTTAAAAAAAAAGAAATGGTTATAGAAACTGATACCAAGGAAAGGTTAAAAAAGCACATTATTTCATAAGCAAACTAATAAATAATATTCTATCAAAATAGGGGGTTCCTGAATGGAGGCTTTTGAACATGTAGTCTGCATTGATTTTAGAAAGGATATGTTATCTAATAAAATTGCACTATTCAGTAAATGATTTCTCTCCAGATATTAGGCAGTGAGACTGCAGAGGTCCTCCCACCAAATGATAGTTATTGCCATAGCTAGCAAATGTTCAACATTGGAGTATTCTCATTGCTGGTTATTTCACACACTCTGGATGCAGAACACAGGTAAATAAGCTGAAACCAAAGCGGGAGCTCTCTCCCTGGTGGCTAGGGTTTATAGTGCCAGAGGGGCTGTGAAGATTGTCAGTGGGGTGCAACGGATCACACTCAACTGCATATACTGGGAGCTATAATACTGAGGATACTAGAAAGATATCCCCACTAGTGAATTGGTATAGAAGTTTTCAGAGCAACCAACCACTTCCAATTTAGATTTAATTTCTTTATGTAGGAGAGCATACATGCCTGTTACTGTTTAATGACTTGGTTAAATGACTATGGCTAATAAGGTCATAGGCACTATGGAGAGCATAGTATTGATTTTCCATGGATCAAACATGTAGTTAAACTGTTTACTAATCACTTTTGTTTAATCCATAAATAATATAGCTTCTAGCCTTAGAGAAGCTTCTAGGAAGTAAGTATGATCAAATATAAGGCTTAGAGCCGTCCAAATAATTAGAATAAATAACTATTTTATGCTCATCCCCAAATGAGACCTCTATGTTATTTCCCTATAAAACTCTGGGAATATGGCAACCAAGAGCTATTTGCAATTTATATTGGAAATTGTAGTCTGGTAGAAAAAGAGTCCATTTCCTTTTAAGAGTTATTATTGGCACATTTACTAAGCTCCGGTAGAAGGCCACATAACCATGAAATTATAGGCAGCAGAAATTAGACTCAATGGGTGGAAATATAAAAGGACACAAAGTTGGATTGGTGGGGAAAGGGGTGGATCTTTGGGAATATAACAATAGCGGCAACAAAACGAACCTAGTGAGAACACACCACACATTTCAGACACAGAAATTTGAGGGATGGAAGTAGAATTTATCCTAAAATTCTTTCTTATTAAGGACTAGATTGTAGAGGAATTTTAATCCAGCAACATGGCTGCTCTGAATAGCATCCAAAAATATGAAGACAAGCCTGGGATTACATTATGATCGGGCTGGAAGACTGACAAGCCGAAGAAAACTCTTGTAATCCTTAACCATGAAGATAGTGTTAGTTTGTAGAATTAAGCAACTATGTTTAAAAGTGACAACTAGTTGAGGGGCAGACAAAGAATCGTAGAATCATAGAACAACTCGACAAATGAGTCAGAGATCAGATAAGTCCAACTCTCATGAGAACAGTACAAGGAGAGACAACTTAAGAGCAGTAATGGGAGAGTGGGTTATATGTGCGTGTATGGCAATTTGGCTGGGACAGTTTTACAGAGACAGCTTGCAGAGAGAACAATCTAGACATAGATGAAGACAGTACAAGCCAGAGAATGAGAAGAAGCCAGAAGATTAAAGCATATTGCCTAAATCATTGTGAGGCTAAGTACAGCAATTCAGTGAGAAGCTCAGAGAACTCAGATTGAAGCAGTCAGCTTGTAGAGGAGATGGAGCTAGAACAGGTGATTTGAATCACTCAGTCAGAGTTCAGAAAGAACTAGAAAGGGTGAGCTTATTCAGCAGTAAGTCTCTGAGACAACACATCTGGTGAATAAAAGTTAATTGTACACTAGCTCTCATTATCTCCAAAGGTATTATGTGTGGGGCAGTGAAAGGCACCCTTGTTCCCTGTTGAGGATGCTTAAACCCCAGAGACCCTGAAGGGATGATAGGCATTTCTCCTGACTCCCAGGAAACCAAGCCCATCACTAGCCCAGAGCTCTTTATAAATTTGTGACCATTAGTCACATAAGGGCAATGCCCAAGCCCCTTCACAAGTAGAGGAAATGACCACAGGTCATGTAGGCTGAAGACAGATCTCCATTATAATGAGGTACTTAAAGGCCTGGAAACTTAGCAAATGAATTTCTATTCTTTCTATGGCAGATGGGAGGAAATATAGAGACCCACAGGTAAAGAACAAGACAGGGAATGAGAAAACTTGACTTGAACCCTCAGCCCTAAACAGTTGTCTCCATCAAGTTGCTCCTATTGGGGATCAGGTTATTCTGTGGAAGAGGTGGCAGAAAAAGTGCAGAGCCAGAGGAAAGGGAGGACTCCAAGGAAATATGATCTTGTAAATCTATGTGATCATTGCACATATAAATTCACAGAGACTGGAAGAGAAGGTACAGGGACTGAGTGGACTCTACCTCATGATATCCTAGAGATAAAAGCAGTAGACAGTTCCAAAGACAATGCATCACTAATCCAAAACAATCTACAGTTGATAATGACTTCCAAATTAAAATGTAGATTTCACCACAGGTATCTCACCTGGAAAATGACTTCTCTTAGGTGTAGGCTGCATGTCCAGCGGTCAGTGGCCAACAGAAAAGAATTACCTGTGGCGATTTGTTGCCTAATCAAGTATTTTCACGTTTTCTTATTTGATTTGTATATTTTCTTGTTTTAACCCTTGAGGTTCTTTAGGTATATATTATGGCTCCCAGAGTTTTGTTCATTTGTTTGTTTTATGCATGAGAGCACACTAGCTCTCTTCGGACACACCAGAAGTAGGCATTGAGTTCCATTAGAGATGGTTGTGAGCCACCATAAGGTTGCTGGGACTTAAACTCAGGCCTTATGGAAAATATATAAAATTATTATATATTTTATTTATTTACATTTCAAATGTTATCCCCTTTCCCAGTTTCCCCTCTGCAAACCTCCTATCCCACCCCCTTACTCTGCTTCTATGAAGGTGCCCTTCCACTCACCCACCAACTCCCACCTTACTACAATACCATTCCTCTACACTAGGGCATTACGCCTTCACAGAACCAAGGGCCTCCTTTCATATGAATGGCAGATAAGGCCCTTTAACTCCTTCAATCTTTTCCCTAACTCCTCCATTGGGGTCCCTGTGATCAGTCCTATGATTGGCTTTGAGCATCTGCATCTGTATTGCTCAGGATCTGGCAGAGCCTCTCAGGAGACAGCTGTATCAGTCTCCTGTCAGAAAGCACTTCTTGGCATCAGCAGTAGTGTCTGGGTTTGGTCTCTGCATGTGGGATGATTATAATAGCCAGAAACTGAAAACAACTGAGATTTCCCTGAACAGAGGAATGGATACAGAAAATGTGGTACATTAACACAATTGAATTCCATTCGGCTACTAAAAGCAATGACTTCATGAAATTTGCAGGCAAATGGATGGATCTAGAAAATATTATTCCGAATGAGATAACTCAGTCACAAAAGAACACACATGGTATGTACTCATTGATAAATGGATATTAGGCAAAAAGCTTGGAATAGCCACAATACAACTCACAGACCACATGAAGCTCAAGAGGGAGGAAAACCAAAAGGTGGATGCTTCAGTCCTACTTAGAAGGGAAAACAAAATAATCAGGGAAAGTAGAGGGTGGGAGGGACTGGGTAGGAAGAAAGGGAGAAAGGGAGAAAGAGGGACAGAATCTGGTATGGGAGGAGATGGAGGAGATGTACAGAGGGTCAAGAAATTGAACAGAGTTGTGTACCAATGGGGGATAGGGAACTAGGGGTAGCAACCAAAAAGTCCCAAATGCCAGGAAAGCAAGAAAGTCTCAGGACCCCACAGGAATGACATTAGCTGAAATACCCCACAGATGGGGTTGAGAACCTGTTGAGAATATATCTAGAGGTAGGCATGGTGCCTGGTTAAGAGATAGGGCCATCCACCCATCTCTGAAATTTTAACCCAAAATTGCTCCTTTCTGAAGGAAATACAGGGACAAAGAGTAGAGCAGAGACTGAAAGACTGCAATCAGTGTTCTTAACCCTTGAACCATCTCTTCAGCCCCATGGCTTCCAGTTTGGAAGAGAAATTTTAACCCAATGTGGATGCTATAACTGGAATACAGACATGCTCTTAGTACTTAAATTTAATCACAAACAATGTAGGGAAGGTTAGTTTGCAGAAGGAGAAGCCATGTTTGAAAGGGACATCTAATTGGAGGGCAGTCAGTTGAATTGAGTTTAGTCAGTCACCTCAGGAGACAAGGCAGTGGAATTAAATTCAGTTCCATTCAGTTCATGCAGCAGAGACAATTGAAGCCAGAGAATAAGAGGAAGCCAGAAGATTAGAAAAAAAAATTGCCTGAATTAGTTTCAAGTCAAGAAGAGCAATTCAGTGAGAAGCTGAGAGAAGTCAGATTGAATCAGTGAGCTTGGAAAGGAGATTGGGCCAGGACAGCTGAGTTGAACCAGCCAATCAAGAATTGCAAAACAACTAGAAATAGTGAGCTTATCCAGCAGTAAGCCTCCAAGATGACAATTACTTCAGGTGAATAAACTTATTTTTACAAAATATGTTTTCATGGGATTTCTGAGTGGGCATTCAAATGGGTTGCTGAGTCTATATCTTTTTCTTGTGCCTTTTCTTGGGCTATATTTGTTCTTTTTGTTTTCCTCTAAATATGTTTTAGTTTTTGTTTTGTCTTAATATACTTTATTTTACTTTATTTTATTATTATCTGTTGGCAGCTTGTTTTTTTTTTCAGAGATAAAAATGGTAGATCTGAATAGGAGGAGGAAAGGGAGAACTGAGGAGTAGAGGGGAAATGGATAAACTCAGGATAAATTGTGGGAGGAAAAATATTTTTCATAAAAAGGAAAAAATTTCATACAAGAAATAATTTTGTTTTTAGAAAATTATATTAATGAACAATATTGTATATTTATTGAGTAATATTTACTATTATAATTAAGTTAGTTGATGCTTAAAAGTTTGTAAATACATATTTGAGTATTTATTTTTAATTTATTTTTGGAAATAAGTCTATAAGATTTGAGGTTAGTGTTGTCAGTCATACAACTTCTCCGAATGTTTTATTTGATTGTATTTTAAGCATAATTTAATTAGAACTGGAAATATTTCACATTCAACATTAAAGGTTATATAAAGAAAAAATTAGTTCTTTGTCAATGAACTATGTTTTATTTGATTGTATTTTAAGCATAATTTAATTAGAACTGAAAATATTTCACATTCAACATTAAAGATTATATAAAGAAAAAACTTAGTTCTTTGTCAATGAGGTATGCTCAACCTTCTGATGGTCTTCAGTGCATGTCAAAAACTACACAGTAATTTAAGTTTTAAAGGTATCTTTAAAATACATAGTTTTGATGATAAATACTAAATATAATTCAGAAAATTTATGTGAAGTTTTTTAATGAATACTCACATAATATTTAAGATTTATCAACTTGACATAAAGTAGGATCATCACTAAGGAGGGCGAATCCTTTGAGAAATTATTTCCACTAGACTGGCCTGTAAGAAAGAATGTGAGACACTGTCTTGATTAATCATTAATATGAGAGGACTGCTACTGTGTGCTGTAGTCTACTGTGTGCTGTTCCTTCATTGGGTAGATAGACCTGCGTTGCCTAAAAATGTAAGCTAAATGAGCTATGGAGAATAAACCTATAAACTTTTTTTCCAGTTCTTACTTTAAAGTCTCACCTGGAGCCTCAGCCTTGGTTTCCTTAGGTTACAGACTGAAACTTGTGTGCTAAATCATTCAGTTACTCCTCCAAGGCACTCTGGTTACTGTTTCACCACAACAACAAAGAACACAACCAGTTCAATTGTATATAAGAAATTAGTCATTGTACACTGTAAATTTCCAAGTACAGTGAAAAACTGTAAAGGAGGATAAATTGTACCAGATTATTTGAAGAAACTCCTATCTTGTATCTGCAATTTATTTACCTACTAAAGTTGCCTTCCTGTAGTTGAAGATTTAATCTGTACTTTATTAATGTGAGATAATTCTATCTGTTCCTAAATGTGATGAGTTCACAACTTGTTTTTCCTGTTATTCCAAGGAAGTCAGACTCCTGGGAAATGATAGGGAAAAAATGGGGATACATTAGAACCACGCTTTCACAAGTCTGAAAGGGCAGAAGAATATATGCACATACAAAACTTAAACATATACAAGAAAAAGCTCCTTTAAATATATACCATAAGAGAAACAAATGGTAATACTAATGAATTACAGGAGGCTATGTGGCTATTTTTTTAGTGAGAAATTCATATTCTTATTCACAGGAAAGCTCAGACTCCATTTGCTTTCCTTTTGGCAAAATAACCAAGTTATATTAATGAATAACTAAGGTAGATCTTCTACTGGTTAGGGCTGGAAAAGAAGAAAAGAAACAAGTGTAAAACACACATAGTCTAGTAGGTAAGAAAATGGCTTGTGCCTATAAAAATTAAAATGTTTAGAATATTACCATCTTCCTCCTTACTCCAATCGCTTCAATTCCTCACTTAAGTGCACCAGTGAGGACCAAAAAGTAGGAGACAGCCAGTCTCAACTGAAAAGATATAAATAAAAAAATGTGTCACCCAGGGAAGGCAGCAGGCCAAGAAGAAGAAAATATTCTATTGAGATACATTTATGAATGCCACAACTCAAAGGAGCACATGGTTATGAGATCTGTGATTTACTAGACTTAATTAGAAGATTATAATATGCTTCTCTCCTGTAATTTACCACTCTATATCATTCCACTAGAATATTAACTGTTGTTTGAAGCTAAAGAGCTTACAAGACACAAATCATCTTGAGGCTCTATATTCTGTATGATGATGTACATAATTCCCTTTTATCTTAATTAAAATATAATCATATTACCTACATTGTCATTGACGCCCTATCCAAAGGGTCCTCTTTCTTCTCATTCTCATCTCACCAAAGACCTCCACCTATAATGTTCTCTCAATGCAACATGCTGAGTTTATTTATTGCTGTGTACATGATTTCAGGCCTTATTACTTGGAATTGGATACCAAACTGTTATGTTAAATTTCTGTGGAAGGTTAATTCTCCAGTGTCTCATCAGTCATTAGTTATCTATAGTTCCTTATCGAGGGGTGGAGCTATATGATATTTTCACCTTCCAAGTGAGCATATGTATTGATGTTACAATTATTTAGCTCTTGTTTAGGCAGTCATATCAATACAGTATTATGGTGATAATTCCCTTGTCATTTTGAGAAGACATACTTTCTTGCCCTCGGTTCTTACAATTTTTCTGCCTTTTCCATAATATTCCCTCAGCCGAAATATAAGAATTTTGTTGTTGATGTCTCTGTTAGGGCTGAGCAGTCAATACTCTGTTATCCTGTGTATTTGGCCTGTTGTGGTTCTCTTTAGTGATTTCTATTTAACATAAAGAGACATTTACTGTAGAAGCAATGAGATATGTAAGTGCAATGTTAACTGAGAAATTGTGCTAGTCTAATAGGGTGGTAGTACTAGCTTCTATTCTAAAACATAGAACCTCAATTGACACAAGTACTGCAATCACAGTTTCTAGTCATGATATCTTTCCCATTGAGAAGGTCTCATGACCAATAAAAAAAAATACTTGTTTATCACCAAGGTATGAGTGCCACTATTGTACATTTAGAATATCAGCCATGGCTTGTCATTGTCATTTATAGACATCAGTCCTGAGAAGAACTACTGATTTTCTTCCCCTTCGGCCACTTATATATGCACTTCTGGTACTATAAGAGCTAGTCCTCAGAAAGGATGCTTTCAGATCATACCCACCATCAACCTTCCTAGTCTTTTGTCAAGTGAACACTATAGTGTAAGGAAAGGACATAGTCAATAAGAAAAATCGGCATCCTACAAATTGGGGAAAAAAACTTCATTAACCACACGTACGATAAAGGGCTAATATCCAAAATATATATTGAACTCAAGAACCCAACCACCAAAAAACCAAACAACCCCATCAGAAAATGGGACATAGAACTAAACCAAGAATTCCCAACAGATGAATCTCAAATGGCTGAGAGACACCTAAAGACATGTTTGAAGTCCTTAGTGATGAGAGAAATCAAAACGACCCAGAAATTCCATTTTACATCAGTCAGAATGGCTAAGGTCAAAACGTCAGGTGCACATGTTGGTGAGGGTGTGGAGAAAAAGGAACACTGCTCCATTTCTGGCAGGATTGCAAACTGCTACAACCACTCTGGAAAACAATTTGGAGGTTCCTCAGAAAATTGGAAATAGACCTACCTAAAGACCCAGAAATACCACTCTTGGGAATATACCCAAAAGATGCCCCACCATGCCCCAGGGACATATGTTCCATTATGTTCATAGTAGCCTTATTAGTAACAGCCAGAAGTTTGAAATGACCCAAATCTGCCATGACAGAAAAATAGATACAGAAAATGTGGTTCATTTACATAATGGAATACTACTCAACTATTAAGAAGGAGGACATCCTGAGTTTTGCAGGCCAATGGATAGAACCAGAAAATATCATCCTGAGTAAGGTAATTCAAACCCAAAAGGACATGCACAGTATGTTCTCACTAATAAATTGATATTATCCCCCCCCCAAAATGTACAGAATACCCAAGATACAGTCCACAGAACTCAAAAAGGTCAACAAGCTGAGGACAGCTCAGTCCCACATGAAAGGGAGAAGAACGCAACCACAAGCAACCACGAAGGGGAGAGGTGGAGGGGCAGATCGGGTAATGGGTGAGGGGAAAAGGACTGAAGCCCTGAGGGCTACCAGAAAGAATGGAAACAGGAAACCTCAGGAGGATTCTCCAGAATGTACTAGAGAACAGGGAAGTTAGAGATTCTTAGGACTCAAAGTGGGGAACTTAGTCCCCTACAGTGGGAAGAGGGAATTTGTAGAGCCCACCTCCAGCAGAAAGACAGAGCATCAAGTGAGGGAGGGGGTTGCCATCCAACAGTCAGTACTCTGACCCATATTAGTTCCTATATGAAAGAAATGCAGGGATGGAAACAGAGAAGAGCCTGAAGAAAACAAGGTCTGGTGACAGGTCCAAAGTGGAATCCAGCTCAAGGGGAGGCCCCATGATCTAATTCCATTACTAAGGCTATGAGGCATTCACAAAATGGGACCTATCATGACCATCCCCCAAGAGACCCAACAATCAGCTGAAAGAGTCAGATGCAGATATGTGCACCCAACCAATGAACAGAAGCTTCTGACCCCTCTAGTTGAGTGAGGGAAAAGTGGGAGGAAGCTGAGAAGGAAAGTAATCCTGTAGGAGGACTAGCTGTCTCAATTAACCTTGACCCCCAAGGTCTCTCAGACATTGGATCACCAACCAGGCAGCATACACCAGCTGAGATGAGGCCTTCAACACATATACAGCAGAGGACTCCCAGGTCTGGGTTCAATCAGAGAAGATGCACCTAACCCTCAAGAGACTGGAGGGCCCAGGATGTTTAGAGGTCTGGTTGGGTGGGGTGGGGACATCCTTTTGGAGACATGGGAGGAGGAGGCAGCATGAGATGTGGAACAGTAAGAGGGATCAAACGGGAGGGGAATATATCTTGAGTGTAAAAATAAATATAAATAAATAAATAAATAATGGAAGAACTTATACTTACCTCATCTTCTCAAGAGCAAACACGGACAGCAGTATAGCATCCATTATTTTGTGAGTCTCTTGGACTCTTCCTTTCTAATAACTTGTAAAGAACTTTCTTGAACCTACTGTTGGGATATTTCATTAGAGTCCAGGTATTCTTCATATTAACACCACTACCACCACCACCACCACCACCACCACCACCACCACCACCACCACCACCACCACCACCACCAAAACCACCATCTTCATCATCTTCTTAATTATCACAATGTAATATATTAAACATGTCTTTGAGTATAATAATTACTCGTGAAAGATAAAAGAAAAATAGGTAAATTACAGGTTGTTTTACGGTTTGATTATGCTATAAATACATCATTTTCCTTTTTCTCTATAATTCCCCCAACCAACCATTCCTGTCCTCTTTCATATTCTTGGCATCTCTTTCTTTAATGTTTTTGAATATCCATCTTTTCTGGGTTTTGCTTTAAGATCTTGATCCTTTGGATACTGGGAAAGGAAGGCACCCGAAAAGAATTTCTCTGCTTTCCACTGTGTCTTATATGTATTTTCAGATGATTCCCAATTACTCCTGATTCTTCTGAAGGTCACATAGATGCTCTAGAGAGATCCTCTGTGTACTTGGAGTCAAATCCATTTTCAGGTTTTCCAGTTCTTACAGTCACCTCTGTCAGATACCAGTGCTAGTCAACTGGCATCTCTCAAATAGTCAGTGTCCTATGCTGACCATGTCTTCTATCCAGACTCTTCACCAAAGACACAGTTTTCCCTAGAGATCAAAACTAGATGTGTGTAAGTCATCTTGGTAAGTTGCTGTTTTCATATTTTATCACTTTTCTTCTTGTCTAGAAAGACAGAGACTTCCTGCACATATCATGCCTGCCATGCCTTCAACGGATGGTATTATCTTTGAGAAACTTATTTAACAAATTTGTTCTAATAGTAATTTGAAAAGTTACAACTCAAACATCTATTTAGCTGGTATTGATTCTATTTTATTACTGAATACTTCTTTGATACATCCCACTTTCCAGAACTCGTCACCACAGCTAGATATTATAGAGCCAAACATTCCAGTTACTTATGAGTCATCTAAAACTGATGTTCCTTCAAACGCCAAAGTGACGAATGTGCTGACATGGTATCTAGACAGGTGCTATTTAGAGGGAAATAGAATTTGACATTGTAGTAGTTTATTCGTAAATGTCTTAATCCTTAAGCTATTTCAATGGAGAGAAAGAAAGTGACAGAAGGAAATGAACATAATAGCTTCTACTATTATCACAGTGACAAAAATTACATGCAGAGGGGTTAACAGCATGGTTTTATTCTAGGCTTTGGTACATGGGGAAAGAATTTTCTTTCAAGCAATGTAGAAATTAAATTGAAAAAAATCTTATTCTGAATTGTTGGATTACAGGGGATTAAGTCTTTGCCATTTAAATCAGCACTATTTTGTAATCTTAGAAATTTTGTAATGAGATGTTGAATGAAAATTGGTAATGATGCAAACTCTTGGGCTGGCAGTTTCTCAAAGTGCAGTTTTCCCAGAATCTGAGCTGCTGTTGAAAATCTGAAGAGGAATCAAAACTCACTTATATAAACTAAAACTTGAAAATAATGTATTCATCTCTATTCACTTCATATGTGGAGAAAATAGCTCCATTGTCAAAATCTAAAAATAAATACATGTCACGTCCTATTATGCATTTAACTGAAAAACCTTGTTTAAAGCAATATTACTTAATAATATTCTAGGTATTAGCAAATAGCAAAAGTGGATATATGAGAATGAATTCTGTCGGCAATCAGAGAGTTAAGCAAATATGGCTGAAATTGTTTTGAACCTCTGTAACTGGATGAGGCATTTCTGTTTTGTGAAGTATATCCTTTCACTGAAAGAGTACTTAATTTCCTTAGAACAAATGTTATAAAACTTAGTTATACTATAAAGAGAGTGATAATCTAAGGGCAATATAATAATTTGACATAACCTAAATTATTCCATATTTATATATATTCAGAAAACCTGTTTGATTGTATATATTTTATAAATATTTGTTCTTTATAGAACACATTGTAATTAATCATTAAAATTCAAATTTCCTCTAACATTCAAATAAGCACAGCTTAATGCTATAATGTGAAATCCTGATATTTCAAAATATTTATGTTAAGTATACGTTAAATATGAACAATTAACATCATATAATGCCCTTTGAATTTTTCTTATGATTTTGCTTACATAACTTTTTGAAAAGATTTTTAGAGTAATTTATACCTAGGTGAAGGTAAATTTCTTGGGAACAAACAACCACACTTATTGAACACTATGTACCATATTACTTAAGTATCTTAAGAGTACAGAACATCTAGTATGTATAAGGTCATTAGGGATGGAAATGTTGGCTCAGAAAGTAATTGTGATTGCCATTAAACTGATGACCAGAGTTCCTTGGGCCCATTTATATTGGCATCACTGGTCATTTTATTAACAACATAAAATTTTAAATGTGTAATCAAAATTCAATAAATACTAAATTCCCAGCCTGATTAACATATTAATAACTTGATATTTACTTGTTGTCTTATTAAAAAATGGCCTCTCTCATTACTCTGTTTGAATTTTCAATTTTCCTCAGTGTACAAATACGTTTATTACAGCATCTATTTTCTTAAATTTTGTATCTTCATAATTCTATCAAGTACTTGGCATCATTCTTAGATAAATCCTTATGAGGTATTATACTTCCTCATAATTATTATTCCTCACCTGCTAATTTGTCTTTTTATTGTATCACTATTTTCTCTAATCATCTTCTTATACCTAAATTTTCAATTGATCTCAGATGTCAGAATCATCCTGTAGGAATTTTGTAATAAATCACTTTGTTGTTGTTGTTGTTGTTGTTGCTATTGACTAAGAAATTGACAGTATAAATGGGAAATTTAATCATACTATTCATGTTTACAAAATACCGTGCTAATTGAAACATTGACCTTATTTCTTTAAATAAATAATTTTAACATATGTCTTACTTTTAGGCAATTATTCATCCTAATTTAATGCATTTTTTCCCAACAATATTTAAATTGTGGAAAGTAAATATTTCACCATCAAAGGTTTATTTTAATTTAGTCATATTAGACATAAACACATTTTTCCATTAAATAATTAATTGTTTTGTCTGATTATTATTATTAATATTATTATTATTGTTATTATGTGACAAACCATCATTTATTCCAGACGTTTAAGCCAACCAGTTTGCTATTCTCAAATGACATCAACCATACTATCAACAGAATAAAACACAAAAATAATTTGGACACGAAAATGATTGTGAAAAATTCCAGTAATTCATAGGAGTTAAATAAACTCCTAGAAAACCTTCACAGAGGTTACTTTTGTAAGACTCAAAACATAAAAGGTAATAGTGAAAACAGAACATTTTCCCTTAATATGAGACAAAACATGATAACTAGTTTCATAGCTGTTATACCATGTTTAGTTGTATCATTTCCCAATAAACACTGTAAAGAATAAAAGCCATACAGATCCAAAAAGAAATACAGGGCCCCAGTTTTCAGATACATTATTGTCTATAAAGAAAATATTAAAAAACTTTGCTCTCAACATTTTCTGAAAACTTATAAGTGAATTCATTATAGCTATGAGTACAAAATAAACACAAATATACCGAGTCTACTTCCAATGTTATGGAGAAACTGTCAAAATGACTCCAAACTATTAACAAATGTATTCATTATATGAGTAGGAATCAACCAAAGCAAAATAAAGAAGACTCTTATGCTGCAATTTTAAAAGGAGTTGGGAAAGGTTGGCATATCCTTTATGAGAGAAGACTAATTTCAATAAAAAATGTAAAAAAAAAATAGTGTCTTACTTAGGGCTTCTACTTCTCTGAATAGATACAATGGCCACTGCAACTCTTCTAAGGGAGAACCTTTAATTGGGGCTAGATTAAAGTTCAGAGATTTCCACTGTCTTCATAGTGAGAAGCACAGTGGCCACCAGAAGGACACGGTGCTAGAGAGGTAGCTCAGGGTTCTACATCTGCATTGGAAGGCAACAGGAAGAGAGAACGTCACTCGGCCTGGTTTGACTACCTGAAACCTCAAAGCCCACCACCAGTGACATATACTCCCTCCGACAAGGCCATTGCTACTTTAAATAAGGCCACACCTCCTAATGGTGCTACTCACTATGGGCTTAAGGAAGCCAGTTTCATTCAAATCATTTCAAGTTGCTTTCATGTAAACCACTTAATATTTAAAGAAGAAACAAAAAGTGATGACTGAACGGGGTATAAAAACTGGACCTGAGAGCTCAATATGAGAATACACCTTGACTAAAATTGACCAAGAAGTTCAAGGTAAGCCTTATTATATTGCAACATATTTTAGATATATACCAACTTATGGTACATAACATGTAGAAAGACACACATCCAAATAAAGCTAAGGATGTTGAGTGCGATGGATAAGGCCATCGCTTGTTGGACTCCTACACATGGGGAGAGGTGTGGAAAAGGGTACATGAGGGAATACAGGACAAATGCTTCTGGTCAGATCACTCATGTGTGTGAAGCTGCCAGTGTGTGTCTACCGCCCCTGCACGGAGAGGTCGTCCTCAGCGCTCAGGCTTGTGATTCTTGTGCTTTTCCTGTACATCTAGTGCTTCTCTAGACATCAGAGATTTCTCGTTTCTTTATTTGGCAACGTTCGTTTCAGAAGTGGCTAATTAATACCACTATGTAAGATAATACATTTTACTAAGTTATCGATATACATATTATGATCAGAATTTCCATCTAGATTGAGATCTAATCAATAATTCTAAAGAGAGCTACAGCCAAATTGACATGTAAAATTACTGTTTATACGTAATAATACTTTATTTGTTATTTGGGTTATTTTCTTAGAATATGCATTCATGATTTATACATTTACAGGTATTTCAAATTTAAAAAAAAAAACACAAGTGACAGGTACTTCAGAGACAGTTCTGAATATTTCCAATCAACTTTACAGTCTAAAAGATAACACAGGAAGATATTTCTCCAGAACTGCATGTAAAATAAAATGAAGACTTTTAGATGACAAATGCCTTCCTTAGTTTGAAAAGACTCTTTATTTCCAACACTTTACACTTTTCACAAAACTCAATTAACACAATCCCAGGAGCAAAGCTCATTTAAACTGAGATGTACAGGACTGACAGTATTGCTAGACTGGTTCAGAAAGAAAGGAACATCAAAGAGTCCCAGGGAGAAACAGCATACTTTTTTCAGGTTGATGATTTATTTATTATCCAACTGTGAAGGATATTTGGACCACCTTTCTAAGAGCTGGAGTACTTCAGAAAAAAAAATGGTCTGTAATTGATCATGTGCCAAGTAAAGTAATAAAATTAATACTTTATTGAATATCAGGTAATAAGAAAACATATTTACAGGGAAGTGAATGCTTTATATTCTTCCTTCTTTTTGGTAAGCATGTAAATATTTCTGTAAATGAATATGGCCAAAATATTCTCTTTTTGATTTTAGAAGTAGCTGCAAAAGCAAAAGGAAACACCCTGTCTTAGTCGAGCATTTTGCCTGTTCACAACACATTTTTCCACAAGTTCGTTTATGTCCTCCATAACCCAGTCAGAACAAACTTTCAATTTAAAGTCAAAAATATACATAGCATTGCATATACTTCTCTACGTATGAAAACCTTAGCCATCAATTACTCTTTTTAGTGGCAGCAACTTAATCATCTCGTGCACAGCTTGTGCCCTGTGCCACTAACAAGGCATACTTTCACGAATACCATGGAGTGATACATAAATTAAAAATTAAAAGGTGACAAGCATCTAAACATTTCCATATTGATATAAATAAATTTGAGATATATTACTGTAGTGATAACAGACTTCTAATTTTACCTTACATTTGAGTGAGTAGAAAACCACTCTTCAGTTTCTGCTGGAAAAAACTCTAGTGAACTATCATGTGAATCTTTAATTGAGTTGGGCCAGAATTTTTTTCTTGTAAACTTTTACATGAGGAATAGCCACTAAATTGAAAGAAAATTATTTTAGATTTTATATTTTGAATGAAAGGGTAGCTAGTAAATAGAGTATATAAAGTGGTTGAAATATGAGTAATACCTCAATAGCTCAAGGTTACTAATTGTTTTTTCATTTTTAACATATGGTAACTTTATATAGTGTTTACATGTAACAGAATTTATATAATGATGTAAAAGTTAATCTTACTGTACCAGAGACGTTTTGTCCATCCTAATAGTTTACATTAGTCTAATATTTAGAATTTTTATAGTATTTAATGCCTATGAATTTATTTAAAATTTTAGGTCATTTTGCAAATAAGTATATCAAATTTTCTCATTCTTGAGCTGGAGAAATTATTCAATGGTTAAGGGCACATATTGCTTTTAGAGAGAACCTAAGTTTGGTCCCCAGAATCATGTGACTCACAATTGTCTGTAACCGTAGCTCAGAGATCTTTTCTGGCTTCACAGGATACCTGTACTCCATATACATTTATCTACTCACAGACTCACAAGTAGACACAGAATTAAAAATAAAGTCCTTTAAAAATACTCGAGAGAAAAAAAATTTAAAAAGTTGGGGATTTAGCTCAGTGGTAGAGCACTTGCCTAGCAAGCGCAAGGCCCTGGGTTCAGTCCCCAGCTCCGGAAAAAAAAATTAAAAATACTCGAGATTTCTCTGTTTTACAAAGGACATTAAACTTTATGAAATAAGACGCCACTCAACATTGAATACCTTGTGGTTAGAAAGAGCAAAATAAAATCCAGCTTTTCCAATCTTTGAAAATTACACACAGTGCTTCTTAAAAAGGAGTCTCCATATTAATTAAAATAGGCACAAAATTTATTATAGCATAAATACCTTTTAAACATTTGGTCTTTCTGTCTAGCTCAGACATCATGGAAACATAATAATTTCATTTATATTAAAAAGTAGCCCATTGAGAATGATGACACGAACACGGTAGTTCCCGTATCAAAGTAAATTAAAGAGGTTAAGTTGAAGCCACTGTGGATGATTATGGCCCAGGAACATGGATTTGAACTTTCCCAAATATCACGCTCCAACATGCTAGTAGTTTGTGGAGATTTTGTAGTTCCAGAACAAAACAGTGGCGTAAAATAAGTCATATTCTTCTCCAAAAGTTTTGGTGCAAGAATCAGTAAGTCAGGTAAGAGCAAAAAGGTGGGGATCCCCTCTTCAGGCTTCACTTATAATCTGATAACATTCTCAGTCTTTCATGCAAGGCAGGCACCAGTTAATACATTTCAATTAGTACAGCCAATCCAGAGATGGGCTGTAGAGAACTCTGAAGAAGGCTAACATGGCCCAAGACGGCGTGTCTCTCGGCATGTAAAATTCCAACTTTCTGTGAGCATGGAAGGTCCAATCAATCTGTGTTGTAGAATAATCACCAGAAGTTAGGTTTTTATATTTATTATATTTTAAATTTAAAACATTATTTCCTTTTTTCTGTTTTTATTGGATGTTTTATGTGTTTACATTTCAAATGTTATCTTCCTCCCCCACCCCACATCCCCTTCCCATACTTCTATGACAATGCTTCCACTCCCACCTTAACGCCCTGGCATTCCCCTATATTGGGGGAATGAGCTTTCACAGGACCAATGGCTTCTCCTCCTATTGATGGCAGGCATTGCCATCCTCTGCTACATTTGCCGTGGGTCCCTCCATGCTTATTCATTGGTTGGTGGTTTAGTCCCTGGAAGATCTGGGAGAGGAATAGTTTAGTTGGTTGATAGTGTTGTTTTTTCCATTGAGGTTGCAAATCCCTTCAGTTCCTTCAGTCCTTTGTCTAAATCCACCATTGGGTAGTCTGCTCACTCAGATGGTTGGCTGCAAGCATCTTAACCTGTATCAGTAAGGTTCTCGCAGAACCTCTCAGGAGACATCCATTACAGGCTCCTGTCAGCAAGCACTTCTTGGCATCAGCAATAGTGACTGGGTTTGGTATCTGCATATGGGATGGATCCCCTGGTGGGGCAGTCTCTGGATGACCTTTTCTTTAGTACCTGCTCAACTCTTTGTCCCTGTATTTGCTCCCGTGAATATTTTGTTTTCCCTTCTAAGAAGGACTGAAACATCCATATTTTGGTCTTCCTTCTTCTTGAGCTTCATATGGTCTGTGAATTGCTTCCTGGGTATTCCAAGATTTTAGGCTAATCTCCACTTATCAGTGAGTGCATATCATGTATGTTCTTTTGTGATTGGTTACCTCACTCAGGATATTTTTTCGTTCCATCCATTTGCCTAAGAATTTCAGGTGGTCGTCTTTTTTTTCCTCATTGTCTTATTTATTTTTGCTTCTTAATATTGACATAATATTGTTAGAAAATAAAAATATATAGTAAAATCGCAAAGGGAACACTGTCTTAAATTATTTTTATTGGATATTTTCTTTATATTTTAAATTTTTTCTCAGTTTCCCCACTAGAAACCTCCCATTCACCCCCTCCCTCCATGAGGGGTCTCCCCCACCCACCTACCAATTCATTGTTTTTTTTTTTTAATAGGTGAGTAGTACTCCATTGTGTAATTGTACCACATTTTCTGTATTCATTCCTCTGTTCAAGGACATCTGGTTACTCTCCAGCATCTGGCTATTATAAACAATGATGCTTTGAACATAGTGGAGCATGTGTCCTTGTTATACGTTGGAGCATCATTTGGGTATATGCCCAGGACTGGTATAACTGGGTCCTCATGTAGTACTATGTCCAATTTTCTGAGGAACCACTAGACTGATTTTTAAGAGTGGATGTGCCAGCCTGCAATCCCTCCAGAAAATGGAAGAGTGTGCCTCTTTCTCCACATCCTCTCAAGCATCTACTATCACCGGCGATTTTGATCTTATCCATTCTGACTGGTCTGAGATATGGTATGCCTGAATTTTCATTAAATTTTAAAACATCTTTAATTTCTTTCTTTATTTCATCCTTGACAAAGCTATCCTTTAGTAGAGTGTTATTCAGCTCCTCTGTGTATGTGGGCATCTGTTTTTTTTTTTTGTTTGTTTGTTTTTTGTTGTTGTTGTTATTGAAAATCAGCCTTAGTGCATGGTGATCTGTCAGGATGCCTGGGATTATGTCAATCTTTTTGTATCTGTTGAAGCCTGCTTTGTGACTGATTATATGGTCAATTTTGGAGACAGTACCATGAGGTGCTGAGAAGAAGGCATATTCTTTGGTTTTAGGATGAAATGTTCTATAGATATCTTAAATCCATTTGGTTCATAACTTCTGCAGTTTCACTGTGTCTCTGCTTTGTTTCTGTTTCCTATCAATTGCTAAGAGTGTGGTACTGAAATCGCCTACTATTATTGTGTGTGGTGAAATGTATGCTTTGAGCTTTAGTAAAGTTTCTTTTGTGAATGTGGGTGCCCTTGCATTTGGAGCATAAATGTTTAGAATTAAGAGTTCATAGAAGGAGAAGCCCTTGGTCCTGCCAAGGTTGAACCCCCAGTATAGGGGAATGTAAGAGGGCAGGAAGGGGGGTGGATAGGGAGGGAAAAACCCTTAAATAAGAAGGGGAAGGGGATGGGATAGGGGGTATGTCTGGGAAACCTGGAAAGGGAGTAATATTTGAAATGTAAATAAAAAACTATCCAATTTAAAAAAAACTGCTAATTTCTAGAATTGTCAACTTAAGGCAAAAAAAAAAAGAGTTCATCTTGGTAGATTTTTCTTTTAATGAGTATGAAGTATCCTTCCTTATCTTTTTGATAACTATTGGTTAAAAGTCGATTTTAGTTGTTATTCGAATGGCTACTCAAGCTGTTTCTTGTGACCATTTGCTGTCTGTCTTTTTCACTGAGATACATTTCCTGTGTGCAGCAAAATGTTCTGCTTGGTTAACATATCTGTTTGTCTATGTCTTTTTATTGGGGAATTTAGTTCGTCGATATTAAGAGATATGAAGGAACAGTGATTGTTATTTCCTGTGAATTTTGATGTTAGAGGTGGAATTATGTTTGTGTGGCTATCTTCTTTTGGGTTTATTGCAAGGAGATTACTTTCTTGCTTTTTCTAGGGTGCAGTTTCCCTACCTACTTGTGTTGGAGTTTTACATCCATTATCCTTCGTAGCGCTGGATTTGTGGAAAGATATTTTGTAAATTTGGTTTTGTCATGGAATATCTTGTTTTCTCCATCTATGTTAATTGAGGGATTTGCTGGATATAGTACCCTGGGCTGGTATCTGTGTTCTCTTAGGGTATGCATGAAATATGTCCAGGATCTTCTAGCTTCCATAGCCTCTGTTGAGATATCTGGTAAAATTCTGATAGGTCTGCTTTTATATGCTACTTGACCTTTTTTGCTTGCTAATATTTTCTTTGTTTTGTGTGTTTGGTGTTTTGATTATTATGTTATAGGAGGAATTTCTTTTTGGTCCAATCTATTTATAGTTGTATAGGCTTCTTGTATATTCACGGGCATCTCTTTCTTTAGGTTAGGAAAGTTTTCTTCTATAATTTTGTTGAAGATATTTACTGGTCCTTTAAGTTGGGAAACTTCTATCTTTTCTCTATTTATTATTCTTAGGTCTGGTCTTCTCATTGTTTCCTGAATTTCATAGATGTTTTGTGTTAGGAGCTTTCTGATATTGGCATTTTCTATGAAGGTCCTGTCGATATTTTCTATTGTATCTTCTGCCCCTGAGATTCTCTCTTCTATCTCTTGTATTTTGATGGTGATGTTTGTGTCTTTGACTCCTGATCTCTTTCCTAGGTTTTCTTTCTCCAGGATTGTCTCTCTTTGTGATTTCCTTATTGCTTCTATGTCCATTTTTTTAAATTATGGATGGCTTTATTCAATTCCTTCACCTTTTTGGTTTTGTTTTCCTGTACTCCTCTGAGGGATCTTTGAGTTTCCTCTTTAAGGACTTCTACATGTGTACCTGTGTTGTCCTGTATTTCTTTAAGGGAGTTATTTATGTCCTTCTTAAAATCCTATATCATCATCATGATATGGGATTTTAAATCAAATCCTACATTTTCAGTGTGTTAGTTATCTATTACTTGCTATGGTGGGAGAAATGGCTTCTGATGATGCCAAATAGTCTTGTTTTCTCTTGCTTAAGTTCCTGTGCTTGCCTCTGGCCATCTGGTTATCTCTAGTGTTTCTTGGTCTTGTTGTTTCTGACTGGAGCTTGTCCCTCCTATGGACCTGTGACCATTGATTTTAGGAGTGAGAGCATGCCTGGGAGACCAGCTCTCTGAGGGAAGGTTTTTGGTCTGGACATCTGTAAACCAGCTGTAGCTCCAAGTACAGATAGAGACATGAAGGCTTTTTTTATTCTTTTAAAAGATTTATTTATTTTTTACTTTACAACCCAATAGGAGCCCTTTCTTTCCTTCTAGTGCCCTTTAATGTAAAACCTTCCCCTAATTCCCTTAATAGGAGAAGTTCCCTAACCACCATTCCCAATTCTCCCATCCCTCACCCAACCAAGAACATCAAGTTGTTGCTGGACTAGGCACATTCTCTCTCACTGAGGCCAGGAAATGCTGTCCATTTAGAGGTGAGGGACCCACAGGAACACAGGTAGACAACAAGCTCGGAGACAGCCCCTGTTACAGTTGTTTGGGAGACCTGCAAGCTGCTCATCTACAACATAGGTATAGGGGATCGATGTCCAGCCTTTACTTGCTCTTTGGTTGGTGATTCAGTCTATGGGAGCTCCCAAGAGTCCATGTTAGTTGACTCTGTTGGCCATTCTCAGGAGTCCCTGTCCTTTTCCAGTCCCTCAATCTTTCTTCTAACTCTTTCCATGCTCCATCTACTATTTGGGTCTAAGTTTTTACATTTCCTTTCATTGGCTGTTTGAGTGGAGCCTCACAGAGGACATTTATGTTAGACTCCTGTCTGCAAATAGAGTATGCATGGTATGAACCCACTTGTAAGTAGATATGAGCTATAACAGGATAGCCATGCTATAATCAACAAACCCAAAGAAACCAAATGGTTGAGAGCAATGCCCTTGAAGCCCTCCATTATCGACGTTATTATTATGGTTAGAATTAAGTATGACTGGGTTCAGGGAAAATCCCCAGCCAGCTGCAGAAGACTAATACAAATGTGGTGGTCAAAATGAGTAATCATATATGTCAAGATACCCAATGTGAAGACTTGTAACCTTTCTGAAAAACCAACATCCTGCTGACTAATAAATATGACAAATCTGTGACCCTTCTGACATTCTGTCAACATCAGCCAATTCCCTGACCACACGAATATTGTGTCCTTGGCTTGCGTAAATGTTGCTTACTTCCCCCCTCCCTCTGTTACCCCTGTTATGGTATAAATTTAGCCTTGGGGAAAATAAAATTGTCGCCTTGATCAGACTCTTGTCTTGGCGTCCTTCTTTGTGTCTCTTGTCCCCCATTCTCTTCCAGGTACCCAACACCCCTTGTGTACACCAAATAACAAGGGAAGATGGTTGATTCATTCTCAGAAGGAGAAACTAAATAGATACCGGAGGTTGATGGAAGGAGGAACTGGTTGGAAGAGAAGATGGTCAGGAGAATCCTATAGAGGGAAAACAGAGGAGAGAGAGGAGAGATCAGCTGGGGTGAGGGGCAACTTCTAGGATGTGTCAGAGACTTGGGAGGAGGAAAAGTTCCAGAGGAGCTGAGAGGGCAAATCTAGCCATGATTCCTAGGAGTAGGGGATATGGATCCTGAAGTGGTTACTTCCTGTAGACAAGCAAGAATCCCTGTGGAAGGAACAGCCACCCACCCACAAAGCCTTCAACCAAAACGTGTCCTGTCTACAATACGTGCAAAAACAAAGAGCAAAGTCTGAGTGAAGAGCCAACAAGTGACTGTCCCAAATTCAGACTCACCCCATAGCAAGAACCAATGCCTAACACTATTAATGATACTCCATCATGCTTATTTTATTATTATTTCATATATTACATTCTGACCGCTTTCTCCTCCCTCCTCTTCTCCATCTTTATCCCACCACCTTCTCCTCTAGGTCTACTCTTCCTCCATTTTTCTATAGAAAAGGGCAGGTATGCAAGGATTCCAAACAAATGTAGCATATCAACTTGTAATAAAACAAGGCACGCCCCTTCGTATTAAAGCTGGATGAGAAAACCCAGTAGGAAGAAAAGTGTCCCAAAATCAGGCAAAAGAGTCAGAGAGAATCCCTGCTCCCTCTGTGAGGAGACAACATTAACATAAATGCAGAGAACCAAAGCTGGAAGCATGCAGGCTCCCTGATGTGGGTTCTGTCTCTGTGAGCCCCTTTGCCATAGAACAATATAGTTGTTATATTTTAACAACTATAGTTTACAAGGAAAAAAAAGACTCCAGCATTCCTTGTGATTTCTTAATCTTAGACTAAGAATTATGAACTGATGCCAGAGGCTGAAAAACATAGAGAAAAACAAAAGTAAGAATATTATTTTGTCTTGAACATACTTTACCTAACAAAAGGTACATGATAAAATTCACCATCTGTATGACCTTGACATGTACTAGCATGATCTCTAGTTCTTGGTTTATAATATTAGTTTCTTGAAGATTTTGTATTATTTTATTTGATAAAATTAATCTTCCTCTTCAACTTCCTCCATCCATTCCCTTTCCCTACCCACCCAAGTTTGTGTCTTTAAAAAATTAAGATTCATTTGTGTAATTTGTGCTATCTATTTGCTGCTAAGTGCATGGCTATTTTGGGGTGAAGGGACCAGGATTTATTTCAAAAAGTATTTTAAAGCTAAATGACATGTAAGTTTTTAGCATAACTACAAAGCAAAAGCCTACATACAGCAAATCTACAACAACAACCAAAAAGCCAGAAATCAAAATATACCAATAGCAATAACCATTACCCAAGTAGTAAAATAGAGTGCACAATGGTGTTATACAGGGGAATTTGTTTAAAATGCATTTGATTCCTAACACCATTATATGTGTAATTAAATAGAACAGAATTTTTAAAACTAAAACTAAACAATTTTCAATAGTCGTATTTGATTATGAATAATTATCTTGAGTATAAATAAGTTAAATTATACAACTTAAGGACAGAGTTTTTTGCCAAATTAAAATAACAGCAGAGACTAGTTTAGAAAATACACATTACATCTGTAATCCAAAACACTGAGACTTATAAAATGGAAAGGGATAGTTCACACTAACAGAACATGAAAGAAGGCAGAGTTAGGTTTATTTGAGATCAAACCAGCTTCAATTAAAATATGCTAGAAGGAGACAAAAATCTTTACAGTATTAAAAGCTTTACTTCATGAAGAGTACATACCAATTACAAAGTAAATCTGGAACCAGTGTCAGAACCCACAAATAAATAAAGTAACTATCAATTATATCTTAAAAGAGGAATAGACTGTAGTCCAATTGCAGCAAGTGACTCACTACCTCACTATTTTATTAGTAGATAGATCATCCAGATAGAAAATCAATAGGAAAGAATCAAACTTAAACTACACTCTAGATCAAATGAACCAAACAGACATATATAGAACTTCCCTTTCAAGTGCTACACACCACACATTCTTCTCAAGCACCCAGGGAAGATTACTGACGTTGATAAACTGGAATACTTGAATGCCATGGACAAGAGCTCATGTATTGAATGTAAGCAATGCAGCTTCATGTTTGTATTAGACAGACATCGGTTCTCGTGCATTGTCTGCACAGTTAACTACCAGCTTCCCGTAAGATGTTAAATATCAAATTTAATATACACAAAAGAGTACAAAAACAAAAGACATCCCATCTGAAATGTGTGAAATGTGTGTGTGTGTGTGTGTAACAAAAAGTCTAAATATTTTTTAGGTAGTGATGCTTTAGAATACTAATAACTTCCAAAACATATTAAAGAGAAAAAGTCTTTACTCAGTCTATAAAATTTTCTTTTTCTTAGTTAAATAAAATTATGTTTATTAGTTTAAATTAAAAAATAGCTGAAATAGCAAGAATACAATAATGGTAAATATTAAAACCTTGAAAATTCTGAAGTAATGTAAAGTAAATTTAAGGAGTTCCCAGAACTGAAGAAAATTCATACGGGGAAATCATGCTGTCTCTCTATCATACAAAACAGATAAAGAGGAATTATTTTGCTGTGTTTATTTATGTATAATAAAAATAGTTGAATATGTATGAGTATGAGGATCTTTTTTTTTCAAACTAAAATGAGATTTAACATTTCCACGGCAATAAAATCACATTTTTAGACCATTTGTGCTTTACTTTACTGTTTTACTTATAAGACAAAAATACATGCAGCTCAAAATCAACTTATTGTAAAGCTGAAAAGATCTATGTGTAATCCACATATTTTAACCAATAAAAGAAGAATGATAAATAATTACTTAATTTTTAGTGAATGAAATGAACCTGCCTGTAATTCAATCACTTGTGAGGTTGAGGCAGTAGGATATTATTAACTTTGAGGCAAATCTGGTATACACAATAAAATAAAAATACGGTCTCAATAGAAATAAAAAACGATAACAAAAAACCTTGTAGTTAGTTTTTTAACTCCATGTCATTCTTATTAACAACAAAAAGGTGTTTATATGTGTTGTTGTTCCATACTAAAATTCTTTAACAATCAATAGCCACTTGTACTTTTCTTAATGAATGATACAAATTACCTCAGATAAAAGTCTTCTCTTACTCTAAATGCATAATTAGCTCTAAGTGCCTCTTACGGTTTTGCGTAATAATTAGTTGCTTGACATTAATTTTACTGTTTTTATACAAAATATTTCCTAACAGTTTTTTTCCCCAGAAACTACAGTTGTAAGAGATTATATTTGCATTTCTTTGGTTGTATTGGCAAAGGTACTACTTAAATTAATTCAGATACTGATACTGTGAGTAAATGAAGACAGAATAAGCAATCGTTTGAGACTCTTGTTTTTCTAAATGCATGTATCTGATACTAGGTTGTGAATAACGAAAACTGGTTTCATTATCTCAAGATTTCAGTGCCTGGAATGTTTAAAGAGCATATTTTCTGGCCAGAGTCCTTTGAAGTGTCACAGCTAGGTAGTTGAGATCTTACAGAGAGAAGTGCTGTGAGCACTGCTCAGATATATGCAGAAAGCAGTGAGAAGACCAACAGGATTTCCTTTCTAACAATATAGCAAATCCATGTCTACGCAAGGGAAACCTCATTCCTATGAACAAAGCTATAATCTCTCCCAAAGCCCCAACAGTTCAGAAATCACTATTTTTCAAGGCACAGTATGAGTTTTGTTGGGACCAAATTATATGCAAAGCTAGTATTTCAAAGTAATATATTTAATATCATAAATATCATACTTAGGAGATGCCTCTCAATTCAGAAGGATGTATTTATATGCACATTTAGTTAAAACAATTAAATTTCAAATAAAACTTCATTGCTCCCCATTAAACCTGGTCATAGTTTGCTACTCACTGGTCTTTTATTTACTCAGGACATCAAAACCTTTTAGTATCGGTAAATTATAAAACTCTAGGAGAAATAATATTCTTTTCACATAAAAATAGTATTTTAAGCTTCATTAACATCATTCATAAGCAATAAGTAGACAGATCAGCATCCTGGTATCATTGGCATAAATCAATTTCTCAGAGCTAAATAGCTTGCTGTCATAATCCTAGCCAATTTAAGCTATGTTCAACGTTTAGTAATAAATGTCTAATTTTTACAAAGCTGTTCATAAAACATGCATGTAGAATTTGAAATTATGTTTATCATCTCATAGGCACTTTATAATAATTGGGATATTTTTAATCTCACTTATCAAAGCTGGTTAGAAAATATATACATTAGATATTTACTGGTCATTTTTGAAAATATTAAGTATTTGGCAATATATACAAAAAGCTGTGAAGAATATAGGATAATGCTTGGTTTTCATAATATTTGTTCATTTGCATGAAGGTTTAGATTTTATGAATCAAATACTGTGGCCATTTGAGAACTAGGAATAAAGAGATTGAGAGAGCAAACCAGTGATGAATTCTAGTATTCTGTCTTCAACATGTTCAACTAGTATACCAAAACTACGGAGTGTGGTAACTGTTCTGTAATCCTGATGCCATGAGTAGTGTCAGCGTCAGAGCTATGAATACACCATGTGGTTCCAACTGCATCTTCTCCTCATTTTAAACTCCACAGAATCTCATTTCTTCTATTCCCATCAATGGCATGCTGCGATGCCAAATCAGATCAAATATGTTAAAATTTCCCATTCCACATCACTTTTTTTTTATTTTAAAGATGTGTGGTTAAATGCTGGCACGGTAAATACGAGATCACAGAACAATAGAGGGAAATACAAGCATAGTTGAAGAACAGCAACTAGAGAACATGTCACGGTGATTATAGAAAAATTAATAGCCTTCTTATTGAGAAATGTTTGCTGCTTCCAGTGACGGCAGAGGTGTCAGGCAAAAGCCTCTGGGAAACTGTAAAGAGAAGCTTTATGTTTGCCTGGGTTTTCTAAAAGATGTGGCGTCAACTTGGAGTTTAAACACTTAGATCAATTATTCTACAACAGTATAAGATGTTCTCTTAGGTTACCTCACTAAAGTTAGAACCTCTTACTGCTGATTTCCCATTTGAAGGCAGAAGTTCACACTGAGGGGATATCCTCCTATTTCGAGTCTTTTGGCAATACTGATTAAGAGAATTTACTGAACAGTTACCTAAGGACCAAGTAACATTTTGTATTAACATTAAATCGGACTCCTGATGGATGTAAATTTATTAATTCAGTGAGGCATTTAATTGATCTAACCTGGGAAGAACTGGAAAACATTAAAAACTGAAAGGCAAGTAGGCATCTTATGTTTAAAATCCACTTTACAGGGAAAATATCAACATCTTAATCAAACAAAATTAAGTATACAAATGATAATTTAAAGCCTAATACACATTTAATATTTTTAGAAACAGATGTGGGGTTATCCTTTGAGGAAAATAAGTTAATTGTACTAGTGAATTTATTTAAAATCTCAGAGAAAATTCTAAGGTTATTTTTACAGGTTTTATACTGTTACAGAGAAATGCTAATTTCTAAAATTATGTAATTTAGCAGTTGGCATATTTTAAATGCATTAAATCATAGCCTATAGTAAAACTACATAGGTTTCAGAAGTTTTCTATAAACTCATATTTCACATCCTCAAGTAATTGACTCTTTTTTTTTGACATCTTCTCACAGTTTGAAACCTTGTAATGTTGCAGTGTTGTGATTATCCTTGTTCAATTTACAATTTTGTGAATCAAACATACTTTTCTCTCACTTGTCATATTATATGTAGATCCATATGCTTGCTATAAAGATTTCTTTGCACTCAAACTTACCATTTTAATAACTTTCTTAATTTTCATGTCTTTCTGGAATGCCTTTCTCTCTAAAGTGACTGCATTCTTCAAATCCAAGATTGGTAAAAAATAAATCAACAGACAATATTTTTGAGCTAAGCCCAAATTGTGTCTTTATAGCTTCACCAGTATTATACCTGAGTCTTATTGAAAAGATTATTTGATTCCACCTTGGATTTTTATTTAATAAAGTTTTGTAGATTACTGTAAGTTCACATATATTAGCCATTCTTTAAAATGTGACCAAAGGTATTTTTAAATATTGTTTGTATGTAAACCTTCCCTATATTCAAAAATGTAATATGTTTCGCATTGAAAAAACATATATAGGAACTTGTATTCTTCATATTATATATATATATATATATGATCAATATATGAATAAATACATGTATTACCCAAGACTGCCAGTATTTTCATTGAAGCATATACATCCAAAACAACTCTTTTCATGATTTCAAATAATTGCCATCCTAATTTCTGATTACAGTATCAGAGTATGGTTCTCCTTAAACTGATAAAACTTTTGTATGTTTTTCATGAGGTTTCATTTCATCAATATTGATTTTTGAATTTTTAGAACACGAATTTCATAGCTGAAGTAGCTGTGAAATAATTATGTATTTCTTTTTTAATTATTGTTTAATATTTTTCTATTTTTTCATTCCAGATTGTATTCCTCTCCCAGTCCACCCTCTGACTGTTCCCCACCACACACTTCCTCCTCACCCCCGTCTCTATGATAATATCCCCACCCAACCCACCCCCAACTCCCCAGACCTCGAAACTCCCTAGGACCTCCCAATTATTGAGGGGTAGGTGCATCTTCTCTGACTGAACCCAGACCTGGCAGTCCTCTGCTGCATATGTGTTGGAGGCTTCATCTCAGCTATTGTACGCTTCCTGGTTGGTGGTACAGCATTTGAGAGCTCTTTGGGGTCCAGGTTAATTGAGACTGCTGGTCCTCCTACAGAGTCTCCCTCCTTCTCAGTTCCTTCCATCTTTTCCCTAATTTAACTACAGGGGTCAGCAGTTTCTGTCCATGGGTTGAGTGTAAATATCTGCATCTGACTCTTTCAGCTGCTTGTTGGGTCTTTCAGAGGGCAGTCATGAAAGGTCCCTTTCTGTGATTGCTCCATAGCCTCAGTAATAGTGTCAGGCCTTTGGGCCTCCCCTTGAGCTGGATTCACCTTTGAGCATGTTGCTGGACCTTCTTTTCCTCAGGCTTTTCTCCATTTCCATTCCTGAAGGTCTTTCAGACAGGAAGAATTATGGGTCAGAGCTTTGACTGTGGGATAGCAACCCCATCCCTCACTTGATACCTTGTCTTTCTGATAGAGATTGGCTCTACAAGTTTTTTTTTTACAAGTTACACTGTAGGGCATTTCATCTAGGGTTCTTTCCTTTGAGTCCTGAGAATCTCTCACTTCCCAGGTCTCTGGTACCTTCTGGAGGGTCCTCCCAACCTCCTGCCTCCCAAAGGTTGCCTGTTTCCATTATTTCTGCTGGCCCACTAGCCTTCATTTCTCCCCCTGACCCAATACCAGATCATGTTTCCCTCTTTCTCCCACCCCGCCCCCTTTCCTACCCAGGTCCCTCCATCCCTCCTGCCCTTATGATTGCTTTCTTCCTCCCAAGTGGGATTGAGCCATCCCAACATGGGCCCTTCAGCTTGTTAAACTTTGAGAGTTCTTACTTTTTATATTTACTTGACAAAAATAAGAATATTTAAATATCAGGAAAACTCTCTGAAAACAAGAACTATTTTCTTTCTGTTTCTTCCTGTTTCTTCATCATCTCTGATTATTCATATATATATATATATATATATATATATATATATATATATATATATATAGCCTGTTGATAAACCAAACCAAACCAAACAACCAACCAAACAACACTCCCCACTTTCCCAAATACATAGTGTTTGAACACTACCAAGATCCAGTTTTGGAAATGTCCTACAATAGCTTTCTTTTTCTATAACCCCTGTTTCAAGAGATTCTCCCCCCTCACCTAGTCTCTTGTGCAAACCTAACCACTGTCATTATACAGATTATGACTTGACTATCAAAGGCCTAAATGCTTGTATCATACAAAAATAGATCTGTTTTTGTGTTTTGGACTCAAGGTTATCTGAGAATGATCTTTTCTCTTAGTTCCACCCATTTGATCACAAATTTCATGATTTTATTTGTTTGTTTATTATTGGCTTATAATACTCCATAACTTAAATGTATAACACTTTATCAGCTCCCTTGTTGATGAATTTGTGACCCTTGTTTCTAATTTTTGGTTATTGTGACTAGAATAGCACAAAATGTGGAATAACATTTGTCTGTGTAATGTCTTTTGGCTGCATGGTTATGAGTGGTAATCTAAATCTAGATTTCCAGACTTTTGAGAGAAAAAAAATGAAATGAATATATTAATCTGGAAGGGTTTAAACAACAATTGAGGCCTGGATTGGGGAAACTGAGTCTAGAGGGATAACATAAACAAGACTTAGCTCATAAGCAAAATATATAGAAGTCTGTAAGCTATAAAGTAAGTAGATATTAAACTTTGTTTTTATTACATGCGTAAGAGTGTTTTCTTGCACATTTGCATGCATGTCACTTGTGTGCCTGGTTTCTATAAATATTAAAAGAAGGTATCATTTCTTCTAAACCTAGAGTTATAGACAGTTCTGAAGTGCCATGTGGTGCTCCTATCCAAATTCTAGTTCTAGATGAATGCTTATCACTACCGAGGAAGCTCTCTAGCCTTCTTTAGTTAATCAGTTTTTAAATTTGTATAAACAAAGGAATCCTGCATAATTGGATAAAGTCTCTCAGGGGCACCATTTTTCTTTATCAAAATCTAAAATACCAGGTGTGTAATTGTTCCCAATGAGTTGTTAGTGTACGAGCTGACACAGCCCCTTCCCCTCCCTATGAAAAATTTATACTATGGGTATTTTTCTTGGTCACTAATCAAAACTAGATGGTAATCCCTATTGCTGAAGTTGTCATAAATGTGGGATACAACACCTAGATAACAAAACAGTTGCTTTTTGGAGTCTCCACTTGAATGAATAGCTTTTGTAGCACCAGAGGTTCTAGATAAGTTGGTTGGAGAGACTGGCATTAATGCTATTACCCAGCTCTGGTTTCTTCATTTTAGAATGCTAATCTGACACTTAAGAAATACTTAGCAGTTCAATAGTGGCATACTTTTCTGGGAGGCAACCAAGTATTTTCAGATGATAATTTGAGGCTCTCTTCCCTGGAAGAAGGTGAATCTGTTATTTTGAGGATAGGATATTATTAATGGGAAAAGCACAGGCTCTGGAGGGCCTTACTTCTTTATTAAGCTAAATAAATATCCAATCAAATTTCTTTTTAAAACACTTATATTTATACACTTAGACTAGGATGCTTTCTCGCTTGGTCACAGAAACTTCCTTCTGCAGTTGACAGTGGTTATTATAGTGACTCACAAATGTTCAAAATGCTGAGAAAAATTTCCTATTGTGTGCTCAGTCTGGAGAAATACAACTATATTACCCCCCGCGAGGACAAGAGAACATCTTGGAAAGGGGACAGAAAGATTGTAAAAGCCAGAGAATTTTAAAATTATCTTAAAGACTCATTTCATTGCACTGTTTTATTTTATCTATGAAATCATGTCTATCTTCATTTTTCCTACATGGGATATATCTACAGAGAAACGTGGAGTTATTGAATTGGTAAATTCACTGACACATGTCTAACAACTTAGAATAGAGAAGTCATTCCAGGGTACTCTACCCCAAATCCTCATTATGCTTCGTATCTAGGAAGAAAGTTGCCATAGCCAATCTTAGTTATCAATGTGATGCACCCGGGAAGGGGAACCGTAAAGTGATGCATTGCATACATTACATCACCCTGTTCCCATTTCAGTTAGGCATTTTATTAATTTCTAAAGATGGACCTACAATATTGAAGTTCAGTGTGAGACGTGCCACACTGTGTCTCAGCCATAAAAGAAAGGTAGTTCAGTGAAGTGCCAAGAGCAACATTCCCTCACAGGTTTTGCCTTAGTTCCTACGTCTAGTTTCCTGTGTTTAGCTCTTGCTCTGCCTTCTCTCTATGGAGAAATGTTATTTGCTAGCCAAGTAGACTCCTTTCTTTTTTCCAAGTGTCTTTTGGTCATAGTATGTATTACTACATATATTGAACTAGAACATGGATAATTATGAGGAATGTGTAGTATGGCTGGGATGAACTTACATCAATTTTATAGGGTTTTTTTTTCTTTTTGGTTTGTTTGTCTTATTGATTTTGTTCTGTAAGATGATGCAAGAATTTGGAACCTTAGACTGGAAAACCCAGTGACTATTCGGAGATTAATGAGGTATTCTGTGTGAGTTTGGAAGTAACATAACAATGCTGAGAAACCCAATGAAGAATGGCTTACAGATTGTCAGGGAGAGAGACAAAGAATCTTCAGGATTTTTTCTGTCATTGTTATATTTCCAATTACTAGTCATTGGAGGTATAAACTTTTTGTTGTTCTATTAGGCCAATGAATACTAGTAAGGGTATGTGAAAAGAAAAGAGCTACAATTAAGGCAAAAATATTTGGGGAAAATATTGCCACAGGGTTAAAGCAGAATTTTGGTTCACTGGCCGAGGAGGCCAGTGAACCAAAATCTTATATCAAGCTAGAAGAAAATAAGGTTTATGGTTTCATACATAGTTTTAAAGACATGAAAAGGTTCTAGAGAGTCACTGATGCTTAGCACTATGTGACAGAGATTGAATATTCCGAAGAGCTTTCAGAAGGGGCAATAGAAACAGCTGCAATAGAAACCACAGGATTAAAGGGATAATGGTTAGAAGCTGAGGATTGGCATCTTGTAGCATGGCTAGAGTCCACAAAGAAGAGAATAGCAAGCTATTGATGAAGGTGCAGCATCAGTAGCAGGGAATTAAAGATATCAGGAGTGAAGAATGGCAGTACCAAGGGCAGCATCAAGTATGGAGCAGACCTAAAAGTCTTTATTTGTTGTAGATTGCAAAGATGTAGAAGGGGGTCTTCCCAAACCCTTTGGTTCCAGAAAATTATGAGTGTCTTCGATCTGCTCAGCATTGAGCTTGCACTGTTGGATTTCAGTTTGGCTTTGATCTGATTATAACTGTGCCCTGGTTCAACTTTCTTGGAATAAGCAATCATTTGCCTTGTTTAATTTTTATTATATGTGATCCCAGAGTTAGCATAATTTTGAATTTTAAAGAGAATTTAGATTTATATTAGATATTTTTAAAGATTACGGAGCCTTTAAGTTGTACCATTTTTTTTTTTATGACAGGGGTATAAGATCTTAGAAACAAACAATAGGTTTGTTTCTAAAGATTAGGTTTTCTTAAAGTGATAGGTTTGTCAAGTTGACAGGAGAAAGCTTGTGGTGACTAATCTTGTCAACTTGACTCATACAAGGAGAATGAACATCAGTTGAAGAATTGCTTCTGACAGGTTGACCTGTGTCTATATTTGTTGTACATTTTCTTGACTGATGAAAGCTGTAAGAGGGCCCTACCCACTGTTGGTAGTGCTATCCTTCAGCATGTAACCCAGGTCTATATAAAAAGAGTAGCCAAGTAAACCCAGGGAAGTAATAGAGTAAAACAGAATTCCACCAACATCCCTTCTTCTGTTTCTGAACCCAGATTCTTTTCCTGTATTTTGCCTTGGTTTTCTTCTATGATGGGCAATAACCTATAAGCCAAATAAATCCTTTTCCCCCAAGTTGCTTTTGTTCATGGTATTTATCACAGTGACAGAAACATAATTAAGACAAAATACTTAATAGACACAATTGATCCTTCAAATTGGATATTGTACAGTATTAACTAGTAATAAGCAGTAATATGAAAATTAAATCTTTCTCTGCCAGTCATGTCTTAATAGTGTCTTACACAACTCACCATTCTAGCATTCCCTTATCCTGGGATCGAGCATCCTCAGGACCAAGGGCCTCTCCACTCACTGATGCCAGATAAGGCAATCCTCTGCTACATATGTAGCTGAAGCCATAGATCCCTCTAATTATTCTCTTTGGTTGGTGGTTTAGTCCCTGGGAGATCTGGGAAGTCTGGTTACTTGATATTGTTGTTCTTCCTATGGAATGGCAATCTCCTTCAGCTTCATTTTTATCTCATTGTACAAAACTCAAGTCCAAGTGGATCAAGGACCTCCACATAAAGCCAGATACACTCAAACTAATGGAAGGAAAAGTAGGGAAGAGTCTCAAACTTTTAGGCAGAAGGGAAATGTTCTTGAACAGAACATCAAAAGCTCGGGTTCTAAGATCAGCAATTGACAAATAGGATTTCATAAAATTGAAAAGCTTCTGTAAGGCGAAAACACTGTCAATAGGGTATAACAGCAACCTACAGATTAGGAAAAAAACTTTACCAGCCCTACATCTGATAGAGGGCTAATATCCAATGTACAGAAATAGCTCAAGTAGTTAGACTCAAATAGCACTATTTAAAAACAATGGGGTACAGAGTTAAACAAAGTATTCTTAGTTGAGGAATATTGAATGGCCAAGAAGCACCTGAAGAAATGTTCAACATCCTTAGTCATCAGGGAAATGCAAATCAAAACGACCTTGAAATTCCACCTCACACCAGTCAGAATGGCTAAGATCAAAAACTAGGTGATAGAAGATGCTGGAAAATATGTGGAGAAAGAGGAACACTCCTCCATTGTTGGTGGGACTGCAAGCTGGTGAAATTACTTTCACATATTTAAAATCGATACTATATACACCTATCTCTTTAAAAAAACAGCTTATGTTCTTAAGAGGATTCAGTTTCAGAGGAACCTATGCCATTGTTCAATGTCAATGAGTCAGATTCTCAAAGAGCAGCAAAGCAGACCGTATTATCTTAATTAAAAAGCTAAATATATCTATCACTCACTTTCAGATCTTATTGTTAATAAATTAGGAATGATTCATCTGATTATTCTTTGAATGAAACTGTAAGGCAACTTTCAAAAGAAAAATCTTCCTAAAAAGAAAAGCAATTACCAATAACTTGATTTTATTTTTTTATTTGTAATTTCCAGGTCTAACAGAAATTAAAATCTTATTGAGAGCATACTGAGATCAAACATACTTTTTCAGCATATGAATAGAACATCAAAAGACTCCCTGGCTTAGTGTTTCTGTTTTGTACTAAAAATAGCCTCCAATTCATAGTTTTTTCTTTGGGGGTTTCTTCACTTTTATTCAGATGGTAAACAGCAATATATTTAGTTTGGCTATAATTCCCTTGAATATTACATGCTATTTGCAATTTGAGTTTGTTTTTAAAGAAAAAACGAAACCCGCCAGTGTTAAGATAATGCAGGTGGAAGATTTATAAGAAAGACGATTAATATTCAGCAGATGTATTAACACTCTGGGCTTTGCCATTCTTAGTGTTTTTTTTCCCTATTCCACAAACACTTGTAGTACTTTAAACAAAATAACACAACAAACGTGAAAATATCCTATATTGACAAATCGCAATACTACTAAGAAAGTGATTTGTAAAAGAGAAAAATTTGGCAAAAGGATTTTTACCGAGCTGCAACTGTGTTCATATTTTAGGCAGAAGACTTAACTTCTTGTGTCCCATGATTTTCTAAGGTGGTTCCTGCAACACTCAAATTTTATTTAATGACTCTGAGAAACAGAATCTTTCCCCACAGTCTTCCATGTCAGTTGTGTGTCAGACTGTTTTTCTCTTCACATTTTGCTTGGATTACCCATGCCAAGGGGTTGATGTGGTTTTGGTTACTTTGTTCCGATGAAAGAAAAGATGCAAAAAGATGCAAGACAGAGCATTGGAGGATCGAAGTCACTTCAGATGTGGAAGTGTCACATTCTGTGGCCACTCCTACTTCCTTAGTCACGTGGAAGACAGTTTATCAGATGACACAATCCAAAAAATGATCAGATTTGACAGTCTTCGTTAAAACACCTTTGGTAAGAAACTCCACACATTATTACAAATATAGACAATGTCTCTAACATGCTAATAACACAGCTTTCCACATAAGAATGGTGCCCCTGAACTCTCCATTCAAACCATAGAATTTACAGTGGTAGAAAAGGCACCCAATGGCTAGAATTTGGTCTTCATTTCGAAAAGAAGTAAGGGTTCCTGCCAGAAAATGACCCATACAGACACGGAAACCACTTCCAGCTCTTTGTCACTGTTCCATTTCTTCTCTACGCTGAGGATTCAAACTGTTCCTTTATGGTAAGGCACTGGAGCTTTCTGGGAGCCCGGCAATCCTGTGGCTCCTAGATTTTTGCCTTCCCCCTGGATGATGGCTGCTTTGTCATAAACTTTGCTGTCATCATACAGAATGAGAAGGATTTTTCATATTGTTTTATAGTCAAAACATATGTTCTACTGCTACTGAATTCTTGAATTCTCACACAATTTGAATGATTATTTCATTATGGAATTGTGATACAATTCAAGAATTAATTTGGAAATTCTTTCCTGTGAGGTCAGCCATAGGTAGTAACAGTTGCAGCTAACATTGATTTTTATTCAGATGTACCTCCTTCATGCTATAACTCTAAGTATAGTCTAATGTGTACTCTGATTTTAGACTTGTTCAACCTAGCAGAGTCTTTCCTGTGTGAATTCTGTGCAACAGAAATATTTTTTATTTATTTACTTAATTACCTATTTACTTATGTTGGGGAATATATTTTTCACATATCCCTGTTGGAAGTCAGAGTACAACTTGTGAGAGTCATATTTAACTTCTGTTCTGTACTGAGCAAAATGTTTCTCATGAAGACTTAGCAGAAAGTGCCTTTATCACTGAGCTCTCCAGCGAGCCCCTAAAATATTTTCCGTGTCATCCTGATAAATATAACAATACTGCTATACTTTTCAGTTGGTAATGTAAAATAGAGTGATTTAAATTCTTTTTTATATACAAACTGCTAAATTTTGTTTTTTACTATTACTATTAAGCGATAAGAATTCTTTATAATGTTGAATGTTTCAAATTATGCATGAGTAACCTGTTTGTTTTTCTTCATTTCTTCCTGACAGGCAATTTAATTTCTAAACCTATTTTTCTACTCCTAATCCCTTACATTTTTGGCTATAACACTGAAATAATATCGTTAGCATCCTGTACTCACTTTTTTCATTTTGTTATTTAGAGAATCGGCTCACTGTTAAACAATTACAGGTCATTTTTTTCAAATATTAAATTATTGGCAAAAGCTTAGTGATTTTCCTAAACTCTAATATTATGATTCCTGGAACCCTGTTTCTTAAATATTTGTTTCTAAGGTATTTAATTTGTTCATACCAGTTGGTTCAAAATAAATAAAAAACAATAAAATGTATAATATCATCATATATTAGTATGTTTCCATTTAAAATTGTTACTGTGTTATGAGGATTGTTGAAGTAGCTACACACACAGAACTACATTAGGCTAAATTATTGGTATAACTGGAAAGATATGTTTTGTTAGTTATTCTTTATTGTGCCTTCTAGGGGCAGGAAATAAAAATCATTTCCTGTTTACAAATACTTTGACATTCCTGCATCTTTGTAAATTCCTAATAATCACTATTAACCTTTCGTTGATATCATGAGTATTCAATTTTATGGCCACTCAATTGTTTTCCCATTTTATTTCTCAAAATATTTACAGATTTTTTATCTGTTATTGATATCCCTTCCCTCTAGTACACATTGGAAGTCATTCTGTACTAGGACACCTCTCAGTGAAAGTTTAAAGATGATAATATAACACAGCAAATTTTCTGGCCTGCTACCCAAATTTGGATTCTTATTGTGAAAAACTAGTGATCCAGATGTCAAGCTGACTCTCAGAATCTGCATACCAAACTTCTAATACAATAATTTAACACACACACACACACACACACACACACACACACACACACTCACACACACACACACACAAAGAGGTAGGGAGGGAGGGAAGGAGGGAGGGAGGGAGGAAGAGAGAGAGAGAGATTGCTATCCAGTGTTCATGTCACTTTTAATAAATCCTTTTACAAAATGTCAAGGAGAAATAACCATTGCTTTTTCTGGACTTTGTCTACATTAATTACAGAAAAACAAACAAAATAAAGAAAAACCAATCATTTTAGCAGGTTTTTTTGCATTGAGATTTAGCCATGTCAGTGTCAAAAATGAAAAGTTTATATAGGAATGAAGATATCGTTTTTTCCGTTGAAAAATTATTTTTGTTGGTTTTTTTATTTACTTACTTTTCAAATGTCATCCCCTTTCCTGGTTTCCATTCCATAAAACCTCTATCCCATACCCCCTCTCCTTTTGTCTATGAGGATGTTCCGTGACCCATCCATCCAGCCCTTCCAACCTCCCTGCCCTGACATGCTGCTACACTGTGTGGAGGGTCGTGAAGGAGTCCAGCCTTGGCAGGACCAATGGGAGGTCCCAATAAGGCCATCTTCTGCTACATAAGTATCTGGAGCCATGCATCTGTCCATATGTACTCTTTGGAGGGTGGTTTATTCCCTGGGACCTCTGGTTGGTTGGCATTGTTGTTCTTATGGGGTTGCAAACCCCTTTAGCTCTTTAATTTTTTTTTCTCTAACTCCTCCAATGGGGATCCATTCTCAGTTCAATGGTTGGCTGTGAGCATTCACCTCTGTGTTTGTCATGCTGTGGCAGAGCATCTAAGGAGACAGCTATATCAGGCTCCTGTCAGCATGTACTTACTGGCATCAGCAATATTGTCTGAGTTTGGGAGCTGTCTGCATATGGGCTGGATCCTCAGTTGGGGCAGTATCTAACTGGCCATTCCTTCAGTTTCTGCTCTAAACTTTGTCTCCATATGTCCTTCTATGAATATTTTTGTCCCCCCATTTAAGGAGGACGGAAGCATCTGCACTTTGTTCGTCCTTCTTGAGCTTCATGTGGTTTGCAGATTGTATCTTAGGTCTGGAACTAAGGTGTGTTTCCTGGGTGTAGCAATATGCTAGCTCCTCTCTATGTATCATGTTGGTTAGTCTATGTCTTTTTATTGGTGAATTGAGTCAATCGAAGGAAAGAGATATTAAGGAAAAGTGATTGGTGCATCCTGTTATTTTTGTTGTTACAGATGAAATTATTTTTGTGTGGCTATCTTCTTTTGGCTTTGCTGAAGGAGTACTACTTTCTTGCTTTTTCTAGGGTATAGTTTCCCTCCTTGTACTGGTTTTCCATTTATTATCCTTTATAGGGCTGAATTTGTGGGAAAATGTTGTATAAATTTGGTTTTGTCATGGAATATCTTGGTTCCTCCATCTATGTTAACTCAGAATTTTGCTGTGTATAGTGGCCTAGGCTGGGATTATTTTCTCATAGGTTCTGTATGACAAATGCCCAGCGTTGTCTAGCTTTCATAGTCCCTGTTGCGAGGTCTGCCTTTATATGTTACTTGACCCTTTTCCCTTACTTCTTTTAATATTCTCTCTTTGTTTTGTGCATTTGCTGTTTTGACTATAATGTGATGTGAAGAATTTCTTTTCTGGTCCAGTCTACTTGGAGTTTTGTAGGCTTCTTTTATGTTCATGGTCGTCTCTTTCTTTAGATTAGTGAAGTTTTCTATAGTTTTATGAAGACATTTACTGGCCCTTTAATTGGGAATCTTCTCTCTTCCATACATATTTTCTTATGTTTGGCCTTCACATTGTGTCCTAGATTTTCTAGATATTTTGGGTTAGGACTTTTTGCATTTTGCATCTTCTTTGACTATTGAGTCAATGATTTCAATGGTATCTTCTGCCCCTGAGATTTTCTCTTCCATCTCTTGTATTCTGTTGGTGATGCTTGCATCTATGACTCCTTCCTTTCCTAGGTTTTCTATCTCCAAGGTTGTTTCTCTTTGCAATTTCTTTATTGTTTCTATGTCCATTTTTCCTGTAATCCTTTAAGGGACTTTTTGTGTTTCCTCTTTAAGAGCTTCTATCTGTTTACTAGTGTTCTCCTGTATTTCTTTAAGAGAGTTATTTATGTCCTTCTTAAAGTCCTCTATCATCATCATCATGAGATGTGATTTTAAATCTGAATCATGCCTTTCTAGTGTGTTGAGTTATCCAGGACTTGCTGTGGTGGAAGAACTGGGTTCTGATGATGCTAAGTGGCCTTGGTTTCTGTTGCTTAGGTTCTTGAGCTTGCCTCTCACCTCTTGGTATCTCTGGTGTTATTTAGTCTTGCTGTCTCTGACTGGAGCTTCTCCCTCCTGTGAGCCTGTGAATCTGTGAACTTAGGACTGACAGTGCTACTGGGAGACCAGATCTCTCTGGGCCAGATTTGGGTCTAGAGAGCTTTGCCACAGGGTTAACTCTGGGTTACAAAAGGAGGCTAGAAGTTTGCTGTCCCCAGTTGCTTCATGGTTCCTGAGCCCTGTCTTCTCCTCCTGGGTTCCTCTTTGCCCAGTTATTGGAGCAAAATTATTCATCTACCCTGTGAGATTACAATGTATTTTCTTCTTCAGCAGACCACATAGCATAGTCTAGCACTATTATGAAAGCTAACTTATAAAGAGCAGGATTCCTAGTAAGCTACTGACAATTCTTTCTGTGTCTTGAATCCAAGGTATATACTATCTTTATTATATGGTCTTATCCTTTAAATATATTAAGTAACCAGAAGCAGTACCAATGGCCTGTATTTTTTGTGTGCCACTTCTAGAGATTCCCTTATAAAAAGCTCCATGCTGTATTTGTCTTCTTGGTTCTTCTTATTGACTTATTGTTAGAAAAGTCTTTCACAGAGGCTCAAAATAGGAATATTTTCTATTTTAACATTAAAAAATATATAGGAAAATATAAGATAAATTTTCATATTCTAATTTTGATAACTGTGCTGTTAATTTCTTTCATTATACACAGTGTTATATGTATTGAGGAAGCAAACTTGGAAACATAATACCAACGCATCCAATAAAAAATGCAGATCATGGTCTGGCATGTTGGCTCAGTGGTGGGCAAAAGAGTTTCTGCCTTATTAACAGGCTCTATCTCAGAAATGCATATGGATTAAAGAGAGAACCAATTTCTTTAATTTGTCCTCTGACCTGCAGAAGCATACTATGACACATGTGCATATACACACAACTAATGAAGTAGTTGATTAAAATTAAAATAAATATTTTAAAGTTATAACATTGAACTGATGGCACTAATATGATATGCTCTTGGCCAAATGACTCTGGAGTCTGAGAACTCTCAGGATCTACCAACTCAAAATTTGCACATTAGATCACTTTTTACAAATACAATTACCAAAAATAAATATATGCGCATATTTGTACTGCATACATATTTGGTATTTCACTAAATGCTACCTATTTCATCCATATTGCATTTAGAATCCATTTCTTTACTTCAGAAAGCTAGCCACCCTTACACAATGATCACAGCCCTCAAGAAATGAAGAACCCAATGAATGCAACATAATAGAAAACCTAATACTGTCACTGATGAAGATGGACAGCATTGTCTTTTCAATGACAAAAAAATATTAAATAAGAATAATTAGAATAAGTAGAATTTCCTTCCAGTATAGTTAAAATTCTCATTTTACATCGGCATAATGCAAAATTGTATAATTAAATATTCTCAAAATATTGTTTAGGAACAAATGTCCATAATGCTGAGAACACTGGCTTTGATCACGGAAGGGATAAAGAGTGACAACGGGCAAAACAGGTGTCCTCAGAACTCTCATAATTTGTATGATCTTACATGTGGTTAGATGGATGGTTTTATGTTATAAAAGAAGAATGAGTGTATTAAATACCTATGTATAATAATCGGATATAAAATGAGTGTATATAAAACGCTATATAGAATATCAAGCACTTATAGTGCAACCATAATATTTGTCTGAAAAATAGTTAAAAATCATTCTAAATGAGGAATAATACAATCATTTGTCTGACCTTATAAAGGAGCATTGACATTCTACAAAGGAAAGCTGTAGGTAATAGGCCAATAGTGCAGGATGGATGGCATGAATATGAATCATAGCGTTGAAGTATCAATCCTGAGCCATGAAACCTAGTATGTTAGCCTTGTCAGACTTGTGTCTCATGCCAACTTGTTCAATTTGAAAACAGACTGTAAAATATATACATCTTGGCTCATTTTATAGATGTTATTTTACAGATGCCTATACTTTACCAGCAAAATTAAATGAATAAACTAATATAACCCTACTGAATATTTACTAACAATATTTATTTTTCTAAAATAGAAAATTTTAAAGTATTATTAGAAAAAAATTATTAATACCTTGTATAGAATTTTAAAAGATATAATTATTAACACTTAAAACATAAATTATTCATATTTATGACACTGAAAATTTAGAACATTTCCTTTATTATTTATCTTAACTTCAAATGCGGAAAACATGGGATTAATTGTAATTTGTATTCTTTAAAAACATTTTCTTTTTACAAAACCTTAACAACTGGTAAGTTATTAATATTCTCAGAAGGAAGATAACAAAATCAATATAAATTTATTAATTCTTCATTTAACATGTTTTCCTCATAACAGTTCCTCTGCTGTAACTAACAGTATCAACACAACTTTACACGAACCTACTTGTTTACACACATTCTTTTCACAGTATACTCTTCATACTTCAAATAACCCTGATCAAACATGACATATAGCAATAGTCCACACAAATTATCAAATGGATTCATTAAGTGCAAATTTCCCAGTCATTGCTACATCAGTGATCTGTGCCTGATATATTCTTTTTTCAATACACTATTTTCTGAATATTATCTCCCTCAGTTCCATGGTCTTAATAGATCTGACACCTTGCTTGCTCACACAAGTAAAGCCAGCATCCCTACATGGACTGTGTCTTATGCTCCCAAATACAAAACAAAACAAAACATTAAAATAAAAAGGAAGAAGTAAACTCTGAACCATACTTATGTTCAAAATACAGCATGGCGGAGGCTCCAGAGCATGTCAGTAAGAGAATGAGAAATGATCCTCCATAACTGAGATTCTTTAAGTTTACTTGAAAGAAGATTAAAGATGATTGTTCTGAAGTAGACACTTCTGAAGAACTGAGCAGTCGACTACATCGTGTTTCATTCAATGAATACAGAATAAGAAATGCATGAAAAGGAACTTCAAGTATGATCTGTTAAAAAATGGGTTTTACATAATTCTTCATAACACTTAAGAGCTATTTCGTTAGTTATCATAGAGTGAAGTCACAGATTTCATTTTTAAAATCATCACATTGTTCAAGTATATATATATATATATATATATATATATATATATATATATATATATACAGAGAGAGAGAGAGAGAGAGAGAGAGAGAGAGAGAGAGTGTTGGGTGTATCTCACCTCTAACTCATGCTGTCAAATCTTTCCCTGACATATATACATATGGATCAGAGATATGTGCATATATGTATGAACACACACACACACACACACATGCACACACACACATATATATACATATGGATTTATCAGAGATATGTGTGGTGTGATATGTATAAATGCATATACATATATTTATTAAAATACAATAGAAAAGATATCATATACAAAAGACAAAATATGGTGAAAAAGTTTTCATATACAATTGTCACTATTCAGGAATTATCATTATACCTATAAATTATTTTTTGACACATTTGATCAGAAATAAATAGAAGCAAGTTATTATTTTTAGGTAGATAAATAAAAATTGTCATTTTTCCCTGTTATTGGATTTTTTAACATTTAATTTTTCTTTTTTCTTTTTTATTAGATATATTTCTTTACTTACATTTCAAATATTATTCCCTTTCCCAGTTTCCTGTCCATAAGCCCCCTCATCCCCTCTCCCTCCCCCATAAATATATTCCCCCATCCATCCCCTTTCCTGCCCGCCCCCATATTCCCCTGCACTGGGGGTCCAACCTTGGCAGGTCCAAGGGCTTCCCCTTAACTGGTGCCCCAACAAGGCTATTCTCTGCTACATATGTAGTCAGAGCCCTGGGTCAGTCCATGTATAGTCTTTAAGTAGTGGTTTAGTCCCAGGAAGATCTGGTTGGTCGGCTTTTTTGTTCTTATGGGGTTGCAAGCTCCTTCAACTCTTTCAATCCTTCCTCTAATTACCCCTAAAAGGGTCCTGTTCTCAGTTCAGTGGTTTACTGCTAGCATTGACCTATGTATTGGACATGCTCTGGATGTGTCTCTCAGGAGAGATCTAGATCCAGCCCCTTTTAGCATGCAGTTTTTAGCTTTATCAATGTTATCTAGAATTGGTGGCTATAAATACATGGGCCCCATCTGGGGCATGGTTTTGAATAGCCGTTCCTTCAGTCACTCCTCTAAACTTTGCTTCCATATCCCCTCCTATGTATATTTTTTCCCTTTTAAGAAGGAGTGGGAGCATCTGCATTTTGATCATCCTTCTTCTTGAGCTTCCTGTGGTCTGCGAATTGCATCTTGGGTAGTTCCAGCTTTTGGGCTAACATCCACTTATCAATGAGCATACCAAATGTGTTTTTCTGTGATTGAGTTACCTCACTCAGGATGATATTTTCTAGTTCATTCCATTTGCCTATGAATTTCATGAAGTCATTGTTTTTGATAGCTGTGTAATACTCCATTGAGTAGATGTACCACAATTTTTGAATCCATTCCTCTGTTGAAGGGCATCTGGGTTCTTTCTAGCTTCTGGCTATTATAAATAAGGCTGGTATGAACATAGTGGAGCATGTGTCTTTGTTATATGTTGGGGCATCTTTTGCGTATATGCAAGGTATAACTTGGTCCTCAGATAATGGAATGTCCAATTTTCTGAGGAACCTCCAGATTGATTTCCAGAGTACCAGTACTCTGTCCAGTTTGCAATCCCACCAACAATGGAGGAGTGTTTCTCTTTCTCCACATCCTTGCCAGCATCTGTTGTCACATGAGAGTTATTATTTTTTATAAAGAGATATTTATTTTTATTTTATGGACTTGTTATCTATTTGGTTGACATCTCATTGGCTCCTGCATCATTTCTTGCTCTGGGGTCTAGGATCCAATAGATCTAGAATCTCCAAAGTCTCTTTGTATATTCAGACAAACCTGAATAGCTGATTCTTCTTCTGCAAAGAAGATCTACATTTCTCCTCTGAGGCTTTCCGTCAGATGTTCCCTCTCCTCTGTGATGTTTATGGGAAATGTTTTATGCTTTCTCCAATCTTGTTTGGCTTTCTTCTTCTCCAATCTTTTTGGGTACTAGTTGTAACTGTAACTTTTATTAGCCAGATGTAATGGTCATCTCTGAGGACTACAGCTGATTAAACTCACCTTTTCTAGATCCTGTGAACACTACATGGCTGATTCAACTGAGCTGTTCTGGCTCAAATGCCTCTCCAAGCTCTCTGATTCAAACTGGCTTTTCTCAGCTTCTCGGTGAATTATTCTGCTAGGCAGCAAACTATATTTGACTATCTGGTTTATTTTTCTGGCTCCTTCTAATTCTCTGGCTTCAACAGCCTCTGATAAGTTTCAGTTCACTGGACAGCGTCATGAACGAACTAGATAGCACTGACTCCCAACTGACTGAGTCTCTCCTGGTGCTGCTCTTAAATAGCTTCTCTTTTCTGTGCTGTTCTAGTGAATGTTGGAAGTATCCTATTTCTGACTCTACTGTCAAAGTTTTCTCTAATTCATCACATTGTTTCCCCCTCAATTACATGTCACTTTCAAGCATGGCTGCTTCCTTCTAAAAACTAGTTTTACCTTAAAGTTATGTATTAAGGACATATCTGTATTTCAGTTAGACATATCATATGTTTGATATGTCTGCCTTCTAGCCAGATCATACAGACCTAGGTCTTTGGATGTGATCCCTTGCCAGAACAGCCATGTTGCTGGATTAAAATATTATATATACTATATTTGCAACTGACATTTATCAAAGTCAGAAAAGCACATCAGACAATCTGGAACTGGATTTGGAAAGAGTTGTGTACCACAATATTGGTTTTAGACATTGAACTCAAGGCTTGTGGAAGAGCAGAGTGCCATCCATTTCTCCACTGCATAGTTATGCTGTAGCTGAGCTGGTCAGGGTGCTGGCTCTACATTATCTGCACTGCCAGCTTGAGTTTTCTACATCTCTCTAGCTAGGCTATCCAATTGCTCGATCTGGAATAGACAGGGACAGCTCTCCTGTTCTCATGCTTTCTGTACCAATCCAGCCAGTATGAAGTTGAGCAGTCCTCTGAGGGGAGAGTGAGGATGATTATAGGAAATATAGAAAGAATATGCAAAAGACAGATATGGGAGGGCTGCAAGTCTATATCACAGCAACAACAACTGCATTTTTTTATAGCCTTATTATACTACAGTACCATGGGAAGCAAAGCCATAAACTAACAGAAACAGTTTGTTGAAATATTCACAAGACATTTGTTCTCAACCCAAAATTTCCCTATCCCTTTCACCAAGGTCATTGCAATCTTGAACCTCGAGCTTTGAGTCTCAAGTGCACCTCCTCTTATCATTCCATGCCTCTGCTGGCTGGAAAAACTACCAAGAGGCCCTGACCTGCCTTGACTCTGCCTGGCAAAGACACTATTTCTCTCCTTTATATTCTCTGCCTTAGACTTGATCTTAGCCAAAAGGCCGAGAAGCGATTATTCTCTGCCTTAGAGAAGCAGTAAGCAGCTCCTGACAGCCTTCTGGGCCTGCTCACCCACACCCATTCCTCCAGAGCCAGCTCTACCCTGTTGCCCAGTATCTATGCCATCTCCAAGGATACAAGTGACAAGGTCAACTCTCTCTTGGTTATGCACATCTGTGGATAGCTCGGCCGTCTTTGTCTGCTTTCTCCTTCAATGTGGTGGTAGTCCAGTTTATGTATAGCTACAGCCCACCTGTACAGGGTCTGTGGGCAAATTCCTCCAATACACCATGTTCATGATGAAGCACAGATCTCTCCTTGTTCTTCCAATTACTATGCTTCCTGAATTTTATTTGTTTTGTTTTGATTTGATTTTTATGTGTCCTAGGCATGAAATAGCTTTGACCACCAAGCTAGGCATCAAGTTAGGGTGAACAAAGGATTGCCAGCTCTCTGCCCTGACTGATATAAAAACATCACTGTTAAGTATTTATCCATTGCTGTGGAGAGAGAAAAAGACAAGCTTAATGCTGCATATAACATATATAGTTGTTCAATATTTCATACAGTAAATATCATTTTATATTACTTCCTTTTCAAATTGAAAAATAAAAATAAATTTTTACATTTTTCTACTGTGTTTTTGTTTAGTAAGCAGGTTTTACCTTATCCATTTATATGTTTAGAAGATCATTTTTCTCTATATATATTTGTATATATACAAAAATATATATGTACTTATAATGTATAACATATATTAATATATATTTATTTATAAGATATATAGTTATAATGTATAATATTTATCAATATATTTATTTATAAGGTATACATATTATATATATATATGTGTGTGTGTTTTCTATCTTCTAATGCAAACATTATGTCAAAAGCATGAGTTGAAATGTAATTCATTTTGCTTTGAATATTTGTGTATACGATGATGGTGGTGGATGTACTGTGATCTCAAAACTCTTGTGGTATAAAAGCCCAGGAGTTTAGAGTATTATAGCCATGCACATTGAAGGTCACTCTGTTCTATGCAAATATTCCACACATTGCAATCTGACTCTTTATCTCCAAATAAAATCTGTTTGTACATGTGTCCCTTCATTTGTGGCTGACTTAATGAGCTGGTTATGGATTTTTCAAAAGAAAATACATTCAGCACTTACATATTCAACAATAAGCTTTCCTTTACAGGTTTCTATTTGCATTGTGTACATTAAGGATAATTGCACCTATTCTGGCAGAATTATACAGTCCATCTAAACCTAAGGTCAGAAACCAAATAAAAATTGCCCATCCAAGAACCATCAAGAGGAAATTCATGTGTTGTTGTGTTGCATAGCCTTGGTTGCTAACATAACTGAATCTGGAATCAACAAAAGTACAAGCAGATGAAGTCTCCTGTCAAGGATTTTTTTCTGCATTATTTGTACCAGAAACACTCATCCGATGTGTGTCTGGCACTATTGTAAGCCCAAGTAAAAGAACACAGGGAAAGAAACCTTCGATTTCTGGCCGCTTGTCTTCATGCTTGCTCACATGTTTATTATGTTGGTATAGCCTTCTGTCTATGATAATACAATCATCTTCTTTGGGTTTTCCAGGGACACAAAAAAACTATAAATTCTCCAGCAATCCTTTAGGGCCTCAGTATAAAATTGACATTGCTTGTGCATATAGTTTATTTTTTGAACTTCCCAACTATTGGAGCATAGTGTTTCCAGTGTTAAGTCAGGCTTTGTTTGACTAATCCATTTATATACAACCTAATAAATTCGTGTGTGTGTGTGTGTGTGTGTGTGTGTGTGTGTGTGTGTTTGTGTGTGTGTGTGTGTTTGTGTGTGTGCACACGTGCATACATGCACGCACATGTTCAGTCTGTTTTCTACATTTAGAGAGCCCTGACTAATATAATCATTTTTTTAACATTTTGAGGAAATACTTTCCATTGCCTAAATGTTTTTTTAAGTTTCTTTCCTTGAGGTCTTGAGTTTTCTTCTGAATTAATGGCATGTTTGTTGGTTGTCTTAAGTATAACTTAAAATACCTTCAATTAACTCTGTGTCCATAAGTAGAATTAGGGTTTAATAAAATCCCTTAGAAAATAAGTATTTTTTGAAGATGAGAACCTTGCACACTGCGAACATTAAAACACCTGTTGGTTGCCAGCAAAATAGTCTCTATGGGCAGTCTAAAGTTTCTTCTTTGTCAAAGTTATGGAGGTCAACATGGATTTGAAGGTGTCAGGCAAATACAGATAGGATAGAAGACTTGCTTATGTCAGATTTATTCAAGCGATGCACATGAATGAAAATGAGGATATAAAATGTAGGTTCAATCACCTGGGATTTTATTGAAAAGTCTAATTGATACCCAGTCGCAGTCATTGCTTTATATAGTGATGATGAAATGTAAAAAGTCCTTGGATTCCTGTAAGGAATAGTCTCAGAATCTAACTCGCAGGAGCCAGAAAAACAGGGCACTCAATTCCTGATCATTGTTCATGCAAGGAAAAATTACAAAGTGATTAATGAACATATTGCAATAATTTTTCAATAAGTATAGGCATGAAAGTCAGTACCAAGAAAGAAAGAGAAAACTAAGGACATTTTCACACTGAAATCATATGACAAATGTATCTGAAATAAATGTAATTTTTTGATTTTTCATTTTTTAAAGATCTGCCAGTGTAATTACCTGAGAGTAAAACCCTAAAGCCCATAGGAAAGTAGAATACATTATATCATGTCTGCAATCCTAGCATACTTAAGAGAAAATTGAAGGCAGAGTCACGAGAATCTCCTATAGCCAAAGAGCCATCATTCCTGGCTTACACTGTAGAAAACAATAAAAGGAAAATAAGGTAGAAAGTGAAGACTCACAGGTGCTCTCTCCCACATATCTGTAGCCTCTCTCTCTCTCTCTCTCTCTCTCTCTCTCTCTCTCTCTCTCTCTCTCTCTCCCCCCCCTGCATGTGTGTGTTTGTGTGTGTGTGTGTGTGTGTGTGTGTGTGTGTGTAATATATGCTATAAATGTTCACATAGGAATGATAATAAAAATGTTACAATGAAAGTTCTACATGTCTGTCTTAAATAAACTGTTGGGATTTTTTATGTATGATACATTTAGTAAAATTGATATGGTTTTAGTAAACATCTTGTTTGAAGGTGCTTCCTGATTGCGGGAGAAGAACGTTATATTCCTGTAAGTATGTGGATAATAATCTATGACTTAATAGCTCATATCTGGAACTTAATTTCTATGAGATAAGATACATTGTACAGTGTGAGTTATCTGTCTGCTTTTGAGACACAGCCTGAATTGACTCCTTTTTGCCCCCTCCAATATTAACTTTGTCCATTTTCCAGAGACATAATAGCACTTGGATTGACTATTACCCTATGCTACCTGATAGATACTGTCTTTTATAAGAACTATAATCTTGGGAATATAATCATGTACTTTGAAGAAGTCAAGAATTTAATGACTATTTCACCCTTCAACACACACCCATAGATACATAAACTTTTTATTTAAACACATTTTAAAAGAATTTATTTCCTCCAGTTTGAAAAATGAATGGGAATTTATAAGGATCAACAATATATATGTATGTAAAGATGTTTTTGTCTACAGAGAGTCTTGAAATAGAACAGTGAAATACATCTTTCCACAACTCTATCAGCCTGCTCACTTGGAATCAGTCTATGTTTTAATTTACTAGATCATGCCAGAAATATTGTCTGTGGAAGAGTTTCCAGTAGTCCTCAATGTGAAACCCTTAGCCAATAATCAAAGCTTGCGTATTAACCTGCAAAGCTAGTTGCAACCTGTTAGATTTATATATTGCTTTTCATTCATGATCTACTTTTATTAACCCTGTAGCTTTACTTCACCTATAATATAAAACTCAGTGTTCAATTCTATTCACCTTTCCTTGCTCTTTCTTATAGTTATCATTGTTCATATAGAACTGTATTGAATCTTTAAATATATGTGTTGATATATCTTTACAATCTGACTTCCAACCGTTTATTATATCTCGGAATGTGTAAAAACGTTGAATTCATTGCCAGGTGTTTTTAAACTTCAAGCATGTAATTAATCTTTAATGTGTATTTTTAGTTAATATTCAGTGGCTACATATAGCTTCACCTTTTAGCTCGAAGTATTAATCTTATTAGCTGCAATGATGTGTCTTTCTTTATTCAATAGTAAAGTTTGAAGTTCATGTCATCCAACTTACTATAGCTAACTTTTTCTCCCTCCTACACACTCATTTAAATCGCATGTTAACACTAGATCCTCGCTAGGACTTGAGAGCTGCTAATGCATGGTAACATAATTACATGAAGTACAACATTCTTTCTAACCACAGTGTGGATTTTCTTCCTCCAAGTAAGGAAAAATTCTAGAGGGGAGAATAGAAATTACTTCTAACTATAGTTGCCCAGAGATATTATACTTATCATTTATTATATCAGGCCAAACTCTTCTTTTGAAAAAATCTTTCACACATCCATCCAATTTAAGATTCATCTACCAAATAAGATAAAATATCAGAGAGAAAGTGGAAAAGAAGTATCAATTTTAAAGAAATTGTTAAATATTAGCATTGTTTGGAATTCTTATCTCCAGAGATTCCAGTATATTATGATATTATTCATAAGGAGATGTGTTGCCATTGAAAGTAAAATTTAATCCTTCCTGCTATTATCAATAGATGTACTGTTATATGACTATTTGCTTAGAAGTAAGGGAATTAAAAAGAAAATATTTTCAGATAATGATATATTTCTATCCCATTACTATGGAATGTATTAACTAATAAAAACAAGCAGTTTATATACTAACACACTTTTGCCCAGGTAAAGATGGGAGAAAGGCTAAAAAGGAACCTATATTTTGTATAATTTCATTCATACACTGTAAATAAGTAAAGCTATCAGAGACATTCTAAGGAAACCCAGTGCTGCAGATGGGAAAGCATCTTTGGAGTTTGTGGTCAAGGGATTGCAATAGGCTCCCAAGACAAACTAGGCTTTGTCATTTCCCTTGATAACTTAGAGGAGAAAAAGTAAGGTGTGCTAGGGAAAGCCCACACACAATAAGGAATCAAGACTTGTAGGGGGTCTCAGGTTGGATCTGACAGAGAAGTGACTGCCGTGATAAGTAGCACTCATAATATTGGTCAGAGCAAAGGACATTCTGAAGGGTGTGTTTGGGGAGGCAATGAGTAATCCTATTCACCTGTAGTTTCTATGAAGCACAATGACATCTGCCAGTAAAGATATTCCTAAGGGTGCAGAACAGGCACTTATATCTATAGCAACCAATAGCCACTTAATTGGACTTAAAGCCTTCTCGATAGACAGGAATGCATTGTGACACTGTATATTTAACCATCTACCTATGGCTTATACAACCAGGGAACTTAGAAGAAAACCTAATATTGTCATTTTCAAAAACCAGTTCAATTTTTAACTGCACTCTAAATGCTTATACTTTAGCTACAAATAAGTGTAGTCCTCACCTTTCATTGGAGAAGCTCCGTATGTAGCATAAAAAGATTACAAAACACACAAACAAAAAACATACATCTGGTCAAAGTACAGACATCAATTGAATGTAGAGAACTTGTCTGCTATTAATATATTTACGAAAAAAACATAACAGTAGGACCAAGGAAGACTGCAGAATAGGGTACAGAAATACTGTAATAACCAGAAGGGTTGGGAGTGAATGTGATCGAGATTCGTTGTATAAATTTCTCAATTAATTAATAATATGTTGTAACTTACTTTTAAATAGCTCATTATGTCTGCTCTCAGGTGAAAGCAATAGGCACCAAAATAACAGAGTGTATTTCTGGAGAAGATGAAATGTTTTACACTTGACTTGACTTAATTAACTAATTAATTAATTTGGTGTCTCTTTACATTGTCTTGGTTCTCGAAAAGTCATTGTATAGACAAGGATGACTTTGAACCTACAGACATCTGCCTGTCTCTACCTTCAAGAGACAGAATTAAAGGTGTGCACCATTATAACCACCCTGTTTAATTGATTCTGACTGTTATATTTGTCAAAATTAAATTAAACACATAAAATAATACATATAGAACTCTAAAAATTACACTTGAAAAACCAAAATTCTGCCAATGATATTACTATATTCATCTTTACATTTGAATAATATTCCATTACATTCTTTACACATTTATCAATATGAACATCTAAACTGTGTTATAACTTGATTTCTATGAAAAACCCAAGGATGAACATAGACCTACATTTGTTTCAGGTGTATGGTAAGGTTGATACATGTGGGTCAGTCCCCAGGAATGGTCTAAGACTTACAAACTACACTCCAATTTAAAGGTCGTTTCTTTCTTCACATTATTCATTCTTATTCTGACTCCATATTTTCCTCACCATGTTACCCACTTCAGGTTTTTTAATACCTTCTTAGTTCTCTCTAAGTACTTGTGAGGGAATTAAAATGAAAATATTTTCAAATAATGATATATTTCTATGCCATTACTGTGGAATGTTTTAACTAGTAAAAATAAGCAGTTTATATACTCACACACTTTTGCCAAGGTAAAGATGGGAGAAAGGCTAAAAAGGAACCTATATTTATATTACCATTCTCCTTCTATCGCTGCAAAGTAATATTTCTGTGGAAAGAAACTGATAAGGCTCATGATTGCTAGTGTTAACACCTAGTTCATATTAACTTTTCAATAATTCTTAGAGAATTAATGGGTAATTCAATAGAGAGAATTACCTTTTGAGTTTTATGGTCAGCAATGGTGTCATTTCTTTAGATGTAATTACAGAATTCTGTGCAATATAAGTAATGATACTAGTCATGAAAAGGAACTGTTATCACATGCATCAGGGATTTGTATAAAGCAGACCTTATGTGTTCTCAGATGATGAATGTTAATTAGCTTAGTTTTGCTAATCACTTCTCAGAACATATGTAGATCAAACATTGCTCTGTACATCCAAATCTAAAAATTTTTCTTTGAAAGTTTAAAAGAAAAGAGTAATTATAAAATAAGCATATCTTAATATCATCTTGTTTTTAAATTTTTGAACTTTCTGAAGAAGAAATATTTTAAATTTTAATATTTTTTCTAGAATGAAATTTAATGCTTATGTCAACAGTGTTATTTATATTTTGAAAGAATTTTTTTTCCTGGCTTGGGTGCAGTGATTTCATTGGCTTTCACAGCTTAGCAGCCATGAAACAGAACAGATTCCCAGCAGAGGATAACTAGCTGCCAGTGCTGTTTAGCTCCTCTCCTAATCCTTGCTAAACCAGTTATTCTAATTAACATTTCAAACAAAATTCCCAGAGGACAGGTTCAAAGCACAATCTACTACTATTCTTCAAAAGGGAAACCCTCCTCTCTGCCCTTCTATAAACCCTTATTTCCATGGGCAAGATTTATCAATTTGCAGTGAATATTCTTAAGAGCTAAGACCCAAATCTGCCATCTCATATGTTCTGGACACACGGTGAGCTGTTTTTTATATTATTGGATCTAAATTGAGAAGCAAGATAATTCAATTCTATTAAGTTTCTGTTTTAAAGAAATCTCTGCTGACTGTTAAAACGTAATTGACTTTTTAATTAGTGAGAACATATCAGACAGCTTTGTAATTACGTTTTTTGTGTGTGTTTTTAGAAAGTGAATAATATCATATGAATGTCAAATTGAGAATTGTGAAATGATGTGAATGTGGTGTGTGTGTGTGTGTGTGTGTGTGTGTGTGTGTGTGTGTGTGTGTAAGAAAACAGGTACAGTAAAGTTATGTAGTTAGGACTATGAAAGGAATCATCCTTCTGGTAACCCTAAAATGTGTGTCAACATTTCTCCAAGTTGGTCTTCTTTCAAAAAAAAAAAAAAAAAAAAGTCCCAAACAAAAGTCACAAGAAATTAGGCAAAGGCAAAATGATTCTGGGTTTTATAGGTGATTAAGAGTAATTTTGATAATTACAGAACCATTATTATGCTAAATGCCCTGTTCCAGAGGCTTTCACAGCCAGCATTTCTGAGCGTGTAATGTATAAAGATCCAGGATTGTGATACATGCATCGGGAATGTGCCCAGCAATACCTGTGATGATAGCTCCATTATTTTGAATATGTATTATGTTCCTGGTAAAACTCTGTGCTTCCTTTATTAGCTAAGGCAATGCTTTGAGATTGTTCTCATTGTTCTTATTTTACAAGTAATAAATCTTTGGTTGCTGTTTTATCTCCTTGTTGTAGTTACTAAATTTGAATTAACCTAAGAGCAAACCCATTGAATTCAGTTTCACAACCAACAATCCAAATTTAATTAATAATAAATTAAACCTGTGAACTAAATTTAAAAACTCTTTAAAAAGTCACATTTATGTTATATATCCTTATAACATGATTGATTAGAACTTTCTGATTTTGGAATTCAAATATAGCACATGGGAACCCAATATTACCTTTGACATTGTTTAATAACCATTTAATATATCCTTTTAGGTACAAGGATAATGAAATAATGAAGTCTTTGGAGGGGACATAAGACCCTAGAAACTAGACTTCTAACAAACTATTACCCAAAGCAAACGGTTCTTATTTTACTAATTCAAAGAATAAAATTCACAGATTTCAAAGAGAGAGTAGTTTATTGTCTATTAAAAGGTGGAAGCTTAAGAGAGAAAGAATAAAGAAATAGTGAGTGAGCTTATACATCAGAAGGAGTCCCAGGAAACATGGAACAATTTAGCTGCCATTCTGTGGTCTTTTTAGAGGTGTAATCTGTTGAGGTATGGGAAGGTTGCTCACCTAGTCAATTTCTGGGTCCAACCAGATGTTCAGGTGCCTCCTCTTTCTTTCAGTCATGAACTTATGTGCAGCTGTGAGACACATAAAAGTATGTAGACACACACACACACACACACACATTTAGGGTCTAAGAGAGTAGTATAAACATTTATGAATTGCATAGACATTCTCTAAACTAGTGCTTTTATTCTCCTTAGACTATTTGACCAGATTCTAGCTCATGTCATTATTTTCTTTAGTGGCTAACATTTTTTTTATATTTAGTAAGTTTTAAAATATATGAATAGCAAACTACTTGCTTCTATCAACTCCAAAACTAGGACTGTGATCAGGTAGGATCTAGAATCAGTATCAAACATTTGCTCACTTTTCTGTGAACTGCTTTCATAATGTCTACAAAAATGTATGTATACCATAAAAAGACAAGATATTATGCATCTCACACCAAAGACAAAAGGAGAAAACCACAAGCACATAAAGCTATCTACAAATACCAATATAACAGGAACCAACAGTCACCTATCTTTAATATCTCTCAATATTAATGAACTTATCTCACCTACAAAAACACATAAGCTAACAGACTGGAATCTCAAACAAGATCCAGCATTTTGCTGCATAAAAAAACACACCTCTATTTCCATTTTTAATTCCTTCAACTGTTTGATTGTATTTTCCTGGAATTCTTTCAGGGATTTTTGCGATTCCTCTCTGTAGGCTTCTACTTGTTTATTAATGTTTTCCTGTGTTTCTCTAAGGGAGTTCTTCACGTCTTTCTTGAAGTCCTCCAGCATCATGATCAAATATGATTTTGAAACTAGATCTTGCTTTTCTGGTGTGTTTGGATATTCCATGTTTGTTTTGATGGGAGAATTGGGCTCCGATGGTGCCATGTAGTCTTCGTTTCTGTTGCTTGGGTTCCTGCGCTTGCCTCTTGTCATCAGATTATCTCTAGTGTTACTTTGTTCTGCTATTTCTGACAGTGGCTAGACTGTCCTATAAGACTGTGTGTCAGGAGTGCTGTAGACCTGTTTTCCTGTTTTCTTTCAGCCAGTTATGGGGACAGAGTGTTCTGCTTTCGGGCGTGTTTTTCCTCTCTACAGGTCTTCAGCTGTTCCTGTGGGCCTGTGTCTTGAGTTCACCAGGCAGGTCACTTGCAGCAGAAAAGCAATGAATATCCTAGTAAGAGCACCAGTGGAAGGGGAAGCCCTGGGTCCTGCTAAGACTGAACCCCAGTGAACTAGACTGTTGGGGGGGCGGCAATGGGGGGAGGGTGGGGAGGAACACCCATAAGGAAGGGGAGGGGGAGGGGATGTTTGCCGGAAACCGGGAAAGGGAATAACACTCAAATGTATATAAGAAATACTCAAGTTTAATAATAATAATAATAAAAAACACCTCAATAGCAAAGACAGACACTATCTCAGGGGGGAAAAAAGGATAGAAAATGTGTTTCAAGCTAATGGTCCCAAGAAACAATCTTGAGTTGCCATCCTAGTATTCAATAAAATAAACTTTCAACCAAAAGTTATCAAGTGTGATGATGATGGAAACTTCATATTCATCAAAGAGAAAATCCATCAAGAGGAGGTCACAATTCTGAACATCTATGCCACAAATACAAGGACACCAACATTCATAAAAGAAATTTTAGTAAAGCTCAAATTGCACACTGAATCCCACACAGTAATAGTGGGAGACTTCAACATCCCACACTCACCAATGGACAGATCACTGAAACAGAAACTAAACAGAGACACAGTGAAACTAATAGAGGTTAAGACCAAATAGTTTTAATAGCTATCTACAGAACATTTCACCCTAAAACAAAACAATACCCCTTCTTTTCAGCACCTTTTCATGGTACCTTTTCCAAAATCGTCCATATAATTGGTCACACACACACACACACACACACACACACACACACACACACACACACAAACAAACTCTCAACGAACACAAGGAGAATGAAATAATCATGTGCAACCTATCAGAGCACCATATCCTAAAGCTGGTCTTCAATAACAGCAAAAGCAATAGAAACCCACATATATGTGGAAACTGAAAAACTCTCTACTCAATGAGAATTTGGTCAGAGATGTAATAAAGGAAGAAGTTAAAGACTTCCTGGAATTTAATGAGAATGTTGACACATCATACCCAAACCACTGGGGCACAATGAAAGCAGTGCTAATGAAAGGAAAAAAGTTTAAAATTGCCCCCTACACAGAAGTTGAAGCCAAAAGCGGGTCCTGGATCTGCCTGTTCCAGAAACTAGCTGATCGCAGAAAGAATAATTGCACCAGCTGATTCAGCCACTTTGTTCCAGAAATTAGCTAACCATAACAGCAGCTGACCATAATAGCAGCTGACCATAGTAGCAGGAACTGGTTAACCATAAAGTTAGATTAAAATCTTAAAGAAAAATCATGAGAAACAGGAGGTTCTTCCTTATGATTTGGTATGGTTTTTCCTAAATACCCCTTCTTCCAACCATTTGAGGTCTAACTCCTCTACCCCTACGTGTAATATGAGTCTCGACCCCAGTGCACCAGTTTTTGTCATCCCTATCAATAAACCTCTTGTTGATTGCATCAAGATCTGTCTCTCTTGAGTTCTTGGGGATGGTCGCATCACCACAAGACTTGAGTGACGGTCTTCCCACCCTGGGGTCTTTCACTAAGAGGAAAATTCATTGCACTAAGTGCATTGGAAAGAAACTAGAGAGATCTTATACTAGCAACTTAACAGCAAAACTGAGAACTCTAGAACAAAAAGAAGAAAACTCACCAAGAGGAGTAAATGACAGAAAATACTCAAACTCAGGCTGAAATCAACCAACTATAAACAAAGAGAAATATACAAAGATTCAGCAAAAGCAAAAGCTGGTTCTTTGAAAGAATCAACAGGATAGATAAACCCCTAGTGAAACTAACAAAAGGTCCAAGTGGCAGTATCCAAATTAACACAATCAGAAGTGAAAGGGCAGGCATAACAACAGGAATGGAGCAAATTAAAAAAAATATCAGACCCAACAACAAAAGCCATGCTCAACAAAACTGGAAAGTCTCAGAAAAATGGATGCTTTTCTGAACAGATACCACATATCAGAGTTAAATGAAGAGCAGGGAAACTTTATAAACAGGTCCATATGCCATAAAGAAATAGAAGAAGTCATTCAAAAAAAAAAATAAATAAAAGCCCAGACCCAGAAGGATTTGCTTCAGAATGCTAATAAGACTTTCAAAAAAGACCTGATACCTATATTCCTCAAACTATTCCATAAAATACAAAAAGGAGGAACACTACTTAATTCATTTTATGAAGCCAAAATTACTCTGATACCTAAACCACACAAGGACGCTACCAAATAATAGAACTTCAGACCAATCTCACTATGAATATCAATGCAAAAATACTCAATAAAATTCTTCCAAACCAATTCAAGAACTCATCAAAAACATATTTCTCCAAAACCAAGTAGACTTCATCCAAGGAATACAAGGTTGGTTCAATTTATGAAAATACTTTAACATAATTCACCATATAAACCAATTCAAAGAAAAATATCATATTATAATCTCCTTAGATGCAGAAAAATCTCATTTGACAAAAATACAACACCCCTTCATGCTAAAAGTATTAGAGAGATCAGGAATTTAAGGCCCATATCTAAACAAAATAAAAGAAATTTACTGCAAAACAACAGCCACTATCAAATTAAATGGAGAGATATTTAAAGCAATCCCACTAAAATCGTGGACAAGACAAGGATGTCCATTGTTCCCATATATATTCAATATAGTACTTGATGTGCTAGCTAGAACAATAAGACAACAAAAAAATATCAAGTGGATACAAGTTGGCAAAGAGGAAATTAAAGTATTACTATTAGTAGATGATGTGATAATATCCATAAGTGACCCCCAAAATTCTACAAGAGAACCCTTTTAGCTGATAAACAACAACAGCAAAGTGGCCATATATAAAAATATCTCAAATAAATTAGTAGCCTTCCTTTTTAAAAATGATAAACAGGCTGAGAAAAAAATTAGGGAAACAACTCCCTTCACTGTAGCCACAGATATTATAAAGTATTTTGGGGTAACTTTAACCAAACAGGTGAAAAACCTTTGTGATAAGTACTTCAAGCCTCCCAAGAAAGAAATTGAAGAAGATCTCAGAAAATGGAGAGATCTCCCATGCTCATAGATTGGGAAGATTAACATAGTAAAATGACCTTCCTACCAAAGGCAATCTACAGATTCAATGCAATCCCCCATCAAAATCCCAACACAATTCTTCAAAAACATGGAAAGAGCAATTCTCAAATTCAAAAACAAACAACAAACAACAAAAAACAAAAACAAAAACAAAAATACCAAAAACAAAAAACAAAAAACAAACAAACAAACAAAAAAAACCCAGAATAACAGAAACAATACTTAACAATAAAAGAACGGATGTGGGAATCACCATCCCTGACCCCAAGCACTACTACAAGTCAATTGGGATGAAAGACTGCCTATTATTGGTACGGAGATAGACAGATTGATCAATGGAATAGAATTGAAAACCCAGAAATAAAACCACCCACTTACGCACACTTTATCTTTGACAAAGAAGCCAAAAATATACAATGGAAAAGAGAAAGCATCTTCAATAACTGGTGCTGGTCTAACTGGCAGTCTGCGTGTAGAAAAATAAAAATAGACCCATATTTGTCACCTTGCACAAAGCTTAAGCCCAAATGGATCAAGGACCTCAATTTAAGACCAAATAGAAGAGAAAGTGGGAACGATCCTTAAACTCATTGGCACAGGGGACATTTTCTAAATAGAACTCCATCGGCCCATGCTCTAAGATCAAGAATTGATAAATGGGTTCTCATGAAACTGGTAGGATTCTGTAAGGCAAAGGACATAGCCAATAACAAATTGACATCCTGTAGATTGGAAAAAAATTTATTCACTAACCCCACATCTGATAGAGGGCTAATATACAAAATATATAGGGAACTCAAAAAGCTAACCCCCCAGAAAACCATACAACCCAATCAAAAATGGGGTGTAAAACTAATCCAAGAATTCACAACAGAGGAATCTTGAATGGTTGAGAAGCACCTAAAAATGTTCAAAATCTTTAGTGATCAGAGACATGCAAATCAAAAGGACACTGAGAAGCCATCTTACACCAGGTAGATGGCTTAGATCAAAACAGCAGGTGACAACATATGTTGGCAAGGATGTGGAGAAAGAGGAGCACTGCTCCACTGCTTGTGGGATTGAAAACTGCTACAACTCTGGAAATCAATTTGGAGGTTCCTCAGAAAACTGTCAATAAACCTACCTAAATTCCCAGCAATACCACTCTTGGGAATATACCCAAAAGATGCCCCACTATGCCACAGGGTCACAGGTTCCAACTATGTTCATAGTGGCCTTATTTGTGATAGCCAGAAGCTAGAAACAACCCAAATGTCAAACAACAGAATGGATACAGAAAAAGTGGTTCATTTACACAATGAAATACTACTCTGCTATTAAGAACAAAGACATCCTGAGTTTTGCAGGAAAATGGATGGAACTAGAAAGTACCAACCTGAGTGAGATAACTCAGACACAAAAGGACATGCACAGTATGTTATTATGAATAAGTGGCTACTTGACCCCCCCACACACAAAAACGTATAGAATACCCAAGATATAGTTCACAGAACTCAAAAAGGTCAACAACCATTTGTCATCTCTGTTCCACTTGGAAGGGAGAAGAAAGCAACCACAAGGGTGAAAGGAGGGAGGGACCGAGGAAGAAAAAGGGATGGGGGTGAGGGGAGAGGAGAACATGATCTGGTATTGTGTGGTCGAAAATGACTGAACCCCTCAGGGCCAGCAGAAAGAATGGAAACAGGTGGCCGAGGGAGGAAGGAGGTTGGGAGGATGCGCTAGATTGTACTAGAGACCTGGGAAGTGAGAGATACTCAGGACTCAAAGATCGGGCGGGCGGGGACCCTAAATGAAATACCCTACAGTGAGGAGAGGGAACTTATTAACACACCTGCGGCAGGAAGATAGGGCATTAAGTGAAGGATGTGGTTGCCATCCCACAGTCAAAGCTCTGTTCCATAATTCTTCCTGTCTGAAAGAACTGTAGGGATGGGAATGGAGAAGAGCCTGAGGAAAAGAAAGTCCAGCAACAGGCCCAAAATGGATTCCAGCTCAAGGGGAGGCCCGAAGACCTGACACTATTACTGAAGCTATGGGACATTCACATAAAGGGACCTACTACGACTGCTCTCCAAAAGACCCAACATGCAGCTGAAAGAGTCAGATGCAGATATGTGCACCCAACCTATGAACAGAAGCTGCTGAACTTCCTTGTTCAATTAAGGAAAAGCTGGAGGAAGCTGAGGAGGAGGGCAACCCTGTAGGAGTGTGGGATGATGTCACACGTGAGGCGGGCACAAGATAGAATGAGGCCTGTCATTGGATGAGAAGGAAGGATGGGCGGGAGAAAAGTTTGAAGGAAGAGGAGTAGATGGGAACGGAAGAGGAGGAGAAAAGAGAGTAGCCTGGGAGACAACATGAAAGCTGACATTGAGACTCTACACTGTACCTTTACAGGTTGTTACACATGTTCTTAAGGGATGGATGTGTATAGGGCTTTGTATGTTTAGGTGGGCAATTTTATCTTAACAATGAGTTCAAAGGTTATAGTGTTGTGCGTTCTTGCATGTGGTGATTTAAGTTTAAGAGAGTGTGTAGTGGCTAGTCTGGGCCGCCACGGAGTTGGAATGTGTGTTTTGACATGGAAACCTGCCTTGGGAACTAGATAGGTAGAGAGATTGCTGCCAGGCTCACAGAGAGGCCTTCCGCAGTGTGATATGGGATGGAGCAAAGCAGTTGAGAGGTTTTACTGACTGAGATTTGGTGTTGAATACATTGACTGTAAGTATATGCAGTTTTAGATGTAAATAGCAAAGTGATCAGCTCAATAAGGAAGTGTAAAATATGGCACCAGCAAAGTATGTAAGGAATTGAAGAACATAAATATTTTCTTTGAAGAATTAATAAAGTCAATGGTGAATAAGTGAGCCTAGGGTGAATATGGTACACATTTGTTTGTTTATTATTTTGCCACTTAAATTCCCTAAAATCTTGTTAGCTGTGATATATTTAAGCTAGCAATAATTTCGGAGATGAGGACAGAACCCAGGGCCTTGTGCTGGCTAAGCAAGTGCTCTACCACTGAGCTAAATCCCCAACCCCCAGTAATTTCTTATATTTGAGTAATTTCTTATATTTTTTCTCAACTATTTGTAACTTTAGGAAATATTTACATCTTGGATACATTTACCAATTATTACTATCAATTAAATTTCATAATACATTTTCACTTCAAGTTTCTTAAACTTTACCTCCTTATATTTGTGTTTATTTCTGTATATATACACATGCCTGTTTACAAAACAAACTGTAGTTACTATATATAAACTCCTGTGTCTTTTGATCTCTAAATTTATATATTCACAATAGCAATCAAATGAATGATACATATTGCAATTCATTTTATTCTGCTGTATTAAAAATGTCCCTCTGTGGACAATGGTCTTTCTAAGCATGCTATGTAATTTCATCAGTACTCAGGAAGGGAGTGTGTTCCCAAAATAGTTCAGGGTAGATTTAAGTTTCCCACTGATATAACAAATACCTATATTTCGCATGCCTTGATGAAGATGATTCAAGATAGGCCATCCAGAAGTCATTTTAGACAACTTTTCAAAATTTGATGCATTCTAGAACTCCATGAAATGATGTCTATATACATGTTTATAATTTTTAAATAAATGTAGTAATTGGGTTGAAAAATCATAAATTAAAACATAATCTACAATCAAAGCCATAAATTATCTACATGGAAAGAGAGAGACCATGTTCTTGACATTGAAAGTTATTACACTATTAAAAATTAGCACTGCTGTGATCTGTGGTTTACTTAATTTAGCTGTTCCCTGAGTCTCCTCTTTATGTAATGAATTATTAATATATTTAATTATGTATCCTGATAATATAGTGTTACAGTAAAATAAATGGAGATCAAGACCATAATTACTTGTACAGTAAATAATGCTGTAATTGATTTCTGGTGTTATATACTTAATGTTATTTTAATCTCTTACTGATTTTATATAAGATAATTGCATATTTAATATTGAAAGGACTGACAGTTTAGCTTTATTTCATAAGTAATTTTCATGTGAATCAAATAAGGTTTTGCAAATTTCTCATAAACTTGAAATATAATACAAGCAATATATTTAGCATTATCACTTTATGAATTATAAACGTTAATAAATGACAAAATTTAATCATCATTTTCTTGTGTTTAAAAAAGTTTTCAAGTGGGAAAAAAACTACTTTTATTCATGGTAGATATCTTGCCCATAAAAGGTAATATAAACTCAAAAAAAACAAAAAATACCAAATACTTTTGGTATATATAAGAAAATCAAATGCTGGGCTGGAGAGATGGCTCAGCGGTTAAGAGCACTGACTGCTCTTCCAGAGGTCCTGAGTTCAAATCCCAGCACCCACATGGTGGCTCACAACCATCTGTAATGGGATCCGTTATCCTCTTCTAGTGTGTCTGAGGACAAGAGACAGTGTGCTCGCATACATAAAATAAATAAATATATAAAAAAGAAAATCAAATGCTGTAAAGTATTGCAATGATTCAACAATGTAAAGATAACAATAAAACTGACAAACAATTCGAAAAGGTTGCACAGAATTTTATTGCTTTCCACCTTAAGTCAATATTGATTTCTTATAAACAGTTACCACTTAATAGTCATCCACTGAAGAAATGCTAGTCAATTGATAAACACCTTAAGGAAGAAATTTATCTCAAGACATTTGAGGGAGACTAAATAAGGTAACCTTCAGTGTATTCCAGGAATTTTATAATAAAAAATTTCAAAGAATACATCTCTTGCAAACAAAAACAAGTGTGTTCAAAAACTATTTTTAATGTTCTTCTAACCCAGAGACATAAACTAAAGCTTTATTTTAACTGAAACTATAAATTATCCTTTCAATAATGATGATATAAAAGTAAAGTATCTTCTGATTGCTCAAGATAATAAGGTTATTTTAAGATTTTATAAATTTTTGACATCTGTTGTATCTTTGTATAATGTTTAAATCAACTAAACATCCAGCTAATTACTACTAAGTTATGGCCATCATTTGGAAACCTAATACATAAACTGCCCTTTAATATGGCCACTGTGAATAAAACAAGACAGTTGTTTTGTAAAGAGAATAGATGATGAGAACTCTTTATAGCGTTTACTTACACTTTCTCACAAAAATCACCATTGTCACTGCTTTTTAGTGTGAAACTGTAAAATACAGTTTCCCATTTTTTAATGCAAGAAGAGTATTCTATATAATTGAAATTGTCTTTTGGGGTGGTTTACTGTGATTTGTTGTCACAGAGGATCCTGTGACTCTGGGTTCTTTTGAGTATCTTTGGGCAAGCAGCAAAACTTGAGAACAAATGCTTCCTCTGGAGATGATTCCAGGAGAATATCGCCTCTACAGCTTTATGTCAGATGTCTCTTGTCCTATTTCTGTGAGGTGGCCTCTGATTTTGACACATTGGTGGGCTTTCTCCTTCTCCAATCATGTTGGGTTTTTCTTCCAACTACATTGACTGCCAGATGTGAATCTTGCTTCTATTTTCTTAGATGATGGGATGAGAGTCATAAGCAAGCTGTGAGAATACATGGTTTGGGGAAAGCCCTGAGTGTTTTCTTCTCTGTTCTAATAATCTCTAGGTCTAGGCCTGTACGTTTCTATTGTCCATACAATCTATTTTTCAAAGGTGACAGATTCAATCTGCCTTCTGTTGGCTTCTGACTGAATTGCTCTACCTAGCCTCTTACTAACTTTGGCAATACATTCTAATTGTTCTAATTTTCTGTCTCCCTCTCATTCTGTGGCTCATCCTGTCCTCACCTGTTTCTAGCTTGTTCTCTCTTAAATCTGTCTCTGTTAAACTGTCATATACACACACACATCACTTCTCTCCTGTGTTACTCTAAAGTAACCTCTTATTTGTGTCACTTCTCATGATTTGGGCATATCCTATCTTTGTGCCCTCATCAAAAGCCTGAATAGGCCACCAATGTGCTGGTTTTGATACAATCATACAAGTGTCTTTATTCAACCTGGAACTTGGGCCACCCCATCATCATTGACACAAAAGTATGGGAGGGTTAAGTCCATAGATTAGTTTCAAGTAAGCATTTAGAGGCAAACAAACATGCACGCCCATATCTAGCTTGGCATACATCTGATTGGGAAATTATGGAATTTCTTTCCCTTTAAGGTGACGGACTGAGGCTGGGAGCCAACCCATAAACTTTTATAAATAAATGTCTTTAGATACAAGTGTAATTTGTTTTCTTCCTGTGCAGGCCTGCTGGTCCAGTTCACCCTTAGGACAGGTTCTATCTTATATAACTCTCTTATACATCTCTGTTAACTAAAAGGTCCACTCGTGGACTTCATTGTCTAGGTTTTGGAGGGACTGATAGTAACTCTTTATAACCATAAGCTGAATAGCCCGAAGTATATCGTTCATGAATTGAACCGATCTGCTTATGGTAGGGCTGAAAGTAAATAGGAGCAGGATAAGGAGAGGCTGCAGTTAGATAGAAATTAGGATAGTTACCCAAGGAGAGCTATTAAACCAAGAATGAAACCATCTTTGGGACTCCTCTCTTTCTCTCTCACATTTATCAAGACCCATCCTAACTTTGACCACTGATTCTCTGACTACCCATGAATGATCAATATAGGAATAGCACTCTTGCTTGAGAACTGCACATAGCATAGTTCTACTTGCTGTATGTCTGAGCAGCAGATGTAGACCCATGTTTTATATTGCTATCTTTGCGAGGGTGCCTAGAGACTCTTGGAGGGTGGGGGAGAAGTCTTTCTCTAGTCTTTATATATCAGTATCTATTGCTTGCCTCAGCTCATCCTAATGTTTGTTTGCAACACTAGGGAGGCTATCCGGTGTCAGCGCCAGCTATACATAATCCCATAACAACAGCTATGGTCAAGGCTGAGATTATTTTTCACTTGACCCTAGTTGGGGCCAAGTTTGATGTTCCATCCAGAAAGTCTAAGACTTGGTCATCTGTGTGGTAGATAATCCTAGGTAATAGCTGAACAAGTAGAAAGAATTCTTAATCTTGATGTAATGTGGTCCCATGGGCACATGGGGTGAGCCCTGCACTGCATGCACACCAGGCATTGTTAGGTGGCAATAAATATTTATTATTATCTGAGTTAATCTTATAAGTTTATTTACAAAGGTGGACATAGACCTCAGTCACCATTCCAACACAAATGTCATGGCCTTATACTGATTGTAAAGTAAGCCTACTCTCTTTTGCCACTTGAACTCATTGGGAACTCAGACTCAGTGAAGTTTCCCATTAGGACAATACCTTCAAAATACGGCAGTTTTATCTCATAGGATAACCAGCATGATTCAGTTAATTCAGGCCTGTATACACTGATGACCTGAAATGACAGACCATTATATTTCAGAAGTGCTCAGGAGTACCATTATCCAGTGTTGATCCTGTCCTTGGAGCTTGGGTGGGGGCCCTATCAGTGGGAGACTGGAGGGAACCCTGAGACTGGGTTAGCAGTGGGGTACAGGGAGGTTGTGCTATTATAGGTTTAGGGCTCAGGGACATATGGAGCACCTGAATATATAATTGGATCCTAAACAATCCTCCAGGGTCTCTTCCAGGCCTAGTTTCTCATGGATCTGCAGCCACCAGGTTTTTCCTTGTTTCCAGTCTTTCTGTTTCTTTCCACAATCAGTAAATATTATCTTTCTGGGATTACATAACATAAAATCGGTGTCTTTCTGGCAAAGGGATCTAATTCCTTTGGGTCCTGTATGAGTGGCAGGAACTTATGAGACAAATACATTCTGCTTTGTAAGGAGGGTATCACTATATATATTCTGTACTAACACATGTCCAGGTTGAGCAGATGAAAAAATGTCCCTCTCTATACATTTTTCTTCAAGCCTTATTCTGGTCCGAATGTACTAGACAGACATAAAAATATGTGTTTATGAACCCATTGGTCTGAATTCTGTCTAAGAGTTCAGATAACCTAAACTGGTGCTAGGAACTTACCAAATCTTACCCATTGTTGTGTTGATAATAACCTAGGTGAGATTAAAAGGCTAATGAGGGTTGGACTCCACAATACACATGGTTAGCAGGCCCAGCAGAATCACTGCAATTTGAGCTTAAGAGGGTTGAAGGGGCATTTGGTAGGCATCTGTACTGGTTAGTTTTTTGTGTTGACTTGACACAAGCTGGAGTTATCACAGAAAAAAGAGCCTCAGTTGTGGAAATGCCTTCATGAGACCCAGCTGTAAGTCATTTTCTCAACTAGCGATCAAGGTGAGAGGACCCATCCCATTGTGGGTAGTGCAGTCCCTAGGCTGGTAGTCTTGGGTTCTATAAGAAAGCAAGCTGAGCAAGCCAGGGGAAGCAAGCCAGTAAGAAACATCCCTCTACAGCCTGTGTCTCTTTATTAGGACCCATCAGCTCCTGCTTTCTGTCCTGCTTGAGTTCCAGTCCTGACTTCCTTTGCTGATAAACAGCATTGTGGAAGTAAGCTGAGTAAACCCTTTCCTCCCCAACTTGCTTCTTGGTCATGATGTTTGTGCAGGAATAGAAACCCTGACTAAAGACAGCTTCCATCTTTTTCTTTTTTCTCCCACTGGTCTGGATTGTCTCTAGCTGCAAAATGATCTGTGATTAGGGATCTAGTGTGGTGGATCCATGTAGTAGCCCTGTAGAGCTTCTGGGCATGATGTGTGGTCAAGATGATAATATTGAGACCCTTCCAAGAGGCTCTAGTAGCCACTGGCAGTGTCTCTTTATTAAGACCCATGCTCCTAATAAACTCCCGAGGCTCCAGAGGGGAACCTGCTTCATAGAGAAGATGATGTTTAGGTCACACACTTTCATGAGCTTATTGGGCACCTTTGAGGTAGACCAGCAATTGGCAATCCTTGAACTCAGTGATGAGCTCTACCTGTATGTTTGGAATAATAGAGATAATGTGGCATCCTCAACATGATTTCAAAAGGAGTGAGTCCCATCTTGTCAGGGGAGTTTCATACTCTGTGGAGAGCAAAGGGGAGGAGAGTTACCCATTTACTGACAGTCTGTAAGGTCAATATAGTTAAAGTCTCTTTTAAGGTTCTATCCCTTCTCTCTACCTGTTCTAAACTCTGGGGTCTATTAGCACAATGAAATTTCCAGTCAATCCCCAGTATATTGGCCAATTCCTGATTTACCTGGGACACAAAAAGGTGATCCATTATCTAACCCTTTGATCTTGGGAAATCTATACATTAGTAAAATGTCCTTTAAAAGCTTTTGCCACAGTGGACACAGTTTCATATTTGGTGGGGAAAGCCTGAAAAGGTACCCACAAACACAAGTAGATAGATCCAGATTTTCCTGGTTTTACTTCAGTGAAGTTTATTTCCCAGTAGGCTCCATGTTTTCTTCCATGTAGCCTGCTGCTGGAGTTCTTTTCATTGGCCACGTCACCGTGGGCCTTGTCTTTAACAATCTTGGTGTTTTTGGAGTTGGCTTCTCTTATCCTGATTTGTGCATACCTGATCAGGTCTTCCATCCTTCAGACAGCCATGTGGGAGGAATGATGAATCTTTTTTAACATAAGAGTACTTAGCTGTCATTTTCCATCCACCATTTTCCACCATCCAGAGGCATTGGAACATTGGTAGATTCCAGGCCCAAGTTATGTCCTTTCTGATGTCTGGAGAAATAGATGATGGCACCATTTTAGTACTTGTAGTAGGCCAAGAATCTATTTGTTTCTGATAGTCTTTCCTTCAGCTGTTGAGAGGCTCCTTTCTCTGTAGGTGGACCCATGGACATAGGCTATGGCAAATGCATATCATCTGTCCATATATATGTTCAGTCTCTTGTTCCTTTCTAGCTCTAAACCCTTTGTTAAGGCTAAAAATTCACTCTTCTGTGCTTATGTCTCCCATGCCAGGGATGCATCTCATATAGTTTCAGTCTCTGATACCATCGCTGGCCCTCTATATTCTTCTTGGATGAAGCTCTTGCCAGTGAGCTAAAATGTCAGAGCCGTCAAACAGTGACCCTTCCATTTCTGGGTAAGGCAGCAGGGTGGTGGGGCTTAGGGGAGTTGGAATCTGGAAGATTACCCTAGGGAAGATTTAGGGAGGGACTTTAGGGAGAGATGCATGAGCTTAGTCACTTCTGGCAAACAAAGCACATACAGAAATTTAGGCTTTCTTTAAGGCATCAAAGGCTTTCTGATATCCCTCTTTCCAGACAGAGCTCTCTGGGGGTTCTTTGGTGGCCTAATATAGTGTCTTAGCTGTATTTGCAAAGCCTGGTGTCCATATTCTGTTGAGTACAGCAGAACTCAAGAATTCCCATACTTGGAGGGAGTCTTGGGTGCCTTCTCCAAGAGGTCCTGGGTCCCCTAGAAGCATTATTGTTTGGTTTCTGCTGCCACCAGGAAGTATTTCACATTCTACAAGAGAGTCCTAATAGGGTGGTGGGTTCTGTACTCAGGTCTGAAAATGATCTTCTTAAGGCCTTGGCATGTCTAAGGACCAGGAACCTCTCTGGAGACAAGGTGGTGTTGAAGCCTGGCCAGTCGGACCTACAGAAAGTTGTTTCTTTCTTCCTCCTAATGGTTACCAAAAATTTCTGCCCTTTAAGATGATTGGCTTGTGCTGAGAGCCAAACCATAAACTTTCATATGTAAATATCTATAGGTACTATCATAATTTCTGTTTTCCTCCTGATTGGTGGATGTTAGGGAGTGACCTACAGAACAGTGCTAGGTACAGACTTTGGTTAACTTGATTTCAACCTTAGGTCAGGTTCACTAAGAAGGAGACAGAACCCAAGATGGAGTTTGTCTAGTCTTTCAATATCTGTGACCCATTCTGTCAAATATTTCTCTGATTATCACTATGTGTGCTACTAGATTACATATCATTTTCAAACAGCACCTTCCTTCTACAGACTAATGTTACCCTTAGTGTTTGGCATTAAAGGTCTGCACTAAGTGTTTGTCTGCACGCAGTCATATTGCTGCATTTAAATTTCTCTATATCTTTCCCATTTCTCTTTAAGCTAAATGTTGAAAACTGTTTAATTCTTATCACAAAAGTCTGAAGAGATGTAGAGAAATGTTAATCTAACATGGTGGTTGCTCTGACTCATGATCACATCCAAAGGCTGTGGTCTGCGTGATCTGGCTGAAATGCAGGCTTGCCACACAGCATTAATCCCTGAGGCTAGAATACAGGCACACACTTCCTATTCAGTTCTAAGGTAAAATTATTTTGTAAAAGGAAGCACCTGTGTTTAAAAGTGATATATAATTAAGGGACACAGAGAGAAATTTGACAGAATGAGTAAGAGATAAGATATGACCAACTCTGAAGAGAATAGAAAGGAAAGAGAGGCTACCTAAGAAAGCAGCACTGAGGCAAGAGAAGTGGACAGTTCAGTGAGTCAATACAGTGGCGTTCAGTTGAATTCAGCTGAGTTCAGTTAAGTCCAATTCAGTTGAATTTGTGCAGTTCCTTTTAGTTCTTTTCATTTGGTACAGTCAGTGCTGTCAGTGCAGGTCAGTTCCTGAAAGTAACAGACACTTTTTCCAAGCAGAGCAATTCAGTAAGAAGTTGAGAGAAGCCAATTTGAATAGATCAGTTTCAAGAGGCATTTTGGGCCCAAACAGCTAAGTTGTATTAGCCAAATAGAGTTCAGAAGTAGCTAGAAAGCCAGATCTTATCCATCAGTAAGCCTCTGAGAGGACACTTACATCTAGTAAATAAAATTTACTCTCAGACTTTAGTTGTAGGCCTCACTGAAGTTCATGACAAAAGCCCTTAGCTCATGGCAAACTGAGGCCTTGAGTGTGAGTTCTAATACATTACTTTCTTTTGCAGCAAAAGAAAAACTTCATATTACTCATGGTACAGCCAATGCCCTTTGATGGATGCTGATTCACGAAGCACATCTAAGGGATAAGCGTGAAGAGAGAGCTAAAACTTATATAAAATGTACTGAAATAGAAAAGTAAGAAAGTAAATTTTCTGTTTTTATTTTGACATAATTGTTAGACCTAATGAAGCTCAAGAAGAAGGAAGACCAAAGTGTGGATGCTTCTTAGAAGGCGGAACAAAATACTCACACTTTTGGAGGAGACAGGATGATATACAGGTCAGGAATTTGAACAGAGGTGTGTAGCAATGGGAGATGTGGAGCTGGGGGCAGCCACCAGTGAGTTCCACATGCCAGGAAAGCAAGAGGCTCCTGGTAGCCAACAGTAATGAGATTAGCTGAAATGCCCAACAAAGGGGAGGGAGAACCTTTACAGACCATACACAGAGGTTAGGCAAGGCCCCTGGATGGAGGATGGGGCTACCCACTTATCTCTAAATTTCTAACACCAAATCATTCCTGTCTAAAAAATATACAAAGTGTGGAGCAGAGACTGAAGGAAAGGCCATCCACTTGGGGATACCAAACCTGGATACTATTGCAGATGCAAAGAAGTGCTTACTGACCGGAGCCTGCTATAGCTGTCTCCTGAGAGGCTCTGCCAAAGCCTCACAAAAACAGAGGCACATACTTGCAGCCAACTATTAAACTGAGCACAAGGAGCCCAATGGAGGAGTTAGAGGAAGAAGTGAAGGAGCCAAAGAGGTTTGCAAACCCATAGGAAGAATAATATCAACCAACCAGACACCCTAGAGCTCCCAGGGATTAGACCACCAACCAAAGAGTACACATGGACTTAATTATGGCTCCAGCCATCTATATAGCAGAAGATGGCCTTGTCTGGCATCAGTTGGAGAAGAGGGCCTTGGTCCTGTGAAGGTTTGATGCCAGGTTGGGGAGTTGGGAGTGGATGGGTGGGGGAGCACCCTCATAGAAATGGGGTAAAGGGGATGGAATAGGGAGTTTCCAGAGGGAAAATCAGAAAAGGGGATAGCATTTGAAATGTAAATCAATAATATTCAATTTAAAAAATTTAATGAGAGATATTAATTCTCTGAAGGCTACAAATGGATTAGGTACATATGAATTAAGTAATTTGTTTCAAACATCACAAGGAGATTCAAATTTAAACAGTTCATGATGTTTAACAGAAACAGAGTTAACTCTTGTAGTACAAAGAATTCAAGGTGCATATGTGGATCAAATTGACAGTAAACTTGATTGTATTTTGGTAATTTTGCTTTCAATTTATTCTCCACTCATTATGCAGAGGAAAGATAGTATTATGGAATGGATAAAAAAGAAGTAAATATATATATATATATATATATATGAGTTTTGAATTAATTATAAAAGGTAGATTAAGACTACATTGTCAGAAAAAAGATCCTGTTAAATTTGTAGGAGTTTTACAAATGCTAACATTATGTCATTATATGTGATAAATAAAAAATGGCAAAGAACTTGCATTAAGTACTTGGGCAAAATTAATAGCAAATATCCAAAACAAACATATAAAGGCTATAAAAAGAACTAAATGGATTCTTCCATGTATTGTTAAAAGAACCAATTCCAGAGGCACTGACATTCTATATTGATGCAAACAAGATGGAGATGTCAAGTTATAAGTCAGATGAAATAAACAATATGATCAAAAGTCCATATACCTCATTTCAAAACTCAGAATTTTATATTATGATTAGATTATTATTAACCTCTTGATATAATTACTGATTTTTATATGCAAAAAGAGTCGTACATACAGAGACTGCTGAACTTGTCCCTGATTACTCAGAATTAACCGAATTATTTACTCAATTGCAGCAGGCCATCAGAAGTAGAAACTATCCATTATATATTACTCATATTCAGTCTCACAAAGGTTTGTCAGGTCCAATAGCTTAAAGAGATGAGGAAATTGGCCAATTACTATTAGAAAATATGTTGGAAGCATCAACATTTATGAGAAACATCATATTAATGGGAAAGGTTTAACAAAATATTTTTCCTGTCACTTGGCAACAAACCAAAGAAATAATAATAATAAATGTCCTATGTGTTGTTTATGTGAGGAAACTCTGTTACCTGCTGGTACTATCCCTCCCGGTACCAAAAGAAATGATATCTGCCAGATGGATGTTTTTCACTTTGCAGAATTTGAAAAAGGTGTATACACCATAACACTGGCACGTATTCAGATTTTAATGGGTGACTGCCTTAAGTTCTAAAAAGGCTGATTATCTAATTACATATTTATTGGAAATAATGGACATTATTGGATACCTGCACAATTTAAAACTGATAATGTCCCTGTATAAGTATCCAATATGCTTTAATGATTCTTTATATATCACAATATAAAGCAGGTTACTGGTATACCACAGTACACCAGTATCACAGGACAAGCAGTTATAGAAAGGACCAACTGTAACTTGAAAGAGATACGTATTAAATGAAAAGGGAGAATAATCCTGTTCCCAGGAAAGACTAAATAATGCTTTGTTAACTCTAAATTTTCTTAATATTGGTGAGAAAGTAATAGCAGCTGAGAGACACTGGGTTATTGATAAAAAGTAAGGAACTAGGCCAATATACTATAAGGATGTGTTGACATTAGAATGAAAACCTGCAATTTTTTTTAAGATGGGGTTGTCTATAGGCATAAAACTTGTAAAGATTAGATCTGACCAGAGAAAAGCTTCTTATCAGCTGGGACATGAATGTCTTCACAAACCAAATAACACAGGTGATTTACTTCCACAGACTGTCATATTTACTGGTTTCTCCAAAATATGTATCCATGCAAATCAACTTCAAAAGTGCTAACTCATTTGATCAGTCGAACAAAGATAACACAGCACATAGACCAGACAGATATCACAGAGACTTGACCAATGCAGACTGGACAACAAGTGCTAAAGTTAGCTTTTTTCAGACTGATCCTTCTGGGGTTCCAAACAGAAATTCATTGCTCCAATTCATCAGGAAGCAAGTATAAAGACCTTTTTCCTGTTTTCTTATATTGGAAATAGATGGTTTTGGTCATCTGATATTATGAATGTTATCATCTATGGTGGTAGTTTGTTTCTGGTTATGATCAGGGAGAAAAGAAAATAAAGTATGTTGATAGAAAATTAAGGTTGTTTTGTTTAATTATTGTATATTGGTAGAAATGTAAGGTTCTTTAGACTGTTCTTAGACTACAGTGTCCATGAGCTGCTTATTTAAAATGTGATGTAAAGTTCTAGTGTTATGCTTTTTGCAATCGTTTCTATTGTGTATAGACTGTTGATGTTAGGGAAAAAGAGATATTTTTAAATAGAAAGGGAGGCATGGAGTGGAAATTTCTGGTTTCTTTGGAGTCTCAGTTGTGTCATGTGATACTTTTCTAGAAAATGCCCTATGAGAGGATAGTTTGCTGAAACAGACACATAAAAGGATATTTTGTGGGAACAGAAATTTGGTGCCTTTGTGGAAGCTGTCTTGTGAAAAGGCATGTGATGTTTTGCTGAATTGAACTCTGAGGAGGACATATGATATTGGAGAAAATATAGCTATAACCCCACAAACAGTGGGAGATCCTCTTGCATTGGCCTGCCTTGCAAGGCTTTACTGGTTTTCAGACATCTTCCCTTATTGTGACTTTTTAGAAAGAAAAGCAACAACAAACTTCCTGTTGTATTCCAGCTGTTTCTCACTGCTCCCTGGGTCTTGTGACAATTTGGTGGAGCTCCTCAGTTTTGTCCAGATAAAGACACTACTGATTTATGTTTAAAATTGCCTCCCAAAACTACTTCTAAACAGGTCCGCATCCCCCAATTCCATTTACTTTTCTTTTCCCCTACCTTTGTTCAGTGGGCTAGAAGGGAGGATGAAAGAGGTTTTGAAACTCTAAGCCTACTAACTTCCATAAGTTGTCCTCTAACCTCCTCGTGCATGCTTATTACACACTTGCAAGGACACACACAAATATACACACACCTATCAATTGATAATCAATAAACATAAATTAATAACTATAACATCACTACTGGGTACCAATACAAAGAACTTAAATCATATGTGAAAAATACATCTATGTCTACATATTTAGTACCATAATTTTCCAGTATACTGTAAGGAGTTCAAAATAATTGAACTTTAAGTAGTTCAACATAATTGTCCATTGAAAACCATGTGTTATATAGATATGTGGGGTATTATAGTCATAATAAATAATGGCATAGACAAACATGGAGAACTTTAACGTTACATGGATTAAGTCAATATCCTATGATCTGAAAATGTATACAATTTGAAAAAAAGCAAAGAAATTGTGAAGGTATGGGTGAAGTCTACAAGTAGACATCAATTCAATTTCTCAGTCAATGTTCAATAATTTACGTAGCTCTTGTTCTATATAATGAGCCCCTGCATTAGTTTCTAGAGTATATTTTACTTAACAACAGCCTTGGTTATTTGGGGATATCCATGCAACTACTTGGCCAACAACTTAATTGAATGCAAACCAGTCTCACCACTGGAAGCCACATGGAGACACTAGATGACCATTGAAAACTCCATATCCCTCACCACTAGGAGTCCTCAGTAGGGTCACTTTATACATTTTAGGAAGTTTCCATTGCACTAGCTTTCCACACTACCTCCCATGTTCCCTAATTCCAGCCACCTTTTCCCTCAATCTCTTTCTCAACCTCATCTCCTTCCATTTGATGACCTCACTCTCCCAACCTGCTCCTAGTCCATTCACAAATTCTACTTTCTTTCCCCTTCCAGGGAGATCCATATTTCTCCACTTTTCCCCATGTCTTAATCTCTTTGGATGTACTGATTGTTATCATTTACTTAATGGCTAATATCCACTTATAACAGGGTACATACCATGCTTATCTTCCTGGGTCTAAGTTAACTCACTCAGAATATTTTCTAGTTCCATCCATTTGCTTACAAATTTTATGATGTTATTTTTTAAACAGCTGAATAAGAATATTGTATTATTTTCTACTTATTTTTTTGTTGAAGAACATCTAGATATTCTTCAGGCTACAGAAAAGAAACATGGACACAAATCCAGACAAAAGAACTTTTTTACCTACAACCAGTTCGGCATGCAACGTATGTTAGGAAACAGTGGCACAGCAAATGTGGAAGAATAGAAAACTAATGTCTGATTTGTCTTAGGACCCACTCTAAGAGTGGTAACCTGGGCACTACATTACATTGGTAACCAAGAGTCAGAGACTAGAGAGTCAAGAGACACAGAGCAACACTAAACACCACTGGTCCAAAGATACAAAGAAATGACTCCTAATATTTTACTACATTCATAGATCAAAGATTTATCCAGTCATCATCAGAGGCTTTTTCTGACAGCAAATGGGGTCATAGGCAGAGATCCACAGGCAGATATTATGCAGAGAGATTCTAAATGGGAGATCTCCATTAGATCCCTCCCTAAGAGCTGAGGAAATCATACAGAAGAGGGGTCAGAAAGAGTGTGATAATCAGAGAGGATGGAGGACAGCAGGCGAACCAGGAATTCTGAGTCAACTAAACACAGGGAATATGAGCTCACAGAGGTGGAAGAAGCAAGCACAAGGCTTAGTAGGGTCTGTACTAGTTTCTCTAAGTATATATTATAGCTATCACCATTAGTGATGTTTTGGCACTCCTGATCATGAGGATGAGTGGGCCTAAGAGTTTGGTGGCTGCTCTTGGGACTCTTCTATAATTGAGTTGTCATGTTCAATTTTGATATGATAGGTTTTGTTTCATTTTATATCTTATTTTGTCCTGTTTGATTTTTATCTCTTAGAAGCTTCTTCTTTTCTAATGAAAGATAGAGAGTGGATCTGTAGGGGAAGGAAAGTAGAGAAAAAGAAGTAGAAATAAAGGGAGGGAAAATAATCAGTATATATTTTATGAGAAAAGAATCTACATATTCAGTAAAAAACAAAAGTGAGAAAACAAAAGAATATTAAAAAGCCGAAGTCAAAGTCAACATTAGAAGCATGTAGCCGAGGAAAAGGTCATCAAAGAACACAATATAAGTAGAATGGAATTAAAAAAATGGAATATTCACCATGATTATTGTAGATTTGTAATTACCAGAACATAGTTAATATTCAGTTACTTCTATCATTCATACAAGTATAAACACCAAGGATTATGATAATTGAATTGACTTAGTTATTCTATCCTAATTCAAATCATCACATGGATGGCAAATATATATATAATGTTCAATTGTCAATTAAATGTTTAAAAATCAGAATGAACCTAAGAAGTGGGTTAAGACACACACACACACACACACACACACACACACACACACACACAAAATGAATAATGAATGTCCAAAAAATTATAAAATTTAATGTAAAATGAGAAACAGTTTTTTTATTATGTATGATGTTTATATTTTTATTTTAACTATACTTGGAGTTTCATAAACTGTCATCAATTAATAAGTGTTATCATTACACTTTGTGTTTTGAAGTCCCTAAGAAACTACCCTTAAAATATATCCAGGAAAGAGAATCTTTGATCTTAAGTCACAAATCTCATTTTGGCAAGATGGCAAAGGTCAACCACTAACGATGATAAACTTCATGACTAAATCTAGAAAGGTTTACTGAACTTGATAAAAAGAAGCATTCTAGAAAGTAAAAAATGTAGGCGTCTAATCCTGAAACAAATGGACAGATAAGCAGAAGAAAAATAGAAACAAATGAATAGATGTTTGCTTTTACTATTTCATAAGGCATAGAAACCAGGCCATATGTGGCAGTGTGAATGTGCAACAACTTCCTCCTCTGCTGGGCAGTGGTCCATTTCACTCAGGGCTATCTAGAATACATTATGAGAGAAATGCACCCTTAGAGTCTGTCACTGTGAGGTACTGGGTTTCTGCCACACATGTTTTTCTGAAGTGATTCTCATTTTTTCAATCAGTTCCACACTTTGCCTCCTTGTTTCCGGCTGGTAGCCTGTGCTTGTCTGTCCTTATGTTCCCAGAAAACTGCTCTCTTTTCTTCCAAATAGTTTTCTATAACCTTATGGAGACAATACTTTCCCATAGCATAATCAACTTTAGGAGATTTCACTAAAAAAATAGGTTGCTGATCTGTAGTTTTTCTTTTTAGTTACAAGTTTAATGATATTATTTTAATGACTTTCAACATTTAAATTTTTGTAGATTACACCATTTGCTTAGTCAGATGCTTGTTATATTAAATATGTGATTCTGCTTAACTTTCAAAAAAAACCACTGAAAAGATAATTGTTAATGAGAAGAAAACACTGATATTTGAATATGTTCCACTTGATATGTTATACAACAATATTATGTTACTTGGGATATTCTAATAAAGTTTCAAGGACTATGAACTCAAAATTAAGTGCTTCCCATAACTCTCGATGTTAGTTGTGAAAGTCTGTGTTTGCTGTTGGCCCTTTCTGGGTATCACAGTGATACCCAGCTTTCTCTCTTGGGCCTATATATTATTAATTGCCTTTTTCTTTCTTTATAATCCTCACTCTGTATGTGTCAGTCTCCAAAATTTCCAGCGAGTCATTGTCATGAACACCAGCACACTCAATGTTTGGAGACTGAGCAGGAGAAACACTGAGAGTTTGAGGACAATGTCATGACAGTTAGAACAACATAGCAAAATGCTGGCTGAATTAATAAGACAGACAAATCAATCAATTAATAAAGTGTTCTTTTTCTACAAGGAAATTGAACAGATAGAAATAAAACCCATGTTAGTAACTTCTGTTTTCACATTTACTCACAATTTTAAGTACATTTGTTCCTTAACTTCTCTTGGATCTCATTTTGTACCTGGGTTTTTGTGTGACTGAATTAACTTCATGCTATTACAAAATACCTGACAGAAACTTTAGGAAGTAAGGACTTGTTTAACTCTTATTTGTAGGGGTTTGATTTCCATGATGGTGGGGATGGCATGGTGGTAAGAATGACATGGTGACAAGGACACTGTAGTTAGTTAGAGAACTGCATGACTGATCACAAATCATCCAGGAATTAAAAAGTGAAATGCTAGTGCTCAACTCCCTTTCTTCATCTTATTCAGCCCAGGACTTTGCCTCGTGGGAGGACGGAATTTACAAATAGGGTTGGTCATCCCACCTAAAATAATGTAATGTGTAGATAATCCATCACAGATATGCCCAGAGATTTTTTTCTAGATCCTGTCAATTTGATAACAGTAACCACATAGTCTTGTTCTAAAACTATTATTAGTTTCTTTAGATCCATATTTAAGGCACAAAATTCAGTATGGGTAGGTAAGAATCTATAATATTTTACATAGTCCATCAGATATCTGTTTAAAAATTTGTTTTTGGCTATATTTTGATCATTCCTCTACTGTGCATAATAATGGATATAGCATAGATAAAATGTAGTCTTTTCCTATAGCCATTGCAACAAATTTTCACAAACTTGATTAATAATAATAAATAATAATATTATAAATCATTTGATTATAATTCTAAAAAAGTCAGCATTCCAAAGTTGATCTACCAATACTACATTAAGATTATGAGAACTCTAGGTTTCTTAATAATTTATAGAGGATAATTCATGCGCATCAATGTGTACATTCTGTGTAGATGCAGTCCATAAAAGGTACATATTACTAGTTTGTATTTTTATGACTGGGGTTACATTGCAGGATAAATTAACACTAACAAGTGAAGAACTGACAAGATGTCCAGGACCTGATGAAGTTTTCAGTAGGAACTCATCACTATTCCCAGTCTGGCTATAGCTTGTGTGAAGTAGAGAATGCAGCATCAGGAAATAATGATGAAGCACATAAGAAAGGAAGTATATTATGAATGTTTCGGTAAATGCTTAGTTACAGGTAAATATGTCGAATGGTAAATACAAGCAGAATCTGTAAAGAACCTCCATGACATGGAGATGATTTTGCATGAGCTTGGCCAGAAGGTTCTGTCACAGACACCAAGCAATGTAGAATGGGGAAGTATGGTGTTAGCAGACTGTATGACGCTGGTTAGCCTGATTGTTCTACCATTCTGTAGACATACTGCATGCCAGGAAGATCTGGGCCCTAGTGTCTTTCCGTGTGTCTCTACAGACTCTCAAACACAATTTTCTGTTCCCAATTTGGTGATTACGTGGTATGATCTCAAAATATTTACTTTAAGCATGATGCTCTAGCTGGACTTTGTTAATACTTTCATGATCCTAATTTAAAAATCTTGCCACAAATTGATTGACTCAATAATGACCATTCACCTGACATAAAATAGACATAAAATTCAAAAGAGTAATCCCAGATATATCTAAATTGTGGTAACCTGCACCAAATTACTCCTTCAGCACTGGAGTACTGCATGGAAAACCTCATTAATATTTTTAATTGCTATAATCTCTCCTACACTCTTTACAACTCAAGGAATCTTTTTATGACAAGGTATGAAGGTTTAATTTACAAAAATGAAGTGTGAAGCCAATATCAATCACAAACTACTGTTTATGTTATAAAAGCAAGAAAAAGAAACTTTTATACAGAACTTCAAAAACAGGCATTTTATTCTAGCAGTTGGTGAACTGTTGCTTACTCAAACAATCTACAGTTTAAAAAAATCTATTTTTTGCTTGAAATATGTGAGAAATGCTAGCCTGAAAAGGTGCTTGTCATGAAGTTATGTACAAATGAAAATATGAGCTAAGAATAACAGCACCATCTGAACTATAATTATAGAGCAGTGTTATAATCTGAATCTTCAGGAACTTTCTAGAAAAAATAATTTTTAAAGCTATAAAAAGTTTTAATATTTCAAAGTATTCAAACTTGTTCTAAGGTGCTAACTCTTTTAAAGTAGCTTTTTATAGACTTATTTAACATTGGGTTTATGAACAAGTGGGATACAGATCAAGACTATCTGAATTACAAATATGAATTTTTACATATCTTTACTATTAAGCTGAATAGTAATTGCAATAATATATGTATTGAAGCTTCAAATTACAGTGATTTATAGCAACACAGATGGAAATTCATCATATATTATGCAGGAACCATTTATCATAAACTCAAATACTAAATGTCATCAATAATAATCAATATGAAAATTAGGCATAAATTGAATTACTGAAGAATAGAGCAAGTACATTTATTTGGATATTTATTAAAGACTCAATTAGATCATCTAAGTACTTATGAGAAGTGTAGTTTTTCTTGAAAAAAATTGTGGATCTACAAATTTTAATACAACTACAATTGTTGACTTTTTAAAATGCTATTTTTGAAAATTTACATAGGTTTTAAAAAGGTTATTTTTAGGATACAGATATGATAGGAATAAAGTAGAAAACACTGTCATGTTATCTGTAAATATCACTAACAAAAAAAATTAAAACATGCTAGAAATGGCAGTTAAGCTCCACCCACGGTATCTCAACACTATGGCTTTCTTTCTTTCTTTTTTCTTTTTTTTTTTCTATTCTTTTTTTCAGAGCTGGAACTATGGCTTTCTAAGGCTCACCTAGAGATTCGCAGTTAAGCAATGCTAAGAAAAGAATAATCTTTATCAGGAATTAGCATCTTATCTGTTTATGCAATACAAAGAGGTCAGTTTTGACATCTTATTCAACAAGGAACACTAAATGAACTTAGCATGTTGTATTTATTAATTTGTGTGTTTGGTTTTTTTTCTGTATACATGTGTATATGTCATATATCTATACTTGTATATATGGTATATATGTATATTTGTTATATGTATATAATTTTAAAAGAGGCTATAAATTTGAGAAGAGTTGAGTAAGAACATGGCAGTGTTTGGAAAGGAGGAAATGGAAGGTATAAGTTGTGGAATTATATTATATTAAATAAAATATTGAAAAATCTTCTAAATAAAAAGAAAAAGATCATGATGTATTTTTTCAGACAAATAACTTAGAGTTAATTTACAGTTAATTTAACACAATAAATCTATCTACATACAGGTTAATTCTTGCTGTTTATTATTTAATTTGCAATCTCTAGAAATATCAGTAGTTTCTAAACCTTGTACAGATCAACAGAAATTACTCATACATTTTGCATAGATGTATAACATGAGATCACCGTATAACATGAGATCACCACAACAACAGAACATTTCATGTTGATCAATAAACATGTATAAATTTAAAATGTTCCCAGTTAATATTGAAAATTTGAATAATGAGATGCTCATGAGCCATATTAATTTGGATAAACTGCCAGATTATCCTTAGAATTAACTTTATCCAAGTTATTTTTGTTCTTAAACTTTCTTTTTCTAAATTTTTTATTATATATTTCTTTATTTATATTTCAAAGGTTATTCTCCTTCCCAGTTTCCTGTCCATAAACCCCCATTCCCTTCCCTCCCCCTCCCCCATACCGGTATTCCCCCACTGAAACATATCTAAAGAGTGTTTTTATTATCTTTGGACTGTATGTGCTGAAAGAATTGTCAAAAATCTGTAGAGATCAAATAAAATCCCTTTTCTATCTAAACAGTCCTTTAATACATTATTTTAAAAGTGGGCATTGTTTGATATATAAACAAAGACTGACTGTGATAAAATTAATTTTAGACCAAATTTTATATTACTTATAACAGCCAAAACTACTAAAAATCAATTTATAATAAATAATAAGATTCACCCTTTATATGATTATAAAATTTAGCTTATATTGTATTTGTATAGTATTTCAACATAATATCAGTAATTAATAGTACAAAATATTTGGTTATTTAAAATGCTGCAATCTAATTTATGTATTTGCTGTTTATGAAGTATTATAACAATATATAGATAAGTTTTTCACTAATATGAGTGTAAATATACATATATAATTGATATGTTAAGATATATATATGTGTATATGTATATATATATTTCCATGAAAAGTGAATTAAAGAAGGTTTGTTTTATCTCTGCTATGGGAATATCTAAATCTCATCACAACTCTTCAGCATCCATAAAAATTTAACAAACTATTTCATAGATAAAAGATAGTATAGATGCTAAGAAAACTCTCTGCATAGTAAATAAATCATATAAATAAAGAGATGAGGTGAAACTCAAGAAGGATGACCAAAATGCAGATGCTTCACTCCTTCTTTAAAAGGGGAACAAGAACGCCCTTAGGAAGGGATAGGGAGGCAAAGTTTAGAACAGAGGCTGAAGGAACTCCCATTCAGAGCCTGCCCCACATATGGCCCATACATATACAGCCACCCAATTAGATAAGATGGATGAAGCAAAGAAGTGCAGGCTAACAGGAACCAGATGTAGATCTCTCCTGAGAGATACACCCAGAATACAGCAAATATATAGGCGAATGCCAGCAGCAAACCACTGAACTGAGAACGGGACCCCCGTTGAAGGAATCAGAGTAAGGACTGAAAGAGCTGAAGGGGCTTGAAACCCCATATAAACAACAATGCCAACCAACCAGAGCTTCCAGGGACTAAGCCACTACCCAAAGACTATACATGGACTGACCCTGGACTCTGACCTCATAGGTAACAATGAATATCCTAGTAAGATCACCAGTGGAAGGGGAAGCCCTTGGTCCTGCCAAGGCTGAACCCCCAGTGAACGTGATTCTTGTGGTGAGGGCAGTAATGGGGGGAAGATGGGGAGGGGAACACCCATATAGAAGGGGAGGGGCAGGGGTTAGGGGAATGGTGGCCCGGAAACCGGAAAGGGAATAACAATTGAAATGTAAATAAGAAATACCCAATTTAATAAAGATGGAGAAAAAGAGATGAGACTTGCCTATGTAAGTGTTACAACCACCCAAGAGAGCACCACATAACTTATACTCATGGCTACTTTTCCCATTGTCTTGGGCTTGCTGAGTCAACAGTCATGGAAAAAATAATAGGGATTCCGTCCTGACTATGTGGTGATCTTGCAAAAAGGAGATGTGTTTTATTAAAAATTACAAGACATTATATATAATTTAAAATATGTATAATTATATAGCCTGTGAAGAGTTTCGTTAAAAAGTTATACGAATCATCCATTAGCTAAGTTATTTTTTCTCATAAAAGATGCTAATTATAATTGACTGGAATCAAAAGCAGGAAGTGTAGAGGAAGACCCACTGTCACATTAGGGAATGCTTTATACATTCTTAAATTTTCTTCTTTGAAGTTTCCTAGTAAATAGAAACACAATCCTGAAAGCCAATACAACTTCACATCCATGGAAAAGAAATGTAGTTATTACTGAAAATAGACACAAGGAATGGGAAAGAAAGCTAACCTTAGCAATCCTTGAGAAGAATACATGTTGTTACCTTCTTAAAAGTTGGTAAAAGTATATGTTGGAGAGGAAAAAAATCAGAACTAATAATCTTTAATGTTATAATATAATCACGCATTTTATTTCTTTATTTCCTTCCTTCAAAAATCTCAGTCTACCATTTCTCATTCTCTTTCAAATAAGTAACATCTTTATTTCCTTAATCGTTACTTCATTTCATTGTTACTTCATGCACAAATATTCTTAACTATAACCTGCTCGGTCCCCAAATGTAATTCATAGATGCGTTATCAGGGATGACCACTTGGTACTGGATAATCAAGTCTGTGCTCTTCTCTGAGGAATGTTAATCTCCATCCTCACATTCTCTAGTCGCCAGTAGATGTTTGTCAGGTTAGAGGCCTCAAAGGATTTTCCTCCGTCCCTTTCAGCATGTCTGTTGCTTTTGTCTTTGTGTAGCTCATGGTTAGCAGTTATGCTGGTGAGGATTTATAAGTATAGCTTTTAACATTGTGAGGAGACACAGTCTCACAGCAAACTCCCTTATGTTCTGGTTCTTACAATCATGCTATAGCCTAGTCAGCAGTGTTTCTATATCCTGATGGACAATAGTTTTGGGGATATATTCACTGGGATTGGACTCAACTCAGCATTTTGATTAAGTGCAGTGTGGTGTTATGTACTAGTCTGCATCTGTTCCAAAGACAAGTTCTCTTAACTAGAGAACTAGTTAAGAACTAGAGGGAACTAGACTTATATGTGGGTGAAAGGCAAATATTTAAAATGTGGTTGGGGATAAGGCTGGTTTTCTCCCAAGAGCCATGCTTTTACTAGCCTTCAGTAGTTGGATAGTTTTCCAGTATCAGGTATAATTTTCTCCTTTTCGTGAAAGTCTTAAGTACATTAGAGAGGTACTAATTACTGCTAATGTATGCATGCCATTGTTAAACCCTTAGGATTTATAGTGCCATGGTTTGTATACATCATAGCTGGGTAAGACTACTGGTTTATTCTCTCTTTCATAGGCTTACCTAATAAGCTTCTAGTAAGCATGAGATCTCCTCAGAAAGGAAGCACTCAGGTCAGGTTCAGGAGCCACTCATCCTTGTATATGAAATGTATGGCATTTCAGTAGGAGGGATTTACCTTCTAACTCAAGGGGGCCAACAAAGGACTATAACTAAAATTGATGTATTTTGGAAGTCTCTTGGGAAACCCTAACCAACAAGTCAAAAGAGGGCTTTTCACACCTGATTTTGAAATTTTCATTAGGTGTTCCTTTGCCCAGATGAGATAATTTCATTTAAATTGTATATGAATATTTAGACCCAGACTTACGAGTATTAATTTTTTTCAGATGAATTTTCAATAGTATGATTCATTATGACTGTTTTCAGACATCCTTACTGTTATTTTGCCTGCCTCTGTTTTTCTTCTATATTAATATTACTCCCCCTCCCTAAATTATGTCCTTTCTTTTTTACCTTTCCTCAATTACATTCCTTGTATGTTCAATTCCTCTCTATTTTCACCAGCCCCCTACACAATCAATCATCCCTTTTTATTTCCCAAATTCTACAGTTATTCTAAGATATGTACTCATATCTAAAGGTTTGGAACCATGAACCTCAAATGAGAGAACATGTGAAGTTTGTCTTTATGGGTCTTACATATCTGGTTCAATGATTTTTTCTATTTCCATCTATTTACCTGTCAATTTCATAGTTTCATTTTTCTTTACAGTTGAGTATTATTCCATGGTGTATATATACCACATTTCATTATACCAGAATGATTACTTTTTAACTAATGAAAGCAACTAATGAAAAATGACCACGAAATTCACTAGCATTGTACTATGGATAAAGTGAATTAACAGATATTGAGAAGTCTTGTGGTATAATTATCCTGAAATAAATCTATAAAACAGCAGTAGACAAAATTTGAACCAGTCTGGAATATTTATTATGAATATAGAACTAGAGTTATTTGGAAAATATACTATTTCTAAGAATTCTATGAAGAGATCCAAAGGAAATATCCATCTTTCCAACAAAGTTTTAAGTACAGCTATAGTATTTATAATGTTTCAAAGGAAGCTTTGCTTACAAATACCACTGAAACAAAATTAATATTTCACTATGAAACCTAGAGATTCAGACACATCTTTATGTTATATAGGAGAGCTTTTTATGTTGTGTGCCAAGCTTTGGCATAATAACTTTGTGGGAAGATATGTATTGTATTGTAACTTTTATGTTGATAAGCCAACTATTTCTTCCAAGATGTTGTCATAGTTTCTTTACAACGTATGTATTAGGTCTCATTGCTTAACAAATTATTCCAGCCCTTAATTTCTTATGCCTCTATAATTGCACATCACATACACTGGATTTAAAGTTCATTGGCAATCACAACATTTTGGTGATTATTTAAACTCCATAAATATTTTTATGAAAGTCCCATCATAAAGACATTTATTTAAATGAATCTAATTAGTATAATGTTTTGGATTCATTAAGCTTAATTTATTCTGTTACTCTTTTTGATATATCACCATTTAAAAAATTAACACAAACACTTTAACTCACAAAATAATTTTGTCAATTGATTGTACTTAACTAACTTCATGAAACTCTGATACATATTGCCCAAATTAATTTTGCTTGATTTGATTTATTGCTCCTTGCATAGATTAAGGTACCATGTATGGCTTGAAAACTAGAGAACTATTAAGTTGAATCTGTTATTTCCATGACTATTCTTAAACTACAAGCAGATAGCAAGGAGTAGCTATTGGATCACGTACAGTAATTTAAACATATGATCCATGAACATATACAAATCTAATTTACAATGTAGATTTTTTTCCCTCACGGGTTCACTTAAGGGAGGTTTTCACATGTAGATAAAAGTGACAAGGGCTTTGACTGACATGAGATTTATAAATGAATGGCAAGAGTAATCCAAAAGCTAAGTTAGAACAATCTACTCTGTACATCACAAAATTAGGTATACTTTTGTCAGCAATACAATATTCACAGTATATTTACATATTGATCCATTTTGATGTACATTAAGACGATTCAAAGTTACCACCTGAGTTTGATACAAAAAACTAAACTGGACCCAAGACTTCAAGAGCTACTTAAAGTTTTATATCCTTAGCCAGAGTGTATGTCAAAATGTTATGGTAAAAAATGTACTTGGACTGGCATGTTTTTTTGTATGTTTTGTTTTGTTCTGTTTCTTCAAGTTTTTTTATTTTAGTTTTTTGTAGTTTTTGCCTATCCTTCATGATTATGTATAATTTTAATATGCAAAAATTCTAATTTAAAAGCAGAACTCACCTATTTTGGTATAAATTTTCAGTGCATTTTTATATCGTCATAGATATGTAGTGTTTCCATTCACATCAATATCTATAAATAACTCACATGTTATAGGTCTTACTAATGGCTTATGACTCTATTTTTCTCAAACTTGCAGAAGCATCCTACTTTACTACCTTCAGTGTTTTTCACTTATGAAGAGGGCTGTATAATAATAGTTGAAATAACAATCCTAGGTTGTTGAAGAGAATTCCCAAGATCAATTTCAAAGTTGAAAGAACTGTGTGACTGTGCTACTTTGTTACTTATGAATTGTTTTCTCAGAGGTTTGTATGCATAGCGACACCTCTGTCGAGTCCTACCTGCGTCTTTCTGTTTCATAGAAGCATATCCAAAGCACAGATCAATGTGTAAGTATCTTTAAATCTCCACCACATACTGATACAATGTTGTTGTGCTCAATTTCACTTCTTCCATTGTACATAGGTCACAATCCTCACCCTGACTTATGTTGAAAATCAACTTGAGCAACTAATTCTCCTTCTAACATCTTTTCTCTCCACGCTATTGTTTTGTTGTTATTGTTGTTGATGGTGATGATGTTGGCTTTTTTTGAAATGTTTTCCTTTTATTGGATGTTTTTGTTTATTTACATTTCAAATGTTATCTTCTTTCCTTCTTTCTCCTCTAGAAACTTGCTATCACCTCCTGCTTCTATGAAGGTGCTCCCCCACCTATGGTACCACTCTCTCCCACCTCCCTGCCCTGACATTCCACTACATTAGGGAATCAAACCTTGATAGGACCAAGGGCCTCTCCCACATTGATGTCCAACAGGGCCACCCTATGCATGAACTTAACCATGATGCAAAAGATTTTCTGGTGTTTAGCAGAATACTTTAAGAATTATTTGTACACATCTCCACTGGAACTCGGTCCCACATTTATGCATTTTTGTTAGTTTTGTTTTTCTGTAACATTAACTAACAAAGGTTCAAGGAACATTGCAGAAGAAGGGAAAGAAAGATTGTAGAGACAAAAGAGCATGGAATTTTCTGTGAAACTGAGTCTTTTGAAAATGCCACATGCTACAACCATAATGTCTAATCAATATGACTTCCTAAACATGAAATGAACAAGAACAAAATAAATATAGACAAATTGAAAGTAGTAGACCAGACAACCCTTAGCTCCATACAAAGATCTATAAGCAACAAAGGCATGATGAAACTGGAAGAAATTTTCTTCTCTAGGTAAAGGCAAAAAAAAAACAGTTACTAAATACCAATTGGCTATATATCAAAACATATATAAAAAATAAAATGATATAGACTGTGTAGGTTAAATTTAGGACTATACATGTATAAATATATACATCATATATGTACATATACATACACATAAACACATTCACACATACAAATATGCATGGACAATTAACATAAAAAGAGGCCATGAATTTGAAAGAGTGTATGAAGAAGAATATGGAAATATTTAAAGGGAGGAAGGAAAAGAAGAAATAATGTAATTATATACTAAAAACAAATAAAAAGAATACAAATGTCTTTCTTGAAGTCCTCCGTCATCATGATCAAATGTGATTTTAAATCTAGATCTTGCTTTTCTGGTGTGTTTGGATATTCAGTGTTTGCTTTGGTGGGAGAATTGGGCTCTGATGATGCCATGTAGTCTTGGTTCCTGTTGCTTGGGTTCCTGCGCTTGCCTTTCGCCATCAGGCTGTCTCTGGTGTTACCTTGACAGCTATTTCTGACAGTGGTTAGCCCTTCCTATAGGCCTATGTGTCAGGAGTGCAGTAGACCTGTTTTCCTGTTTTCTTTCAGCCAGTTATGGGAACAGAGTGTTCTGATTTCAGGTGTGTAGTCGTTCCTGTCTACTGTCTTAGGTGTTCCTGTTTGCCTGTGTCCTGTGTCCACCAGGCAGGTCACTTGGAGCGGAAAAGTTGGTCTAACCTCTGGTCTCAGGCTTTATGCATCTTTAGGCCTGAAGATTGTCTTATTTAAACTTTCCTATTAGCTATGGTGCAAATGCCAGTATATTTGTCATTGTTTTCTTCACACAACTGGTATCAAGGAGGCCAATAATGCAGATCAATGTAGAGCACTGAAGTAGAATATATGAAACTCTGGGTTCAGTTCACAACATTTCAAAATGGAAAAACATCGTAAAGAAAAGAAAGGATAGACTATCTTTTTTCCATCACAGTCTTTAAGAAAGTTTGTTAGACTTTCGGTTGTACACTACTAGTCTCTCTTCCCACAGTCATATTTCTAAATTACCAGCGCAATAAAGCTCAACATCCATGGACGCAAATCACACTTGAATCTCAGGCATGCATGATAAGAAGAAAAGGGTAATAGGAAGTAGAATCAAAGTTTATTAAATATAATTTTATGCCTGGTTTGGTTAGAATTGGCCTGATTTCATTTTCAGTTCACATCACCAGCTGCCAATTTACTATAATTCGGAGCCTGAATTATTGATGACAAAGACCTAATTAAATTTCTTATCAAGTTTAAGAAGCTTTGTAGTTTTTGTGCTGCTATAAATAGCAACAGAAACCATGTGACAGACGGTCAAGGTTACCGCATATTTTCTAAAGGGCTTTATAAAAATTTTCACTTAGAAACAATTTTATGCAAAACAAAATTTTACACAGTTGAAATAGGCCTTTACTCTTTGTAAGCATTTAATACAATTCCATTTTCATAGCATTTTTTCTTCTTTTTATTTATTTTTTTCTGCAAGGTTACACTTTGCTTGACTGTCCTTGCTGATCTAAGTCAACAACAACAAAAAAATTATTAACAGTTTCAAAAGACCTTGATTGAAAGAAGAATCCTATATGAAAGAATCGAGTTTCTTACAAAATAATGATTTTTCTTGGTTTCATTGAACTACAGAAACACTATATTTCAACAGGACTAAGGAAACAGAGACCATGAGGAAGGTCTTGCCCACGGTAATGAAGAAAACGTTTTCATGGGTGAAAGAACTCTTGAAAAAAATAAGCAAAGTAAAATAAAATTCAATTTGCTTTAATTGTTAAATATAACCCCTGAAACTTAAACAATATTATTTTATTATGTCCTATATCTTAGAAGGGGATGAATAAGATTTGTATATTCAATGATGTATTATAATTTTCACTTATTTAAATGAATGTCAATAAAAGTATTAGAGACACCAAGGTCAATTTTCCTCTGCAGTAGAGTTCAAACAATTAATTTAGACTAGTTAAGTCAATTTTGTACTAATTAGTGCTCTTCAAGTCATAAGAAATCATTGTGGTTTTAAGGAGAAAGTATCTTTTCTGAGTTCTTGAGATCCATATTTTATTAAAAATCCTTTAATGTCGGATTCTTCAGGAACATCAGTGTCAGGCCAGGGATAAGGGATATATTCACAATCAAATTTTGTATTCATAATAAAACGGAAATGACAAAATTTCCATAGCGACAAATACTAGAACAAATCAATGAAATATACCAAAAGCATCATATAAAAATTTAAAATTTCAGCTTCAAAATATAAAGTCCATGCAATTTTTTTCTTCATGATTATTAGCTCTGTGTATACTTTAAATAATTCAATATTTGAAATTATAAAAATAAACCCACTGGATAGTTAGTAAGTAAAGTGTCTCCTGCTAATAGTACAAGCAAGGCTGGATCCCCAGTGAATGGGATTCTTGGGGGGAGGGTGGTAATGGTAATGTTTTTAAATTAATTCTTGACAAATTTAACACAATGTATTTGACCATTTACATCACCTCCTCAAATTCTTCTAAAATACCTTTCTTCTAAGGTACTCTCCTAACGTTCTTTGGGTTCTCTGTCTTGCAATCCATTTATAAGTAGAAGGAGAGGACAAATTCAAACAGATTTCTCTAACATTCACATATATGTTGTGTCACATGCACATACATATAAACACACACACACACACACACACACACACACAAAACATACCATGATATATTAAGTTCTAAAGTCCTGTATCAGCTTTGTAATAAAAAAAATCCCATGCACCAAACTTTCTTAGATTCTCTTCAACAAACACAAAATGAAAGCTTAGATAATTACATTAGGAAGGGCTTCTAGCTGAAAGAGTACGCAGAGATAAATATTAAATCTATTATGTATCTGTGATTATAACATGAAAAGATTTAATTTTCTTTTAATGTTAATACTCTAGATTCTACTGCAAATCAATATGTACTTCAAAAACAGTGCTTTAGAAAGAAATGTAATTACTCGTGGAGAATTACTAATTAGCCCAGTATTTCTTTATGAGACTGATGTGAAGCAGTAAAATAAAATATGAAAAATTTCTTTATAACATTTGATACAAACTTAAGAGGTTGGAGGGGAGGAGAGAGTAGACATTAATCAAGGTGTGTAAATAAGAAATACTCAAGTTAATAAAAAAGAAAGTAAATTGAAATGGTAAACTATGATTGACTAGTGATATTTTTTAATGTAAATGTTATATTAGAAGAGAAAAAAATAGCAAGTTGTAATGCTATATACCTGTAACCTTAACTCTGGGGAGGAGGAAGAATGAAGATAAAGGTTTTATGGTCAATTTTCACAACCAGATACTAACTAGCCAGGTATTCAGGCTCCCTTGCTCCAAACAAATCAATCATAAATTTATTCAACTTCAGTTTGTTATAAAACGAATACAATTTGCTTTTATATGTCATGTTACAATGTTATACATATCTAAATTTGATTAATTTGTGTAGGGACACTGTTTATTATCATTGGATTTTTCCTGGAGTAATTTCTTAATAAACTACACAAGCTTGTAATGTTTTTAAATTGAATTGAGCTCTCATACAGATTACCAAACTAACTATATATTAAACGATAAGGTGCAATTTACCTGACAATTGATACAAAGGTCTGTTAACGTTAGTCACTCAAATGTAATGCTTGGTATTGTCCATTTTATCATTATATATACTTATTACCATTTAAATCCAAACTGTGAAATTAAAACTTATATAGCACATTAGCAACAAAAGCTACAAAGTTAAAAATAAATAAATAACCAAAAAGTAATGTTGAGTTCTTTTTTTCTTTTTCTTTTCTTTCTTTCTTTTCTTTTTTTTTTGGGGGGGGGGATTGGTTATTTTTTTATTTGCATTTCAAATGTTACTGTCTCCCGGTCCCTCGCCCCTGGAAACATCCCACTCCATCCCCTTGCACCTATCTCACAAGGGTGCTCTCCCACCCACCCACTCCTTCCCCACCCTATCACTCCCCTACACTGGGCATCAAGCCTTCATAGTACCCAGGGCGTCCCATCCATAGATGCGAGACCAGGCCACTCTCCACCACATATACAGCTGGAGCCATGGGTCCCTCCATATGTATTCTTCTGTTGGGGGTTTCTTCTCTGGAAGCTCTCAGGGGCGGGTCTGGTTGGTTGATATTGTTGTTCTGTCCTCAGGGTTGCAAACCCCTTCAGCTCCTTCAGTCCTTTCTCTAACTCTTCCTTAGGAGCTCCAGTGCTCAGCCTGATGTTTGATTGCAAGTATCCACATCTGCATCTGTAAGGCTCGGACAGAGCCTCTCAGGAGACATCCAAATCAGGTTCCAGTCAGCAAGCACTTCCCAGGATCAGCAGGTGTCTGAGTTTGGTGGTTGCACATAAGATGGACCCCCAGGTGGGGCAGTCTTTGAATGACCTTTCCTTCAGACTCTGCTCCACTCTTTGTACCCTTTAAAGAGGAGCAATTCTGGGTTAGAATTTTGAGAAGGGTGAGTGACCCCATCTTCCAACAGGGGGCCTTGTCTACCTCTCCATATGGTCTCCACAGATTCTCCATTCTCTTTGTTGGACATTTCAGCTAATCTCATTCCTGTTGGGTACTGGGATTCTCTTGCTTTCTTGGCATCTGAGATTTGCTGATGGCTACCCCCAGTTTCCCATCCTCCATTGCTACACACCTCTGTTCAAATTCCTGACCTTCTTTAAGTCATCCTGACTCCTCCCATACTTGATCCCCCACCGGTTTTCCCCCTCCCCTCATCACTTTCTCCCAAGTTCCACCAACCCTCAGCTTCACGTGAGTATTTTCTTACCCTTCTAAGAAAGACTTAAGCATCTACATTTGGATCTTTCTTTCTCTTGACTTTCATATGGACTGTAAATTGAATCATAGTTATTCTGAGATTTTTTTTTTTTTACTAAAATCCACTTATCAGTGAGTACATACTATGTGTGTTCCTTTGTGCCTGGGTTATCTCACTCAGGATGATATTTTCTGGTTCCATCCATTTGCTGAGAATTTTATGAATTCATTATTTTTAATGGCTGAGTAGTATTCCATTGTGTAAGTGTACCACATTTTCTGTATCCATTTTTCTGTTGAGGGACATCTGGGTTGTTCCCAGCTTTGGCTATTATAAACAAGGCTGCTATGAACATAGTGGAGCATGTGTCTTTGTTGTATGTTGGAGCATCTTTTGGGTATATGCCCAGTAGGGTATAGCTGGGTCCTCAGGTAGTACTATGCCCAATTTTCTGAACAACCATCAGAACAACCATCAAGTTGTACCAGCGTGCAATTCTTATTAATGATATTATTTTATATTGATCATAAACCAATCTAAAATGTTTTTCAAGCCAGCAATTTAAGGGTAGTTATTTTTGGCCTTCTCTGATTTGACTACAGTTGTAAACAATTGTACAATTCAAAAAGTATCATTTACAAAGACTTAGAAACCTTTTTGAAGGTGCACTAAATTGCATATAGAAACAAAATTCAGTTCATATTTTTAAAAATTTTCTCTCAAGAGCCTCCATACCTACCATAGCTAATATGTAATTAGGAAGGTTGCCATATATAGGGTATAATCATTTCTATTATTTAAAGAAAGTGGATTTGACAAAATTAAAAAATTACTGATCAGAGACAGTCTTAGATATCATTGCTATATTTATGCAAAATACCAAGTTAATGACTAATGACAAACTTTTATTTGAACTGTACACAGTCTAAAAACACATAGTAAACATTAATATTTATTCTTATATGCAGACATGTATGTATTATGTATGTATATATGTATGTGTGTATGTTATGGATGTCCTCACTTTTACTTTTTTATTGAACGATTTGACAAATGAATGTTTAATTTGCTAATTGAAGTTCTAAACAATGACTTCCTCAGTTTGAAAGACTGAGTTGACTGGAAAAACAGCTCAGAATTTCTATGTGCACATTTACTTAGAAACAATATATATATATATATATATATAAGCTCTAAAATGATTCTTCATTCCATTCTGTAGATTTAAAATGGTAAGAATATATTTGGAGAGCTCCACCTAAAAAAGTTAGGGAAAGTAAGCAATATTTTGGTCATTTAGGCAAACAACTGCTTCATTAGAATGAGTAGGAAGTTTAATGTCCTTTGTACGTAGATACCTGGGAGAGGATTTGATATCATCGAAAGAAAGAAAGAAAGGAAGAAAGAAATAAAGAAAGAAAGGAAGGAAGGAAGAAAGAGGCAATTTCATATATTTTTCCATTTTGTAAAATATTAAAAAGCTTTTAAATAGAGAGAATGTTTAAAACAGTAATGAAAAAATGGATGAACAAGTCCCTGGACTGTATTACATCTACATTTTGGTCCATATTATACTCCATATGTATGTGATATCTATGGTTATATTACACTGTCTTATGCAAAGTAGCTGTGACTGTGAACTCTGATTTAATGTCTAAGGACATTTAACAATAGCCATAATCTAGGAGAGGTAGCTCAGAAGTTCAAAACACTGACTGCTCTCTACAGAAGGCTCCTGTTTGAGTCCCAGAACGCACGTGCATATCTTAGCTATCTGTGACTCTATCCAGGGGAAGTGATGCCTTCCTGTAAACTCTACGGGCCCCATACACACACTTGATGCACAAACATACAAGGAGGCAACACTGTTAAAAATTAGTAAGTGAAATGCAAAGTAGCCATGCGTAGAATAAATTCAAAGTTTAGATAAAAATAACACTTGAAAGTTGTTGCACCGGCTTGTGCACACAACACTTTGGAAGATAACATATAAAATCTCCCAGAAGAGTTTTTAGTCAGCATAGATTACCTAGTGAGACACTGTTTCAAACTCAGTAAATAAATGATTAGCCAAAAGCAATGAAACCTGAATGTATACAGTACTGAAACACCTTTATTTTTAAATAACATACTCTTATTATCAGCACGAACCCTCCGCGGTCATCAAAGGATATTTCAGAACTATTAATCTACTTTTCTGGGACCGTGTAACGTTTCTAAAATAGAACAGAGTTACACACTTCTGCATAAATTGTAGATCAAACGATGCTAAATTTTAGCTTTGTTCTTCATTATGGGCTATTGTCAGATTAAAGAAATTTTGCAAGCAAAGTCCTCACTTATTATATTGGAGTTTATGATTAACATCCAAGATTAGCACAAATCCATCAAGTTTTACCAAATGAATCATGAAAGTCATATTTCCTCTTAAAAATAGATTTTAACAAATTGAAATGTTTGCTATTTTTAGGAAAAATGTGTGTGTAAATTAAAAACAAAAAGGAAAGCAAGAAAGAAACCACCGAGGCATATTTGTCTTCTGCTTTGGATGAGGATTTGATCAGAGGGAGGAGGAGAGATTGAGAATGGGCAGAATGGAAGGGAAGCGAGACAAAGAAAGGAGGTAGGAAGGAAAGGTGAAACTAAACAGATTTAGAGATCAATAAACCTCTCCATGCTTGTCAAAGAACAATGCAAATAAATCCATTGTCTTCTGTTTTGCTGAGCTAAAAGTAAACACAGTAAGAGGATTCAGAGGTGATTTTCCTCAGCTGACATATTGACAGTTTTCAAATCACATTAGACATGGCAATGTCTTTCCTGTTGACAAGCTTTGTTGTGCTTTTGTTTTGTTGAGGGCCACTCTCTTCCGTTACATCTTATCTCCACAGACAGAAAGTTGCTTGCCTCCCGGAGTCTCTGGGTCTTAATAAGCAACGCTATCTTTCACCTTCCGCTGTGATTGAAACCAGGCGGTTTTCATTAAGTTAAAACTTGGCAAATCAATTTCTCAATTCTTTGCAGTTTGCTATCTTATTAGACAGATGATCTTGTAGAGCAGAATGTGTCACCATCTCACACTGGACATTAAGCTTTTAATCTCTAGGAAATTTCCCAGCAGCAAAGAAATGAAAAAATGTAGCTTCTTAGAAAAATAAAATACTATCAATGAATAACCATTTCATTGGCTTATTTTAATATTTTTATGTGCTTTGTGAGATGCACTAAAGTGCCTATCCTATATTTATATTCAAAATAACCAACAAAGAAAACACAGGTCTAAATAAATCCCGGGCCTCCCCAAAATTATCTCTGCATGTATATGTTTTCTGAACATTTATAGTTTCCCACTTTTTGATAATAACAGGTAAAGTTTAAAGAAAAGTATCTACAAATAGATCTGCCTTCTCTTCTTCCCTAAATAAATATACATTTTTAAGAAATGACATTTTAATGTATTCTTATTTTATTGAGGGAGAGAAAAAGAATAATGTTATTACATTAATTTCTAAGCTATGAGATTCGAATTATGCCCAGCAAATTTAAGGAGAAATAAAGCACGTGGAAAATTACTTTTGCATATCCATAGGGGATGAACTGCCCTGGGTGTAAACAACCCCTAATACTCTGACTGGATTTGAGGTCTGCTTCACAGGCATAAGTTCATGACTATATCTGTAAGCCTAATCAAATTCCATAGTTGGGAAGGTTATGTAAGGTTCCATGATTCTTAACAGAATGATACCCTGTCTGGCTAGGGTATGTAAGTCAAGTCCGGCCTGATGTTCTGGATGTGTCCCAGACCTATAGACCAATTATTCTGCACATTAGAGTCAGATAGCAGGTTACCTGGGTTAAAAACAGATGATGGGTTATATCTTATACAAGGGTGACTCAAAGTAGAACCTGAAAGTGCACCAGTCTGATGAACAGCCACGAGCTTGATGGACTCCTGAGGATCCTCTCAATAGCATGGGATTGGTGATAACAAGTTCCTTCTCCATGGTTATTTTGTCAGCATCATTGACTAGCAGGCCTGTGGCAGTTATGATCTGGAGACAGACTGGTCATCCTTGGATGACTGGGTCCATCCACCTTTTTAGATAAATAAGCCACAGGTCTTTTCTGTCGTCCCAAAATTTGGGTGAGCAACTCCTTTCTCTCATCCACATACAATTGGAAGGGTGTGTAAATGTTCAGGAGGACCATAGCTGGCACCTCCAATAAGGCTCCTTTTAGAGTCTTAAAAGCCATATCCAGTTCAGGGTCCATTCTTGGCCCCTTCTGGCCTTGTATAATGGTTTGGCTTGTGTCACTGAACCCTGGCTTCCAAAGTTTACAAAAGCTTGCGGATCTCAGAAATTCCTGTACTTGCCTTCAGATTGATGGAACTGGAAAGCAAAGGGTGGATTGCTTACTGGCATACAACAGCATATGTTGGCTGGTCCCTCTTGAATATGTACCCCAGATAGGTGACCTCAAGTTGACAAAGCTGGTCTTGGTAGATAGTTGGCAGCCAAGTTGACTTGGCTTCTGTAGCAGGTCTCATGGGGCTTCCTGGCATGTCTATAAGTCAGGGGCCCTCAAGCATCTCTACATTGTAGTATAATTGCTTGGGGTCGGGCTCACTGATACCCAAGTCCTCATGCATTGGTGGAACAAGGCAAGGGGGCCAAAGCTGACCCTACTTTAGAAAAAGAAGGATGAGAAGAGATGAAGCCCATTAACAAAAGGTCTCCTCCAAACAGAGGACATATCAATCAGGTATTGACATGTGATGATATATGGCACCTAGGTCTGGGTGACCACAGGTCTCATAAACTAAACCTTTACCCTGCAAATGATGGGGAGATGGACAGTCCCCTACTTTATAGGTGGTCCATTCGTTCCTAGCAAGCATGGTTAGTTTGTGGGGATGAACAACCACCCCCTAGTCTTCTGCAACTTGGCGAATGTCCTTAATATGCTTCAGCACTAAGTCCAGTCAGGTAGTCTGTGCCTGTCCCATCCTAGGAACCAAAGAAGCAGTTGTACAAGAGGACAAAAGACACCAACAGAATACACACAGACATAGAAGGACTTCCTGAGAAAACAAAAACAAAAAGAAAAGGCTGTCTCAGAATGTCTTCCTCTCTTTGCATGGGAGACCCATAGACCCACAACCCATTCAGAATTCAGATGAGAACTAGCAAGTTCTCCTGCTTCTAGTAGGGAGACTGGAGTGTCCTCTATAGCTCCTGGCCAGGTGACAAAATATATGTCTGATTTGTCCCTCTCAGCCTCCAAATTGAACCCGAAACAGAAAGAGAGATTAAACCCAAAGCAGAAAGAGAAACACAGAAATGGACAAGACAAAGACAACCAGTCACCTATTGGCAAAACACTGCACTATTTGGGTCAGGGGTTCTCCAGCAAATACTGGATAAGTCCCCAAATGTAAGAGTCCATGATTCACAGGAGAATGATAACTGTTACTCAAACAGTTTGTAAATGCATAGGGTGATTTATTCTATAGAAGTACAGCATTCTGTGGTCTCCCATCCCAAGATGGAGACAACCAAGTGAGCTCGCAGGCCAGACACAAAGCACATTAGGGAAATTCTGGAGTTAGTGACCTTTACCTTGCTCATCTCTAACACATTCCACATTCTGGGGCCTGGAAACTTGTTGAGGAAGTGTGGAAACTGCTGCTGACTCATTATCCTTGAATTAGGCCAGGTGGCAGGGCAGCTCCTTATGGCAGGGCAGTTTCTCACTAGATGCCTGAAGCCTGGGAATTCTTTTCCTTGTAAATGACTTGCTTGATTTGCCCAGTTCTTAGTCCTAGAATCCTGAACTGCCAATTTGAAGCCTGTCATAGAATTAAGTTAGCTTTCTTAGTCAGAGGTCCAAGAAGGAAAGCTACTGCCATTGCTATTGCTAAACGGACTTGATGTGCCCATCCAATTCCCATCTAATTCTTTGTACCCAATGATAAATGCTACCATCAGGTTTAATCAGAGAACTTCCATGTGCAGTGGGCAGCAGGACCTACAGAGACTCACTACTGTGCAAAGTGTAAAGTTCAAACACAAAGGATTGTTGAATACTCAGTCAAAAATGGGATACCTGTGTTGTCCCTTCCAGGGCTCCGTAAGTAGTGTCTAGGACAAGTGGTTTGAATGAAAGAGCTGAGGGAAGGAATACAGATGAGTAGAATGCTTTCTTGTTTATAGGCATTGTCATGACACTCGGGATCTCACAGAATCTGTAATTATCAGCAAAACACCTGCATAAAATAGACCATGTCAGTTAACTTGAGACGGGGGCCCTGCGGTTATGGACCCACACACAATTATTGCTATCTGTTTGCAGTTAGTGGTTACAGGGGAAGGGGCAATATTTTCTACAGGGTATATCAGTAGTAAGGAACCCAGGTTTTATTAATGGAAAATCAACAGTAGAGTCCTGCTCTTACTGTAGATTCAACTTCATGTTGTTCTGTGTGCTCTCCATCTTTTTATTAAATATGTGTTTAATGCTACAAGGAAATGGCCTCACACTTTAAGCAATACATTCAGAAATCAAAATATATTGCAATCATTTTTTTTGTACAGCATATGTGCCAGTGTTCACATTTACCCTGAAGGCATAATTTTTCAATAATATTCAGAAAGTAATTCATAAAATATGCAGGTTTTCAATTCTTTATTGTCCATGTGTTTTTGTTCTCTCATTCATTATTTAAACTGCTATGTATGTCTAACATAATTCTTTGTTTTTAAAGGCTGTCATAACAATTTAAAACAATGTGGCATTACTAGTTTTTCATGTAATATTATTTTTATTTTAAGTTTCAAGTTTACAAAGAACATTGTTAGAAAAGTATAGTTAATATGTCAATTTCTTCAAATTTTCATTTTGCATAAAACAATGGTATATCATTTTATACTTATTCTACCTAAAAAATGTTTGTTAGCAATATTAAAATATGAATTATTGCTACATTGATTTATACAGCTTTTTAAGTGTTAACTAATCAATTCATTATATTGTAGTTTGATGACATCAATAAATTGGTCATAAAATATGTAAATTTTTGGGCTTAATCATAATAATTGAGTATGAATTTTCCACTATAATTTGGAAATATACAGCAAAGTTGTGGCTGTAGTGGTTATTCAGTTTTAAAGAACGATGTCTTCCTGTCCTTCCAGAACACTGTGGTTTAATACCCTGGACCCATATGACATCTCAAAACCATCTGTAATTCCAGGTCCAGATGATTGTTTCCCATATTCTCTGCTCAAGACAAGGCATATGTCTGGTACAAGGGTACATATACATTCAAACTCCATAGAGGTATGGATACAATATCTCTAAATAGCATTAATGATAGATTAAATTTTAACTAGCAAAGAAATATGCATAAAGCATTGTGAGAAAAAGCAAAACAAACCAAATATATCCTAAGCATCTAGATAAGTCTCTGTTTCCTCTCTCTCTCTCTCTCTCTCTCTCTCTCTCTCTCTCTCTCTCTCTCTCTCTTTCTCTCTCTCTCATTATATGAGAATTTTACTTAATAAATATAAAGCAATAAAGATTTTTGCCTGAAGGTTCAAGAACACACATGAAATATGCACATCATTTCAATATGTCTTCTGAGTAGCCACTTTGTAATTATACAAGAAAATCCAAGCGTATAATAGAAAAAAATATTGAGAAAAGTCATATCATCTATTAGAATACAATTCATATAAAATAATGTATAATTTGATAGCAGAGAGTCATTTATAGATACAAATGGAGAACATACCATCTCTATTATTTTTTGTCCAATGATGTTTAATTTAAAAGTAACATCAAAATAAGTCAGACAATCAAAAACTTTGGACATTGTTCAAAACTAATATAAAGTAAAACTTCAGAATTGCACAGTGTCCTCAGAAGATAGAAGAAAATCACAGAATGGAGGAAATTAAAAGACAGAAAAATTGGGGTTGGGGATTTGGCTCAGTGATAGAGCGCTTGCCTAGCCCGCAAGGCCCTGGGTTCAGTCCCCAGCTCCGGAAAAAAAAAAAAGACAGAAAAATTGAACTATGACCATAGATATATAATGAAAAATTAAAATAAACAAATAATCTGAATGTTACTCAAAATGTTTTACTATGAAAATATTAAGTTTGCTGATTTCTTTATGATTACAATATGTTAATATAAAGGAAAGCTGGGTGAAAAATAAAAAAAATTGGCATATTATACTAAACACAACATTACATACTTAAGTAATCACCAGGGGGCATCAAGGAGAGGCTAAAATCTAGCAAATGATCTTGCTGAGATGTTAAAGTTGATGATGGGATTGATTCTTTAGGCAAAGCTGAGAAAATTTTGTTTTAGGAAAGATTCCTGCTATTAATATGCTCCTCCTGTTATTATTAAATATGTATAATACTAGGTATTATGCTGTACCTAGGTAATGCTAGATATTAGCCCATCCTTTGAGCAGATCTCCACAGAACAATGAAGATGTACTGTTAAAATTATATCAGTAATTATTGAGCTCTTTTATAATAGGATTGCTATCAAGTTCTTTTTGATGTCAAAAGTGCAATGAGAACTCTGCCAGTCTTTAAATATCAACAGATAATTGATTTTGAGATGACAAGCAGGTACCTGCCACTTGAAACACATTTCAAGAGGTTGTAAAACCATTAACCTTAGGTCATAAAAGGGAATTAAGGATTTATTATGTGAGCAAAGTCAGAAAATAAAATATTGTCTGGGTTTATGGATATGAAACTTAGTCAAAACAGGTATGGTTTTTAACTTCCGTTGAGGTTGTGACAGACAATGAAAGTTTAGCCAGACAACTACTCTTGATGAGTACACATGTAAATATTCTCTAGTGTAAAATTCCTTTTGATTTGTGATTTAAATTTAGATGAAACTTGTGGTGAACTTTTTATCATGTGATCATGTATTCTGAAAGATGCAAAAGTGCTGATGACAATGTAGAAAAATCGGGATTGGTTCGCTGAGAAAATCAATAAGATAGATAAACCCTTAGCCAGACTAACCAGAGGGCCTGGAGACAGTATCCGTGAAAGACAGTCAGAAATGAAAAGGGAGATATAACAATAGAATCTTAGGAAATTAAAAAAAAATATCAGATCCCACTACAAAAGCCTAAACTCAAGAAAACTTGAAAATCTGGATGAAATGGACAATTTTCTAAATGGATATCAGGAACCAAAGTTAAATCAGGAACATATAAACCATTTAAACAGTCCCAAACTCTAAGTTCTTCTTGAGTTTAGTTCTGCCTCCTGTGCTTATAATCAAAATATGCTCCAAATTATAACAAGGGCATGAGTCAATATGTTCATAACAGCCTTACACACACATACACACACACACACACACACACACACACACACACACACAAAAGCAAAAAACAAAACACATATGGTATGCATTCACTGATAAAATGGATTTTAGCTCAAAACACAGAATACACAAGAAATAATTCATAGAAAATCAAGAAGAAGGAAGAACAAAATGTGATTTCATGCTTCAGTCCTTCTTAGAAGGGACAACAAAGTACTCACAGGGAGGAAATACAGGCCCAAAGGAGTGGAGCTGGGACTGAAGTCTGTCCCACCTGGGGATCCATCCCATATGCAGCGACCAAACCTAGTCACTATTGTTGATGCCGAGAGTTGCTTGCTGACAGCCTGATCTGGATGTACCCTAGAGTCTCTGGAGAATCTTACTGGCAGATAAGAATGCTTGCAGCTAACTATTAGACTGAGCAAGATGATCGCAATGCAGGAGTTAGAGAATGGACTTAAAGAGCTAAAGGGGTTTGCAACAGGATAGGAAGAACAACATCAACCAAACAGACTCTCCAGAGCTCCGGGAACTAAACAATCAACCAAAGAGTACACATGGATGGACCCATGGCTCCAGCTGCATATGTAGCAGAGGATGGCATTAGCATTAATAGGAGGAGAAAGCCTTGGTCCTGTGAAGGCTCATTTCCCCAATGTAGGGGAATGCCAGGGTGCTGAGGTGGATGTGGGTAGGTGGGAGTGAGCATCTTCCTAGCAGCAGGGGAAATTGGGAGGGAGTACAGGAGAAGGGGGAGGGATAACATTTAAAATGTAAATACATAAAAATCAAATAAAATAAATGTAAAAAAGAAGAACTTAGAAGTAAAGGCATTGGGAGAAAAGGCATCAAGAGTAAGGAATTCAGAACAAGGGTCTTGTTACATCAGAGGAGGAGGAAAGCACAAGATTAGGGAGAAGAATAGAGCAGTGAGAATTTTGAGAGAACTTTGTGGCAAGTGGAAGAGCATAGAAATAAAGGCTTAACTCACTTTTCAAAGTACCCCTTATTCTGAGACTTCATCTAGTTAAAACCATGCTTATCCTGTGGAGATAGAACGAAGGTTATTCTACTTATTCTCAACTGTTTTAGGAAGAGGTGCTTCACTACAGACTGAAGTTTTCTTGGCATTAGAGGAACTCAGACAGGCAGGTCAGCTTAGACTTTAGACTTAAGTTTTATTATTAAAAAGCAACCTTAAGTAGCTCATCTCTGCTGATGCTTTTCCCCATTGGCTTACCTTCAAGAGAGAACCAAGAAAGAGCAGCAGGGACTGTGTCCCACCCCCTGCCTGCATCTAAATAATATGTGAATTATAAACATGACAGTACAGATGGTCCATCCTCCTAAGAACTACAATTCTGAAAACACTTGGTACATGATGAAATAATAAAAATAGAATGAATATTGGTAAAAAATTTCAAAGGCCTTCATAGGCAAAATAAAACATATGTAAATACATAATACAATAAAATATAATACAATATATTTTGATCATATTCGTCACCTCATAGCAAATCCTTCCAGAATGTTCCAGTTCTCTGTAAAAGAAAAAGCCCAAATATATAAAAATGTGGCAATCAAATAAAAATAAACAATTCAACTTTTGAAAAAAGCAAACAAAACCAAGGACACACATATGCACACACATACACATATACAGAGAAAGAGAGAGAAAATAAAACATACAAACTTACTCACATACATTATTTTTAAAAGAGAAAAGACATAAATTTTAGAGAATAAATGGATAAAATGAGGTGCCCAAGGAACTAGAGAGGAATATTTTTATGAATATATTTGAGATATATTTTAGTATTTTCATGTGAGATTCTAAGAGAATAAATGAAGATTTTAAAAAATCCTTTAAGCACCTGAGTGACACAACGATGGCTATAGTTGAATTCTACTTGTAAGATTTATTTGGTAATTTGATGCACTGTGTCAACATCAATGCTAACAAATCGAGTGTTAGAGCCAAAAGGAAACAAGTGATAGAAAAAAATTAATAAAACCAACTGTATTTTCATCAAGAATTCTTTGAAATTTTAATTAACACTGCTCAAATCACAAGACTAGGAGTTATCATTTGCTGACATAAACTGGTTTAGATCTTTATTTTAAACTATTTCTACATGTGTTAATGTGATATTCCTTCCTTTTTCGATTCACATTTTACAATGCATTTAGACATGCTAACTGAGGCTGTGTGCTGGCTTCTTATACACAATTCACTCACTTCTAGCATATATATGCATATATATTTATAATTTTTTTTCATCCTGCCTCAGAACTATAATAACTCTACCTTGATTATTTTCCCATGTGAAATGATTCACAATCTGCTATGTCTTTTATTACTTAGTTTATCCCCCTAAATACAATGAAAAGGACAAAGTGTTGAAACGCACTTCATATATTAATTTGTTCCCTTCATAACATTTGCATAAAATTATTCTCTGTTAAATGAACTGATGTCTGGGTTTCCTCAGATATTTTTTAATCAAAAGGGCAGCTGAGTAGTACTCCATTATGTAAATAATATTTTCTGTGTCCATTTCACTATATTTCAGCAAGGACATAGGATATAAAAATGCTTCATCTAGTGGGAAGAGAGAAGATCCAAATGATTTTAATTTATCTATAACATGGTGGAAAGACTGAACATAGTTGGAAACATAAACATACTAAGACTATAAAACAGAGAATGACTAGGAATTAATTCTCTGTAGCTCAATTTAGGTTTTTTAGAACATCAAAGCAGAATTTTAAAAGTGTTTAGATCTCCTTGACATGAAATATATTCTTATTATCAGAATTGGTGTTTTTTACATTTCTTATCAGAAATCATTGGTGAGTTGATCTATTCTGTTGCATTTGAATTTTTTATTCCTTCCTTTTCTTTGGAGCTCTTTTAACATACTCTTTAATTTTCCAATGCATTCTGTAGAAGATCCATCAGGCATCCTTGTGATTCCTAGGGAAACTGGGACATGCAGCAGAAACAAGAAGGAAGAACTGTCTGTAAAAATGAAGAAAAATACTATTGTCAATTTTAATATACAACTAATATATATTAACACTAACATATATATATATATAAACACTAATATATATTAACACACACATATATGCATGAGAGATGGGGAGGAACTGGGAAGAGCAGAGGGAAGAAAACAGGCATATTATGTGAGAAAAGAATATTTACCTATAAAAGGGTGAAAATTTAGAAAAAAATGCCCATTTTTTTTCACACATTCTTCATGGGCTGGATTCGGTCTAAAAGCCATTAAAAGATGTCAATGAACTGAGTATATTGACTACCCTGTGGCAGGACTCATGATCAATTCAAGAATAGTTAACTAACGGATTCAACATTTTCATTTTGTTTTTGTGTGATACCATTTGGTTATAGCATAGTGGGGGCTTTTTGAGGTGAATTGTTTGGTTGTTTTGGGGAGTTTTGTTGCTATATTGGAGCTTTGATTGACTATTGAGAAAGAAATGTAAAATTATATTATTAGGAAGGGAAAAAGACCTGGAAGGAATTATGGAGAAGGGAAAATATAATCAAAATGTACATAAAGCTAAAATTTGTTTTATATAATAAAATATCGTCAAAGTAAAAAATGAATAAAAATAAAATACAATAAAACATGACAACCACAAAAACCTCCATGTTTTTCTCTTACATGCTGAGAACAGGAGCCTTAGCATTTTATGAGACAAAACTAGTCAAATATTATTTATGTAGCAGAAGTTATTGGTATAAAACAAATATTTCTGATAATTTGAGATTTTTATTTTTATTAACTGATGGTAGATATTCAGGCAGGCACTGCTTCTAACCTATAATTCCAATATTTAGAATGCTGATACAAGAGAATTACAAGTTTGAGGCCAGTGTGTAATAAGCATATACACTTGTAATGAGAAGAATGTATTTATATAAATGTTATTTTATTGCTACATATTCAGTATTTTAAATTAAAATTACATGAATTTACAATACTGATTAGTTTTCATTAAATTTATACTTTATATGTTACAAAGGGAAAAATGAAACTGGAATCCTTTGGAAAATCTAGAATCAAGAATACAATTTGTGATACTTTATATATGCTTGGGACATTTAGAAGGTGTGCTCCTGTTGGAGTAGGTGTAGCCTTCTTGGAGTTGGTGTATAGGCTTTAAGACCTTCATCCTAGCTGCCTGGAAGTCAGTATTCTGGTAGCAGCCTTCAAATGAAGATGTAGACCTCTGAGCTCCTCATGTACCATGCCTGCCTAGATATTGTCATGTTCTTTTCTTGATGATAATGGGCTGAACATCAGAACCTATAAGCCAGTCCCAATTAAATGTTGTTCTTATAAGAATTGCCTTGGTCATAGTTCGTAGCAGTAAAACTTTTACTAACATACCATTTGTTAAATAAGTTTTTTAAAACTAAAAACAAATTGTTTTCTTCGTTTTCAATTTCATAATCTTTTCTGATTATGGTTTGACTTCCCCAAGTAATCCCAAATCCTTCCTATTTTCACATTCACCTAAATACTTACTCTTGTTTGCTTTCAATAGAACACAAATAAAATATAAATAGTCATAGCAATAATATAATTATGTTAATTATGTATAATTAATACTAACTATAATAACCATTATCTTATTATTACAAAAACAGAATTTGACAAAAGCAATCAAACTTAAAACAAGCCAAAGAAAAACTACATAATTATTCAGAAACATATATTTTTCTCACACACAGAAGTCCCATAAAAACACAAGATCAGAAACTACATCATATACACAACACAAACAAATGAAAAACTACAGCTTAAAAAAAACCACAATTGTCAGAGAAAATATCATTAGAAGAAAAAATTACAAAAAACATAGTATTGACTTACTTCTGGGGGCATGGGGTCTGTCCTTAGCAGTGGTTTAAATGCCTAGTACGACTCTGTTAGACAATTCTGCTTTTCTTTCTAAGTAGTTATTAACTAATGATAATTTCGAGGTCAGAGATGGGAGTTTTGACCACTTACATAAATTATATTCACAGTTTGTTTCTATAAAACTTTACTTTTGGTACCCAAATCCCATAGGTGAGAGATCTAGACCCTCAGAAGTGTGGACAATCCTGAGAGCTCAGGGAAGGCCACCACTTCTGCTCACATTCCTGGTGGAAGAGGAACCGGCCTAGTGCCCTCAGATATAGGAACCAGTCAGAGGAAGAAGGTCTGGGGTTCTGCCTGCGCCCAGGGTTGAACCCATAGCTCTCTGTGTCCAAATCCCGTGGGGGACAGAGCTGGATTCTCAGAAATATGGCTAATCCTAGAAGCTCAGAAGAGACAACTACTTCTGCTCACATTCCTGGCCTAAGAGGAACCCAACTAATGCCCCCGTACCCTCTGGGCACAGGAACCAAAGGGCAATCAAAGGCAGACACTTCCCACTTCTACCTGTACTCAGAGCTGAAAGCCAGTTTCCAGGAGTGCTGACACACCTGAGAGCAGAAGTAAGACCATCTCTTAGGCTCCAACTGCCACACCTGGAGGCCTCAGGACACACAAATCCAGGAGCAGTGTGAAACAAGACCCTGCTGGTTTCTGCCTGCACCCAGAACTGATCCAGTCCCACAGCTTTCTGTACCAGAAAGAAAACATTGTCTACAGGAATGCTGACACACAGGCTTATAGGAGGGTAAACCCACTGTCAGAGACAGCAAGACAAGCTAACACCAGAGACAACGTGATGGCAAGAGGCCTTATGTAACAAAAACCAAGACTACATGGCTTTACCAGAGCCCAAATCTCCCAGCAAAGCAAACAACAGAAAAGTGAGATTTGGATGTAAAATCGCATCTCATAATGATGATAGAGGACTTTAAAGAGGACATAAAATACTCCCTTAAAGAAATATAGGACAACACAGGTAAACAAGTAGAAGCCCTTAAACAGGAAACACAAAAATCCCTTAAAGGAATACAGGAAAACACAACCAAGTAGGTGAAGTAAATGAACAAAACCATCCAGGATTTAAGAATGGAAATAGAAACAATAAAGAAACCACAAACAGAGACAACCCTGGAGAAAGAAATCTAGGAAAGGGATCAGGAGTCATATATGCAAGTCATCACCAACAGAATACAAGAGATAGAAGAGAGAATCTCAGGGGGAGAAGATACCATAGAAAACATTGACACAACCATCAAAGAAAATCTAAAACACAAAAAGCCCCTAACCCAAAACAACCAGGAAATCCGGGACACAATGAGAAAATCAAACCTAAGGATAATAGGTATAGAAGAGAGTGAAGACTTCCACCTTAAAGGGTCAGTAAATATTTTCAACAAAATTATAGAAGAAAACTTCCCTAACCTAAAGAAAGAGATGCCCAGAGATACACAAAAAGCCCACAGAACTCCAAATAGATTGGACCAGAATATTGGTATCAGTTATTCTTTGAAGATCTGCTAGAATTCTGCACTAAATCCATTGGACCCTTGGCTTTTTTTGGTTGGGAAGTTTTTAATCACTACTATTTCATTATGAGATATAGGCCTGTTTAGATAGCATACCAGCTCTTGATTTAAAATTGGTATGTGGTATCTGTCTCAAAAATGATCCATTTCATCAAGATTTTCCAGTTTTCTTGAGTATAGGGGTTTTTAGTAGATTATGATTTTATTTTTTCCATTTCTGTTATGTCTCCTTTATAATTTCTGATTTTTTTTAATTTGGATAATGCCTCTGAGCCCTTGAGTTAGTCTGTCTAGGGTTTTATCTATCTTGTTGATTAAAAGAACCAGCTTTTGGTTTTGCTGATTCTCTGTATTGTTCTCCTTGTTTCTATTTGGGTTATTTCACCCCCGAGTTTGACTATTACCTGCATTCTACTACTCTTGGTTTGCTCCCTTTTGTTCTAGATCTCTCAGGTGTGGTTTTAGGTTGCTAATGTAAGATCTCTCCAGTTTCTTTACCAGGGGACTTAGTTCTATGGATTTTCCTCTTAGCACTGCTTTCATTGTGTCCCGTAAGTTTGAGTATGATGTTTCAATATTTTCATTAAATTTTTAAAAGTCTATAATTTTTTTCTTTATTTCTTCCCGGACAAAGCTATGATTCTGTACAGCATTGTTCATTTTCCATGTGTATGTGGGGTTTCTGTTTTTTTTTGTTTTGTTTTGTTTTGTTTTTTGTTTTGTTTTGTTTTGTTTTTGTTTGTTTGTTTGTTTTTTATTGAAGATTACTAGTCTTAGGCCACTTTAGTTTGATAGGATGCATTGGATTATTTCAATCTTCTTCTCTTGGTTGAGGGTTGTTTCGTGAACAATTTTATGGTCGATTTTGGAGAAAGTTCTAAGAGGGGCTGAGAGGAAGTGTATTCTTTTGTTTTAGAGTGAAATGTTCTGTAGATAGCTGTTAAAATTATTTGGTTCAGAACCTCTATCAGCTTCACTGTGTCTCTGTTTAGTTTCTGTTTCAATGACCTCGCCATTGTTGAGAGTGCAATGTCGAAGTCTCCCACTATTGTGTGGATCAATGTGTGTTTTGAGCTTTAGTAAAGTTCCTTTTATGAATTTGGGTGCCCTTGAATTTGGGGCATTGATGTTCAGAATTGAGACTTTCTCTTGGTGGACTTTTACTTTGATGAATATCGAGTGTCCTTACTCATCATGCTGGATAAATTTTTATTGAAAGTCTATTATACTGGATATTAGGATGGCAACTCCAGCTTATTTCTTAGGACCATTTGCTTAGAAGACTTTTTCCATCCTTTTACTCTGAGATAGTGTCTATCTTTGTTATTGAAGTATATTTCTTGTATATACCAAATGCAGGATCTTGTTTGTGTATGCAGTCTGTTAGTTTATGTCTTTTTATAGGTGAGATAGTGCATTAATATTAGATATTAAAGAGAAATGACTGTTGTTCCTGTTATATTTGCTTTGTAGGTAACTTTATGTGCTTGTGGTTCTCCTCTTTTGACTTTGTTGTGAGATGCTTAATATCTGGTTTTGTGTGTGTGTGTGTGTGTGTGTGTGTGTGTGTGTGTTTGTTTGTTTGTTTGTTTGTTTATTTTTGGTGTAGGTACTTTCCTGATGTTGGAGTTTTCCTTTTAGGTTCCTCTGTCTGCCTGGATTGATAGGTACACGCTGCTTGAATTTGATTTTGTCCTGGAGTATTTTGTTGATTGAGAGTTTTGCTGGGTATAGTAGCCTGGGCTAGCATTTGTGTTCTCTTAGAGTCTGCATGACCTCTAACCAGGCTCTTCTGGCTTCCATAGTCTCTGGTGAGAAATCTTGTGTAATTCTGATAGGCCTGTCTTTATATGTTTCTTGGTCTTTTCCCTTGCAGCTTTTAATATTCTTTCTTTGTTCTGTGCATTTAGTGTTTTGATTATTTTATGATGAGAGCATTTTCTTTTCTGGTCCTATTTGTTTTGTGTTCTATAGGCTTCTTGTACTTTTATAATCATCCCTTTCTTTAGGTTATAGAAGTTTTCTTCTCTGATTTTGTTGAAGAAGTTTTCAGGCCCTTTGAACTGGGAATCTTCACTTTCTTCTATTCCAATTATTCCAATAATAATGAATTATTATTTCATTGTGTCCTGAATTTTCTGGAATTTTTGGGTTAGGGATTTTTATGTTTTGAATTTTCTTTGAAAGTTGTGTTTGAAAGTTATGGCATCTTCTGCACCTGAGATTCTCTCTTCTATCTCTTGTATTCTGTTGGTGATATATATATATATCTGTAGTTCCTGACCTCTTTCATAGATTTTAGATTTTCCATTTCCAGATTTGCCTCCCTCCCCCTGCCCCCCCCTTTTTCTGTTTCTACTGCCACTTTTAGGTCTTTGGCTGTTTTATGCAATTTCTTGGGCTGTTTAATTTTGCCTTAAAAGATTTATTTGTTTTCTCTTTAAGGGCTTCTACCTGTTTACCTGTACTTTCCAATCTTTCTTTCAGTGAGTTATTTACATCCTTATTAAAGGGCTCTATTATCTTCATCAGCTAGGATTTTAGGTCATCTTTCTGATTTTCAGGTGTGTAGGTGTATTCAGATCTTGCTGTGGTGGGAGAACTAGGTTCTGATGATGCCCATGTATATTGACTTCTGTGGGTTATGGTCTTGTGCTTGCCTCTTGCTATCTGGTTATCCCTGGTGTTTTGTGTTCTGGATGACTTTGTCTGGAGTCTGCTCCTTTTGTCCCTGGGTTGCTTCATGTCTCCTGGTAGGCCTGTGGCCCTGGCTATAGCAAATCTCCTTTGGAGCCTTCCAAATGGAGGATCTTCAGTGGGGTAGAGAAGCTGCTGAAATGTTGCCCTAGCTGCAGTTAGTTGGTTATTCAGAGGAACAGTCAAACTGTTGTGCTGTGTGAAGTTGTTCTCTGAGGAAGGAGAGGAGACATCTATGGACTGTGGTTTCTGTGTGCAGCAGAATTCCTGGTAGGCTTTCAGTCTTTTGGGGCAGTTGCCCTGCATGCCACAGAGCCCCCTGTATGTTTTCAGACTGTTATGTCAGTTTCCCAATTGACCTGTGTACAGAGGAACTTGTGGGATGCCTTGAAACCATGGTGTTCTAAGTGCAGTGGATCTCCTGGGATGTCTCTGGCTGGTGTCAGATGCTTTGAGTGCAGCAGGTCAATGTGTTCTATATAACTCCCAAATTCAGTAGATCTGTTGTGTAATTTAGCTCTGATATTTCCTGAAGATTTTTATCCTAGAACATGTATCTAGATATGAAAAAGGAATTTAAAGTAGAAATTATTATCTGATAAAAGAAATACTTATGACATTTAAATGTATTGAAGATAGATAAATTATATTTATATATAGCACCCATTTGCTATAAGGGGAGATAAGACTTTATTTAACACCATCATACAAACTTAATAAAATTTGATTGCAATCATCAGGACATGTAAAAGGGGTTTCCTCATGAAGTAAGCTTTCAACAGTGAAGAAAAAGATTCTAAATATGATGTATGTCTCATCCAGAAACTATATCCAAGCTTGACTCTGAATATGTTATTTTGATTTTTATATGTATAGTGTCTACAAGAATTGCAAGAATTTTGGTATCATTTATATGCAAATTCAAGATAGTATAAAAGTGTCTTTAACAACTTTTATTCCACAGACATATCAGAAATGCCTTGGGACATAAAATTGAACTGAAATAAATATAAGAACAAAAAGATTACTAAATTATTAATAATTATGTAGGAAATGGCATAAAACGTGACCTCAGAGATTTATTTTTACCAATGCAATATTTATCAATTTGCATGGAAACAGAGCTTCTGTGAACATCAGAGAATTAAATTTGATTTGGATACACTACAAAAGACAAAAGTTAATGAGTTTTGAGATTGGAATCAATTTATGTCTGAAGGCTCATTAAAAGTCATTGGTTACTTTTTCTACTAATGAATTATATTAATAGCAATAATCAGATATCCTAAGTATGCTGTGATCAAGGGCATTACCATTTTTTTTCTAAAAAATAATTTAAGAGAAAGCAATAGATCAAAATGTTCATTTGATGCAGAAATGTGTTTTTAATATGTTGATGCTAATACACTTCAAAAGGATTACAGCATTTCATGAAATAAGAAGTGAACATAAAATGAAATAGAGTGCTTTTATTACCTGAGGCAGACTCTGCAGTTTCTGTTAAAAATCATCGAAGCCATCCATAGGTAGAATTAGAATTTTTTTGCATTTATGTTGGTTTCTTGGCTCTCTATTTCCAAATTTGACATTAATAAATTATTAAGTCCAAATATAAAACAATATAATAGGGAAAACTAAAACAGCCCCAAGCCTAAAGTTTAACAAATTAGTTAATTGTCATACTCACACTGTGCAGCCAACACATATGGGAATAACTAACTATTCTATGTAGTTCTGTCTCAGTTTGACACAAGCCAGAGTCATCATAGAGGAAGGAAACCTCATTTGAGGAATTCCCCATGAGGTTCAGCTATAAGGTGTATTTCTCAATTAATGATCATTATGACACAGCTCAATCACACTTTTGTTGGGTGGTTCTATACCCGTATTGGCTGTTCAGGCTCTATAAGAAAGGATGAGCAGGCCAAGGGAAGCACACCAGCAAGCCAGCACCTGTCCTTTTCCTCAGCATCTGTTCCTGTACCTATAGATTGCAGCTCTGTTTGGGAGTTCCTGACTTGGAATTACTTCAATAATGAACAGCAATGTATGGATGGCAAAACAAATATCCTTCTCCTCAACTTACTTTTTAAGTCATGGTGTTTTGTCAAATAGAAACTCTACAAGTTGGTAGCCTACCATAGTGAGATTTGTTGTGACAGACATAACCATGTATTTGTGAAAGAACTTTGAATGTTGGACTTAGAGGAGCCATTTGTATTAAAATCTCAGTGGAATATTCTGTAGGAGCTTGGAAGATAAAATGTTGGAGAGCAGTGAAAGAAGATAGAGTCCTGGTTTGGGAAGTCTTAGAGGTAAGATTTAAAGACTAAAAACCAGTTGCAATATCTAAGATTTTGTGGTTCTGATCAGCTGCGATTCACAAGATGCAGGAACTACTGAAGTGAAATATTTTCTTGCTGGAATACTTGATGCTGATTGGCTGGAGAGCTGAGAATTTAGTGTGGTAATTAAAGAGATAAGCACCATAGAGGTGAAAAAGTTGAATTCTTTCCTAAGAATCAGCACACAGAAGTTGGTCCTGTATTGATCTGCATTTGTACCTCTTACATTGGTAAATCACACTTTGTGATGATGTAAGAGTCATCTAGGTCCATACTTTGTTTTGAAGGCATAAATGTGCCAAAGAGGGCATATATGAGGCTTGGTTTTGAGAAAAACAGAGAGTCTGTTGGTAAAGGTGCAGACTCAAAAGCAGTTGAAGGCCCAGGACTAGAAGGGTCATGCAAAAAAGAAGTTGAGGCTTAGAAACAAAAAAGAGCCTGTTAGAGGCTATTTGGTGAATGCAATGAAGTCAATTTAGTAAAAAAGACCCTCCATTTTTGATGATTCCAGTACCATGGGATTACCACCAAGAATAGCAGTAATAGTGGACTAGAGCGGGCAAACCTAAAAAAACGACATGCTTCGTGCTATCCAGACATGGTCATGAGTTTGAAATCAGGCTCCTGTTGAATATAGAGAAAACGGACTTCAAAAATTTTCCTCTGACTTCATACACCAAATGTGCAGTGGCATCTTGCATCTATGCATATAATAATAATAATAATAATAATAATAATAATAATAATAATAATAATAATTGTTAAAGAACAGAAAAGAATTATGAAGAGAATGCATAGTACTATGAACTATTAATAATTCTATATATTAAAAACTAATAATGGATTGATCACGTCACCACCCAAAATTGGCTAGTCCAAATTTCCGCTAAGGTATTTAAGTTTTCATTATTGAAACTGGTTATATTTTTTAAAATTTCTTGATTACCAAAACTAAATATTTATATATCTATATTAGTATGTATGTTTTTCTGTATCTATCATCTGTCTGTCTTCTATCATCTATGAATCTCTCTTTCTCTCTATCATCTATCCATCTATCTTCTATCATCTATCTCTGTTCATCTATCTTATTGGCTGGCTGGCTGGCTTGGCTTTGGCTGGCTGTCTGCCTGTTCATCTAAATTAAATACTACCATGGTGACTAGGGAGATGGTTCAGCAGTCAAGAGCATATGTTACCCCCCACCCCCAGAGGAGACATGTATTTGGATTTCAATATGTTAGTTTAGAGTCATCTGTAACTACCATCCCAGGGAATGTGATGATTGCTTCTGACCTAGGACACTATACACACATGATACACTCACATACATCCAACCAAAAACACACATATACACAAAAGTAAATCTAAACGAAATTAAAACACTAATAATAAATGGTGGAAAATGACAGAGGCATCTTATAACTATTATTGTTGTAAAGCTATGCAAATAAGAAAAAAATATTTGATTCACAGGTTCACACTGTTCATTGTGGCAGAAAAGCATAGAGGAAGATGGCTTCATGGTGGCAGGAGTTATATGTAGGAACCACTACCGCCCATTTTGGCAGTACCAGCATAGAAAGTAGATACGAGGTATCATTGGAAGAAAAGACCTCAACACCTACTTTCAGTTCTTTCAGTGAGGCTCCTTGTTCTGATTGTCCACAACATTTTGAGATAGTACTACCAGCTGGCCCAAGCCTGTGAAATATGTCTAATATCCAGATCATAACTAAAAGTGACTTTAAAATTTGCAAAGATATATGCAATAATATTCATTAATCTGATTTCTGTGAATATATCTGGAACATGTCAAATCACTATGAGAAACAGTTGTATTCATTGTTCACAGCAGTTGCAAAAGTAACAAAATATGTGTATCAAAGGATTGATGAATAAAAAGTGGAGAATTGAGCTATTTTTTTAAACAAGAAGTCCTACCTAGATTTTCTATGTGAACTGGATGAGAGAAGTACTGTGTTAAACTGAATGAGCCAGAACCAAGGTATTATTATATTAATATGTGTAGTCAAACATACTAATCACAAAAAAGAAGCAAGAACAGAGTGACTGTCACCAATGCCAATGGAATGGAATATCAGATGCTTCTCAGTTACAATCCCCTTTTTTTTTTCTGGACTTTTCTTGTTATTAGGGGTGAGTAGGGAGGATTGAGTTTTAGAGTTCTATTCTACAACATCATGAATAAAGTTAGCAACAATTATTTTCTTGCAAGAGCTGTTAGAAATGTTCCCACTGCTAAAAGTGAGCCAACTAGATTGTGTGTCTAGTCATTGGGGCCTGCTGATCAAATGACACAAAACCTAGTAAGATAGAAGAAACAAGTTAAAAGAGATATCCCATATCAAAGTGGCTATAATTAATCAAAAATTACATTGTATACTTGAGAATTATGCAAGACTATATGGTGCCTCTACTAAATTACTTGAGGTGCCACATTATATATGACACAGGATGAAACATAAGCTTATATATTTTTAATGTACATTGCATGCATGCCTGACACCTGTGGAAGTCAGGAAAATGGAAACCCTGGAATCAGTTACAGATAGTTGTGAGCTACCATTTGAGTGCTGTGGATAAAATATAAATCCTCTGGAAGAGCAGCTAGTGTTCTTACCAGTGGAATAACTTCTTTTGTCCAGAATAAATGGTTAATTTATATTTGTTTTAAAAAAACAAAAAAAAATAAATGACTTATATTTAAATTAGAAGAATGTATGTGGAGCTTCCTGTGGTGTCCTACTGGTGCAGATTTTAAAATTTCATTTGGCTTGGCAGACCCCCAAAAGCCTCAACTGCACAGACTGTGTTGACTTGATCTGAGCCAAAACTCACAGTAAACAGGTTTTACTCCAGACAGCGTGTTGACAGGAATCAGCACCAATATTTCAATATCACAACTCACTGAGCCAGTTATGCCAGTTAAGGAAAATGCAAGGTTGAACAAAGCACTTAAAAATGAGCATCAGAGCATAGTGTCCAGAGAGGGTTTGTAAAGCTCTCCAGTGTTCCTGAAGATAGCAAAGAGATATGTATAGTGCATGCTTAGGAAGACCCACCAACTTCTAACATCTCATGTCGAGTGTCCTTCAAAATCCCAGTCAGAAGAGCCTTATGACAGAGGTCATAAGCAGGAATAGTAAAGATTATGCCCTGACATGAACATATGACTGCTCAGAAGACAGGCATTCAAGGAAACATTTCCACTTAGATACATATGCAAAAGAGTAATTCATGAATTGAGAAAATACTTCATTATTAGTTCAAAATTTTACTAAAGCAAATAAATGGTAAGTTATATCTCACCCCTAAGGAACTGATAGTTTTAGTTTCAATATTAGCTATATTATCTTGGTCTAATTTCTTCCATTTGGAAAAATCATGAAACATAATTATGAATCAGGAAAAAAAGTACATATTCTCAAGAAAATAAGTTAAAATAGGTGTCCATGGAAAATCTAGGTTAGTCCTTATTTTCAAGGACTTGTACTAACTGTTAAGTGCTTGTTACAGGGACTTTAGCCATGACTCAGCACATACTGATCTTACAGAGTATCACACCATTTTCTTCATAACCCATATAGTGCAGCTAAGCTAAAATCACGTGTGACAGTGGCTGAATGATATTTGACATCCTCTTCTGGGCACCAGGAACACCCACACACATTTGAACACAAATAAACAGTGAAATACTTCTTTTAATAAAAGGTAAGCAAAACTCAAAGTAAGAGCTAGATTCAGGTCCTACATTAAAGTATTATTAATGAGATACTAGAGAGTGCAAAAAATGTGCCTTTAAAAATGGAAAATTGTAATAAAGTGAGAAATTACAAAGAAAGTTAAAAGTATGGAGAGTGACAATGATATCCAGCCATAGCCATTAAAAGTGATCATTCATAAGAAGGTGTGAGTCTAGGCCGCTAGGTGAAAGTCTCAATAATATTTTGGGCAGATCACATGTGCTTTTTGAGTGTAGGCATCAGAAACTTTAAAAGGGAAGAAGGTATTAAACTGGCCTTAGAGACATATATGGGGAAAGATCATTACACCAAAACTTGCATAATACAAGTTAATAATGCAAAAAATTAAGAAATGAGAAAGAAGGGAACAGTAAGTATTTTGCCTAAACTAGCCACTAAATAATTTGGTGTGTGTGTGTGTGTGTGTGTGTGTGTGTGTGTGTGTGTGTGTGTGTTACATTTCTTTGGACACAGGTTACAATGTTATAAGCAAAGTGACTCACTCAAACTGCCAATGTCTAAACACAAACAGGAAACGTGGACCATCCCATCAGGAGAAGTAGTCACTTCACTCATGGCAAATATGGAAGAATCCTCAGAGGCCGGTTTCTTAGGAGAAAAATGAAATCAGCAAGACCACGTGCATTGAAGGGATGAAAAGATACCGTAAGCCAAGAATCCATATGTACCATAATCATCCTTTAATTATCAAAACCAGATGAACTCATTCTGAAACAACAAAACCCAAGTGAATACTTGTCTTACAGATATGAACTGTGTGAAACACTGACAAAAGGCCCTCGATCTGAAAGAAAGTGGAAAAACTAAACAAATAAGCATATAGAATATATCAGAACTAACCAATCACAGCACGGACACAGCCAAAGGGCATTGGTATGGATCTTACTGTCTTCTTTACTATTCTCTTTGGATAGTAAATTCAGGTAGGCACAGAGATTCACTAGGGCAATCCCAGCCCTCATGATGCTAATGAAAGAGGAGTACCACACATAAAACACTGGCTGTGCTACAGTAGTGAATTGTAGGTAAGATCACCTATGAAGGAAGACTTTGTCTTATAAACTTAAATAAATAATTAATAAATATTTAGGAGAACCCAGGAAACTTAATACTTGAAGTTGTACAATATAGAAAAATACAGTATAAAATGAAGCCACAGTGAGGATAATTATCTAAGAGAAAAGCTTATATTATTGAAATTAAGCTGTTACTAATCTCAAGAAAGTTGTGCAAATTAGTTCCCAAAGCAACCACTAAAAATAGAAATAATAATAACTATTTTAAGAGAAAACAAAAATTAAGATCACATTATAAAAAATGTTTAATGTTGACAAAGTTAGTAATAGAGAAAAACAGAAATAAACTAAATTCTTAAATTGCAAAAATTAGCCCCACTTCATGAGTAATTGCATTAATGTTTTATGGAATAAATATTTCAATAATGAGACAATAATTAGAACAGTGCAGTAGAAAAATTAATCCAATTATATGCTGCCAATTTATATTCAGAGATGCAAATACTTTGAAAAATGGGACTGAATAAGTATGTCACTGAAATTGTTATCAAAAGATCACTTGATTTTTTTCAAATAATATCAACAAGATATACTTTAGCATGAGCCTAGCTATTTATAAGTGGTGACATAGTATTAAGCCTACAGACTGTTAAAATGAGGGAGATACTGTGATATTGCTGTCTAAATGTATCTGCACCTTACTATGTGGATTCCAACTAGCCTACAGCAAATCTCAGCAGAATCGAGTAGAGAATAAACTATCTCATCTCTTATGTAGGGAAGTTGGCATTAACACTTAATTGTAGGTAGAGCAGAAAGAAATTTAATATAGAAATAAAGCACTTAAAAGTTTTTTTTTACCACTTAAATCTAGTACCCATTCTTAGTACACTCAATGTTTGTGAAATACAAAATATTTTCCCGAAATATTTACTTCATAGTCATTATAAATAAAGATTAATGAAAGTAGAAAAAGCAGAATGTAAAGCTAAAACAAGTTTATAGGACATTTTTTCGTATCTTAAACCCTGTATTTATAAACAAAGATGCAGGAAGCAAAACAATTACCTACATTTTCACACAGAGTAATTATAAGTTCTAAGAACAGAGAGGAAAAGGAAATGAGCTAACGCAGAGTAGTATATGAGAATAAGCCAGAGAACAGAAAATCAAAAATGATCAGCAAACTTCAAATGTGAGGACAGAGGAGGTGACCCAGTGAGTCAGTGCACACACGTACATTGAGAAAAGCTGAGTTCTGCTTCAGTGTCCCCTGCAGTTAAAGAAGAAGAGCTACAGAAAGAAAAGTTGTCTTCTCATCGTTACACAAATGTGTGCACATCCAATAAAAATAACACGCATAACAATACAACAGAGAAGTTCTTTGAGAATAATAAGAATGAAGACAAGTTGTGCTTAGCATGACCAGGATAAAAGATATGATTCTGAAATCACTCAAACTGGAAATGAAGGAAAGGACGTTTTTATCTTCTTCACAAATCTAATATCAGAATAAACATTATATACTAACAGGTGTTCAAGGAGCCAGATAATTAAATAATACACAAAGGACAAAATCTAGGGAAATAATTAAAGTTTAAAGACAATAAGTTATTAATCACAGCCATTCAGGAAAGAAATCAAGACTTCACAGTTTTCCCTAACAAAGCTCCTAATGTGTTCTGTCTTCGAACATAAGAGCCTGTAAGCATTATACCCATAGCTATGTACTTGCCCATGTGAAAAATTGGAAAGAAAAGAAATTTTAGGTCATGCCTCAATTTTATATGAAGCCATAAGTGGTCCCACATCAAAATGAGACTTCATAAAAAGAGAGAAAGTACAACCATTATAAATGCCCCACCACACACAAACAAAAACCAAACCACGATAAAAGAAACACAAGTTGTCAATACAACTTTTGCAATACAAATTCGAACTTAATAAATTTTATATGCCAAGGCCATTTGAGATTTACCATATAAATTTAAGATTGGTTCAATTTTGTCAGATATTATTAATGTTAATAGAATAAAAAGAAACATATGGTCATATCAAGGTATACAGGATAACTTGACAAAATTCAATGGCTTTCAGAACAAAACTATTACATAAACAATGAGCATGAAAGAGGTTTGCTACACTGATACTGAGGATCTTTGGAACTCCACATCTAAGTGTATAGCTACTGTGTGGTTAGCATAAAGAGATGAAACAAATCCCCAGCCCAAGGTTAGGATCAATAAAGAGTATCCACAGTTTCCATATACATTCTGACTGATACTAGAGGTTCTACCCAAAGTTATTAAGCAGGAAAAATAAAAATATTCATGGAGATTGAAAATTAGCTTATGCTTTGTAAATATGTATTCACAGACAACTCAGATTGATTTTAAGCTCTTTACATGCATGAAATACCAGAACTAAGCAATCAGTGTAGCGAGACTTCCGTATACAAAATTAACCAAGCATTTCTATATAAGAGCAAGCAGCAATCCAAATTTAAATTAAGAAAACATCTTTGCTTACAAAAATACAAATATGGAACATTTAAATAGTAATTACATAAATGCCTATAAGGCCTGTTACTGAAAAATAAAAACATTTTTTTTGAAGGAAATTAGTCTGGGTAAATGAAAACACATCTCAAATTTGGATCCAATGACCTAACACTGTTAAAAAAGCCTAATAAGGGGCTGAAGAGAAAGCTCAGTGGGAAGTACTTTCCACTCAAGCACCAAGACTTCACTTCAAATCCCAGGAGCTACATAAAAGCCAGCATACATTTGTAACCTCAGAGTTGCAGTACTGTGTCAGAGATAGATATCCATCCGGTCCAGATTGGTGAGCTTCAGTTCCATAAGGGGCTCTGTGACAAAGAAATAAGGTGGAGAGGAATCAAGGCCAATGAACATCAGCCTCTGGCCTCTGGTCTCCACACATAAGCACACAAAAGTGTATCTGCTTACATGAACTTCTACAACACATACATATGCCCTTGAAAATGCACAACACCAACAAATAACCCCAATTTGACTTACAGATTCAATGCATTCATTATTCAGTTTCATCTGTTTTGTTTCATAGGAATTGAGAAGCATACTTCAAATATTATATTCCAGAGATCCCGTATAAATAAAATGCCTGGAAAAAGAAGAAAGTTGTAGGTTTTTCAAAGTTACAAAGTACATTGTCTTGACTAGAGATGTAGTTAGAATTCTCAATCTGTTAACAAACAATAAAAGAGAGAATGTGATTCAAGTGATTTTTATAGGAAAAAAAACAAAATATATTTACTGGCAACCTATAACTCATGAAAATAAAATAAAATATATTGAATGATATACAAACGATTCAAAGGAAGACATTACATTTAAAAATGATCTACTGCATGGTTCTGAAAATATGTAGAAACAGTATTGAATTCTCAGAAGAATACAAATGTATCGATTAGCTGATACAGAGAACAACTTGAAAGGATTTCCCAGAATGCACTAAACAAAAGATGAAATACACAGAAAAATGCAAATGTATGGAGGCCAATTTGAAATGAAGGTTTATTAATGATTCTTTGAAAAGCGTAAAAAGAAAGGGTATAGAAATGGCAGCTGTAGTCAGAAGCAACAGGCTTTTTGAGTGGGGAGGCAAAATTGAATCTTTTATAATTTTTAAAATTACTATGTTCTCAACAACATAAATCTAAAGACATTTTCATATGAATAAATAGAGGGAGAAAGCACTGTGTGGCTCTTCTGAGGTATGTGAACAAGTGCCTTCTGATTAGACACTGAGAACAGCAAATCATTATTTCTCTAAAGGCCAGATTGGCGACTCAATGCTTGTGCTGAGGTTACTTACAAGAGCATGGGTGATACAAAGTCAGCTAGATGTCTGCAAAGCATTTTCATCGTGATGACTCATGAAAGTAACATCATGGTGTTCTCTTCACAAACTGTAGAGAACACTATGGGAGAGTCTATCCATAGAAGCTGTCATACTATATGTAACTTTGGGCTGGGAACTTGGGGACTTTATAAGCACTGAGCATCTGGGTACTCGGATATAAAATATGGAGAAGGTCATCCTAAAAAGGCACAAAGATGGAATTATTAAGGATAAAAACAGTCTTCATATATTAACTGATAAGGTACTGGCTCTTTCTGCTAAAACTTTAATAGAAATAAAGATAGACAGCATTGGAAATGGTTACTTAATTTTACAAAATAAAACCCTGTGATCATTTGTTGACAATTAAATAAACAGTTTTTTTAATCTTTATTAACTTGAGTATTTCTTATTTCGATTGTTACTCCCCTTCCCGGTTTCCGGGCCAACATCCCCCTAACCCCTCCCCCTTCCCTTCTATAAGGGTGTTCCCTTCCCTATCCTCCCCCCATTATCACGCTCCCCCCCAACAATCATGTTCACTGGGGGTTCAGTCTTAGCAGGACCTAGGGCTTCCCCTTCCACTGGTGCTCTTACTAGGATATTCATTGCTACCTATGAGGTTGGAGCCCAAGGTCAGTACATGTGTAGCCTTTGGGTAGTGGCTTAGTCCCTGGAAGCTCTGGTTGCTTGGCATTGTTGTTCATATGGGGTCTCGAGCCCTTCAAGCTCTTCCAGTCCTTTCTCTGATTCCTTCAACAGGGTCCTGTTCTCAGTTCAGTGGTTTGCTGCTGGCATTCGCCTCTGTATTTGCTGTATTCTGGCTGTGTCTCTCAGGAGAGATCTACATCCAGTTCCTGTTGGCCTGCACTTCTTTGCTTCATCCATCTTGTCTAATTGGGTGGCTGTATATGTATGGGCCACATGTGGGACAGGCTCTGAATAGGTGTTCCTTCTGCCCCTGTTCTAAACTTTGCCTCCCTATCCCCTCCCAAAGGTATTCTTGTTCCCCTTTTAAAGAAGGAGTGAAGCATTCGCATTTTGGTCATCCTTCCTGAGTTTCATGTTTTCTGTGCATCTAGGGTAATTCAAGCATTTGGGCTAATAGCCACTTATCAGTGAGTGCATTGATAAATAAACAGTTTTAAGGAAAGTGGTGTGATAAATAGGGATCAAATAAAGAATGCTGAGTATAAGATCAAAAATGCAGGACACTGCAGGGATGTAGAGAAAGAGGAACACTCCTCCATTTCTGGTGGGACCGCAAGCTCGTAAAACTACTTTGGAAATCAGTCTGGCCATTCCTGAGAAAATTGGAAATAGTTCTGAATGAAGATGTAGCTATAACACTCCTGAGCATATACCCAAAAGATATTCCAACATATAACAACTTCATATGCTCCACCCATGTTCATAGCAACCTTATTTATAATAGCCAGAATCTGGAAACAAGCCAGATGTCCCTTAACAGAAGAATGGAAACAGAAAATGTAGTACATTTACATAATGGAGTACTTCTTGTCTATTAAAAAATGACTTCATAAAATTCTTAGGCAAATAGATAGAACTAGAAAATATCATCCTAAGTGAGGTAACACAGTCATAAAAGAACACACATGGTATGTACTCAGCGATAAGTGGATATTAGCCCAAGAGCTTTTAATGCCCATGATGTTATCCACAGACCATATAGAGCTTAGAAGGAAGGAAGAGCAGGGTGTGGATGCTTCAGTCCTGCATTGAAGGGGGAACAGGTTGATCATAGGAGGTGTAGAGAGAGGAGAACCTGGGAGGAAGAGAGGGGAGTGGGAGGAAGAAAGAGGAACAGTATCAGGAACTGCAGATGTAAGAAAAGTATAGAGGGGCAGGTATTTGAACAAAAATATGTAGTGTGTGTGTGTGAGAGAGAGAGAGGGGGGGAGAGAGAGAGAGAGAGAGAGAGAGAGAGAGAGAGAGAGAGAGAGAGAGAGAGAGAGAGAGAGAGAGAGAGAAAGAGAGAGAGAGAAGAGAGAGAGAGAGAGAGAGAGAGAGAGAGAGAGAGAGAGAGAGAGAGAGAGAGAGAGAGAGAGAGAGAGAGAGAAACTGAGGATAGCCACCAGAGGGTCCCATATACCAGGGAAACCCTAGAATTCCATAACCCAACCTGGATGACTTTAGTTGAAATGTGCAGACAAGGGGTAGATAGAACCTGTAGAAACCACATCTAGTAGATAGGCACAGCCCCTAGTCGAGGGATGGGTCACTCACCCATCTCAAAGATTTTAACCCAGAAATGTTCCTGTCCAAAGGAAGAACAGAACAAAAAATGAAACAGAGACTGAAGGAAGGGCCAATGGGAGACTGCCCCACACGGGGAAACCATCCTGTCTGCAGTCAGGAAACACAACACTGTTGCTATGTTCAAGTGGCACTTGGTGACAGGAAACTAATGTGGTGGTTCTTTGGGAGGTGTAATCAGCAACTGACCAGTGCAGATGTGGAGCCAACCATCAGACTGAGGTCAGCGAGCCTGGTGTGGGAGCTGGTAGAAGGGCTGGAGGAATAGAGAGGGCTTGCAACTCCATCAGAATAACAACATAGGCTGGCCTGGCCACCCAGCTCTCGCAGAGACTTGACTACCAACCAAGAAGTGTACCTGGAGAGATCCATGGCTTCAGATACATATGTGGCAGAGGATGTACTTGCCTGACAGCAATGGTAGTGAAGGCCCTTGGTCCAGGTTAGGTTTGATGCCATAGCATAGTCGGATGATGGAATGGTGGGGCAGGAAAGTGTGGGTGGGGGAGCATCTTCATACAGTCAGAGTGGAGGAGAGAAGGGTGATGTGGGATGGGTGTTGGTGGAGGGGTAACCGGAAAGTGGGATATCATGCAAGATGTAAATGAATGGAATGATTAATAAAATAAGTTAAAAATGTTTTCTAAAAATATATATTAAGGGATGAAGAGAAGGGTCAATACTCTTACAGAACACTCAAGGTTTTGTGTCCAGCACCCATGTTGATGCTTTCATGTTAACATCCTTTTCCACAGTCATGTGCACAAATTTGCAAGCACACATACACACACACACGTACACACATAAGAAACACTCACATACACATTTAAAAATTCTTTAACAACAGAAACAAAACAGTTATCTTCTAGCCAACCAAGAGAGAATTAAGAATAAATGTCTACAAATGCAAAAACAGCTTAGTAAAAATATTTAACATTAAGACAAGGATAAAATTTACATGTTTTTAAAAAATTGTCAAAATTGTTAAAAGAAAGTTATGATTAATGTGATGAAATATACAGTTGGCCATTAAAGCCCAAAAAATTGCAGTACCTAGTTGTATGCTCTTCTCATGTGCTAGCTACAAACACTTTCTTTTTCTCACATTTATTATTTTTGCTTCTGTCTGTAATTCTTTTTTACAAGAATTTAAATCAAGACATGTCATTTATATATCCAGATTTTTGACATATTGAACTTGGGTTAAACCTGTTCTAATTCCTTATGCCTCAAACCACAGAATATAAATTCTAGAATTATATATAGGCTTGTTGAGCTTATAGTAGACAGTTAGAAGTACCACTGTGTGGATCACAGTCACACATTAACAAAGGCAATGTAATGATCACCTCTCTCTCTCTCCTCTCTCTGTCTCTCTCTGCCCTCACCCCTGTGTGTGTGTGTGTGTGTGTGTGTGTGTGTGTGTGTGTGCGCACGTTCGCACACATTTCAGCATGTAATTTAAGCCAGGTTACACAAAAGAACTTTCTTGGATGAAGAGTAAAATAGCATAAACAACTTAATGAAGTCTTTAGTCCCTGATCTGCAGAATCAAATTATAAAATGGATGACTTTTCAAAACCTTGTTTTCAGGGTGGTCTGTTCAGAAACAATAGTTTCTAAATAGACCAAATCTCTAATTATGATATGAGTTGTACTTAGATACATGATTGGTAAGAATGAGCACACAGTTCCAGCTGAGTCAGTAGAAATTGAGATTAATGGGTTAATTAGATTTGACTTGATGTATTCTTTTGTCAAGGTCTGGAAGAAGAGGCAGGTAACTGGATTGAAATGGAAATTAGAAAAGCTGTTCTTTCTATGTGAGGTCATAAAAAATAAGAGCTTTGTTAAGGGGAACATTTGCAACCCACTTTAAGATGTTGATGAAAAGCTGCATTCAAAGCAATCAATAATTAAGACTCAGAGTAGGGAACCATTTTTATTCCCAGAGATCCTTTTCTATGACATCAGCGCTTCTAAATTTCCTTCTTAGGATGAAGACCTGTGAGTTCTTTCTTGTGGCTTAATCTAGTTGGAACCAATGTCATGTGTAATCCAATAACTATGGATTAATTTGATGGTACACTGCGTATTGTTCTCCCACCAGTCTGAATACCAAAGATTTTTTCTCAGAAGCAAACATTCACTTCCATCAGACTGTTTCTTTAGGAGGAAGTCTCTAGGTCCTCAAGAGACTCTTCATCAAGAACATAAATAATCACTGCAGTTGCTTGGGTTAGATGTCATTTTAGTAAATTAATTGTAGGAAATGCTGTACAGGAGTCTTTGCTTTTGGGTGAGATAAAACTGAGTTACTATAAGTCAATAGTTAAACTACAAACATCACAATTTAGGAGAACTCATTTGACTTAAATAATTTAAAAGAATGAATTAACACTGCATCATTTACATATTAATAAAGGAAGGCAAGATTTAGTTAGGTAAAGTTCCATGTGTAGTAATGTTTTATACATATTTGTTTAGATCAATATTTCAATCACATTAGAAGCTATGCATAAGATATCAAAAACTAAGCATTAAATCAATTGGAGAATTAATATTGAAGCCTCTCAACTCAGTCCTTTACAGTCATAGGACATTGACATCTGACAACTTAGCTAGCAACATTTAAAAATAGTGTTTTCTCTTCTAAATATCCGGCATAAAACCCACAGCACCTTTTAAAATACACAACTCATAAAATATTTGAACTATGTTTTTCTATTAAAGCTAAAGCTGTTTACATTGTATGAAAGGAAACAAAACTTCTCAATAGACTAGGAACAATTTGGAAAGAATAAAATGTAAAATAAGTCTGTCTCTGTTTCTCTGTCTCTCTACCTTTCTGTCTCTGACTCTGTCTGTATCTGTGTCTCTCTGTCTTTGTCTCTGTCTCTCTCCATATCCTTCTGTATCTGTGTCTATCTCAGCATGTGCTCATATTGAATCCTCTCTCTCACTCCATCTTCTCTACCTATTCAGTCTTTATAGACACGTAATTATATAATTAGAACACCCACAGTATAATACAACAATGCTAAAATCCATTAGAAATTGAAAGTAGGGTTGGTACACTGATTTTTTTCCATTCATGCTATCAGTTTCTAAGACATATTGTAATTTTTTAAAAGACATTTTATCCATGAGTTACTGAAAAACTAATTTCAGAGGAAAAAAGAGGAATATTAGACAGGAATATACTATCAAAATCTACCTTCCACCTTCATCCACATTGACTGTGACAGAATCAGACCTAAGGGAACAGAAGATTTTCAAGAAAGAAGATGCTTTCAGATATGGAGGAAACAAAAAATGCTCCAGAGTCCAATGTTACATAGAAAGTTCTGGTTTGTTTGTTTGTTTCTTACCACACATATTTCACATGACTCTCTAATGGACGCCAATAGCTTTTATTAACAGCTCCTTAAGCAGTAAAGAGATGGAGGCATCTCTTTCCTTCCTCTTGCTAGGCAGAAACTCTTCTGTCCTAGGGGTTTCTGTGTTTCTGTGGGTTTGAGAAGACAATCGGCTGAAAAGTGGTATTGTTGCCTTTTATGATCAATTTAAAATATTTACAAGTTTAAATTAAAAGAAAAAACCCCAAAGACTGTAAGAGAGCTATATATCAACAAAATATTGGATCTTAGTATAAAAAATCCTTTCATTTTGAGAAAAGTCAGATAAAATTTGCCCTTGTTGTCCTCCTGTGAGCTTTGTCTAGAGTTAAGCAAACCTCCAGAGAGTGGTGCTACAAAGGCACTGTCTAAGACATCAAGGTATATATGTGTATACATGTGATAACACCCATGAGTGTCAGAGCTGGAAAGGGCTCTGCATTTGTCAGCACATATATTCTTGCCATTGGAGTGGAATGGTATAGTAGAAAGATGGACCACTGCAACTTTGGTTTTTCTCACTGAAAATAAGTTCCTGAGTGTGTCACAGAAGCAGAATTTAAAGGAAAACAGATGATAAGTTCCTGCAATAAAGCAGAAGGGAAAAATGTCCCTAAATATCTTTGATATGGGTAAAGTCGAAGGCCTTGATTAAAGATGTCTCTAGTCAGTGAGTAATTTAGGCAGATGTAAGGACTTGAACAGGAGCTGATCTGCCTTCAATTCTTGATTTGTTTGTTTGTTTGTTTTCTCATACGCAGCCTTCCAATGGCTATACACCAAGTCAGGCATGACAAGTGCAGTTTTCCCTGTGAGATTTTCCCAGGGAAAGTACCCGCCTTTTGGTTAAAAATTAAAGGAGAATTTTAGTATGGAGTTTCAGTTCCCAGGTCTGTCTGGCTCAATGATTTTCCAGGCAGGAGATTGTCACTTAAGTAGGTATTTTTAGAAGGGAGCAAATTGAGCCCCATATGGTGGGACCCCACACAGAAAAACAGGCACTTTCTACCCTAGTTAATCTACTCTGGTGACTTACTGTCACCCCAGACTTGTCTTATACCTGGTTCTAGTGTGACAATCAATGTGGACCACCATAGTGTTGTCCCTTCTTGTGTTGAATATGTCATGGGCATTGCAAAAAGTCCCATTACAAGGTTAGGAGAAGGGGGAGAAGGAGAAGGCTTCCTTCCTCATCGTTGAACTTAGGAAACTGCATGCTAGACCAGTGTCATACCAATTAACTAGGTACCCAATCTCTTTTAAACTTTTATTGTACCCAATGTGGCCTCTAATCCTTTCTCAACTTATTGAGAGTTTGTATGGTAGGCCTGCATAAACAGGACCAATTCTTCTCTTGTACTAAATCCCTTCAAAGGAAACACAAAAGTTCAACTTGTTGGATACCTTTGGTATGAACTCTCTCACTATCACTCTCCTACATCTAATTTTTAAGTTTAATGAGCAAAAGAGCCAGTTAAGATGTTTCAAAAGACTTACTCAGCAAATCAAAATTAATATTGCTCATGCATACAAAATAAATATATACCCAAATGAAAATTGTTGTCCTTAAAATCATTTTGAAAATCTAAAACTCTATTTTAATCCCTCAATAACTCTGGTAGATAAATCATTGACTCATCACTACCTATACATATTTATCTTTGGAAAAAAAACTAGAGGTATCATATAAGTTGTTGTGATAAAATATTCTAAACGATACAATTTAGAGAAAAATGTGTACATTCATTATAGAGCTCCTGGCCACAGTACATGATTGCAGAAAAGTTTCTGGGAAAAGAGCTTGAAGGAGCTGGTCACACTGTAATAATATTCAGGATCCGCGAACAATGAGTGCTTTAATGCTCATGTTCTGCTCACTTCCTCTACCATTCCACAGATCAGAAGACTCTGTCTAGGAAATGCTTAAATTCCTAGAGGCTACATTTTTCTGGTTTCAAACTGATAAAAACATCCAATTTTGAGGAGCTTTCTATCACCTCTGGACTCCCATTGTACTCCCCATCCCCTTCTCTGCCCACCTTCATCAGATCCCTAGATCCTGAAACATACAGGTTAGCTTGATTCCCATTCATCTTCTCTGTTCACTGAGTTCTCTGCACTACAGCTAGCTGCCCTGAGGGGTCTGTTAGCCCAGGCAGATCTCAATTTTCCTACCACACTTCTCTACCAAACTTCACTGGACATGAGGCTCCTGAATTCTGGAGAGTGTGGCTCCTGAACCATACCGACCTGCTGATCTGGAACTTTACAGCACAAGGATACCATCAGAGTTTGCCACACAAGGACCGTTGAGCTTAAACCCCTTCCCAATACCTACTACAACAGGAACATCCAGTGACCAAACTTAAAGCTCTCAATAGAACAGTTAACAAAAGCCAGGACAATATCACACATTCAGAACACAGCTACCTTACTACATCAAGCCCTGAATATCCTAACACAAATAAAAAAAAAAAATCATTTAATTCCAATTGTATAAAAGATGATAGAGGCCTCTTTAAAGCAGATACAAATAAATCCCTTAAAAATACAGAAAAATACAATCAAACAGGGTAAAGAAATAAAACTACAAGACCTAAGAGTGGAAATAGAATTAATAAAGAAACACAAACTGAAGAAATCCTGGAGATGTAAAACCTAGGGAAGAGAACAGGAACAACAGTTGCAAGCATCACCAACAGAATACATAACATGAAAGAGAGAATCTTGTGTGTATAAGATACAATCAAGATACTGATACATCACTTAAAGAATATGTTTAGATCTAAAACAGTCCTGACACAAAATATCCAGGAAATCAGGGATACCATGAAATGACCTAATTTAAGAATATTAGGATTGGAAGATAATGAAGTGTTGCTGCAGGTAATTTTTAAAACACACTTGATCCTTCCCTGGGGTTCTACTTAGTTCCAAGATCATGTTCCCACCAGCCCATACTCTTGCCTTAGCTCTGCCAATTTTAAGCTAGCTCCATTCCAGGAAACTAGACCTAAATTCCAATCTTTCCAGATTTAGCTCTGAGATCAGCTGCCACTGGCCTCACCCACAATTTGCCAGTTCCTTTTGACTAGCTTTGCCAAGCTGCCAACAACCACCCCATCTTCTTTCTTTGCCCTGCCTACCTTAGCTCAGTAGAAGAAAACAACTATACCACCTTATTATTTTAAAACAGGCCAGATAACAAAAATACTAGATGAAAAATGTCCTGTACTAACCTTATCAGGTAGCCTGTTTCAGTCATCCACCAGTGGCAGAGGCATTCTGGTTGCCCTAAGACCTAACATGGTTGTTGTGTTCTTCCAAAGCCTGGTCCCAAAGACCTCCTCTTTCTCTGTGTTCCTTTTCTTCTCCCTCCCCCTAGGACCAGAAAGTTGAACATTTTTCCTTTTCCCAGCAATTGGCTTCTTCCTCTTTTATTGACATAATCAATAACCACTTATGGAATAAACACCCCCCTCTAAGACTTAGAAAATATTTTCAAGAAAATCATAAAAGAAAACTTTTCCAACTTAAAGAAAGAACTACCTATAAGCATACAAGAAGCTTATAGAACACCAATTAAAATAGATCAGGAAAAAATCCTCCCGCCAAAATATAATTAAAACAAAATCTTCAGAACAAAAAATGGATATGAAAAGCAGCAAGGGAAAAAGGACAGGTGATATGCAAAGGCAGAACTATCAGAATTACACTCCAATTCTCAACAAAGACTGTAAAAGCTAGAAAGACTTGAGTTGATATATTGCAAGCTCTAACAAAACCCACAGATGGCAATCTAAACTACTGTATGAAGCAAAACTCCCAATCACCATAGGTTGAGAAAACAAGATATTTGAAATCAAGTCACAATTCAAACAATATCTCTCCACAAATCTAGCCCTACAGAAAATATCAGAAGGAAAATTCCAACCCAAGAAGTATAACTACATACATGAAAACAGAGGAAATAAAAAATTCCATACCAGGAAAAATGGTAGCACCCCCACCCCCTACAAGCATAAACACATTAACAACCAACATCAAAATAAAAAGAATTAACAATCATTGGTCATTAATACTTTTCAGCATCAATGGACCCAATACTCCAATAAAAGGACAGAGGTTAACAGTGGATTCCAAAACAGGATCTATCATTCTGCTGAATACAAGAAACACACAACAGTTTTTGTGAGTTATTGTGATTGCATATGCTTGGCCCATGGAGTGGCAACATTAGAAGGTGTGGCCTTGTAGAAGGAAGTGTGTCACTGTGGGTTTGGGCTTGAAGACCCTCCTCCAAGCTGCCCAAGGATGCTCAGTTTGTTCCTGGCTTCCTTCAGGTGAAGATGTAGAACTCAGCTCCTCCTGAACCATTCCTGTCTGGATGCTACCATGTTCCTCCTGCCTTGATGATAATGGACTGAACCTTTGAACCTGTAAGGCAGTCCCAATTAAATGTTGTCCTTTATAAAACTTTCATTGGTCATGGTGTCTCTTCTCATCAATAAAACCCTAAGACAGCCATAAAGATAGATATTACCTAAGAATAAAGGAATGGAGGGAGGAACAGGGAGGTAGAAGATGAAGAGGGAATGGGTGAGCATTCAGGGTCAGGTGTGGAAATGGACAGGAGACATTGCCAGATGGGCATATGCATGCATGTTAATCTGCACTGCTGAGTATGGGGAGGTAGCAGACATCTCTAAGGTGTGATAGGGACCTGGGATAAGGGAAGTTCTCAGAATCAATGGACTCACAACATTAGGAATATGGAACCTGAAGATCCTCTTGTAGGCAGGCAGGAACCTCAGTGAAACTACAGGAACTCCAACCCAACCACAAAATTTTCAACCCAAAATGTATCATGTCTATAAGAAATGCAGAGATGGGGATTAAAGTATAGACTAATGGAACATCTATCCAATAAACCAATAACTGTCCCAACTTGAGACCCATCTAATGGGCAAGCACCAATATCTAACACTATTAATGATGCTCTCTGTTTTGCTTGATTAAAAAGTCTTTCAGGAGCAGTAATACAGAGAAATAGTGAAAAAAACTGTATGTTATTGGTACAGAGAAAGGCAGGTAAATCAATGTAATAGAATTGAAGACCCAGAAATGAACCACACCACTATGGTCACTTGATCTTTGACAAAAGAGCTAAAACAATCCAGTGGAAAAAGATAGCATTTTCAACAAATGGGGCTGGTTCAACTGGAGGTCTGCATGTAGTAGAATGCAAATGGGCCCATTCTACCACCGTGTAGAACGCTCAAGTCCAAGTGGATCAAGGACCTCCACATAAATCCAGCAACACTCAAGATCATTCACTTCTGTATTTGTCACACTCTGGCTGAGCCTCTTGGGAGACAGCTATATCAGGCTCCTGTCAGCATGCACTTCTTGGCTTCAAATAACGCTATTAAAAATGGGGGTACAAAGCTAAAAAAAGAATGCTCAGCTGAGGAATATTAAATGTCTGAGAAGTACCTAAAGAAATGTTCAACATCCATAATCATCATGAAAATGCAAATCAAAACAACCCTGAGATTCCACCTCACAACAATCAGAATGGCTAAGATCAAAACTCAAGTGACAACAGATGCTGGTGAGGATGTGGAGAAAGAGGAACACCCCTCAATTGTTGGTGGGATTGCAGCTGGTACAACTACTCTGGAAATCAGTCTGGAGGTTCCTCAGAAAATTGTACATACTACTACCTGAGGACACAGCTATACCTCTCTTGGGCATATACCCAAAGATGCTTCAACATACAAAAAAGACACATGCTCCACTATGTTCATAGCAGCCTTATTTATAACAGCCAGAGCTGGAAAGAATCCAGATGCCCTTCAACAGAGGAATTGATACAGAAAATGTGGTACATCTACACTATGGAGTACTACTCAGCTATCAAAAACTGAAATTCATGAAATTCATAGGCAAATGGAATAGAAAATATCATTCTGAGTGAGATAACTCAATCACAAAAACACACACATGTTATGTACTCACTATTAAGTGGATATTAGCCGAAAAGCTTCAATTACCCAATATACAGTCCATAGTCCACATGAAGCTCAAGAGGAAGGATGACCAAAGTTGGAAGCTTTAGTTCTTCTTAAAAGGGTGAACAAAAATATTCATAGGAGGAGACATGGAGACAAAGTTTGGAGCAGAGACTGAAGGAATGGCCATTCAGAGCCTGCCCCATCTGGGTATCCAGCCCATATACATACAGCCACCAAACCCAGACAATATTGCTGATGCCAAGAAGTGGGGAAGGGGGAATAAGAAGTGCATGCTAACAGGAGCCTGATGTGGCTGTCTCCTGAGAGCTCCTGAGAGCCAGAGATTGTTGAATACAAAGGTGAATGCTAGCAGCAAAGCATTAAACTGAGAACAGTGTCCCCATTGAAGGAATTAGAGAAAGAATTGAAGGAGCTGAGGGGTCTTGCAACCCCATAAGAACAACAATAACAACCAAGGGACTAAACCACTAACCAAAGTATACACATGGACAGACCCATGACTCCAGTTGCATATGAAGCATAGATGGCCTTGTTGAGCACCAATAGGTGCAGGAAGCCTTGGTCCTGCCAAGGATGAGCCCCAGTGCAGGGAATGTCAGGGTGGGGCAGTGGAAAGCAGGGTGGTTGGGGAGGGAGAGCACCTTTATAGAAGAAGGGAAAGGGGTTGGATAGGGTACTTATGGATGGGAAACTGAGAAAGGGAATAACATTTGGAATGTAAATAAAAAATATCCAATAAAAAAAAGAAGTCTTGCAGGACTGCCCTCTGAGAAGATCAACCCCGCAGCTGAATCAGACAGATGCATATACCCAGAAAAAGAGTAGAAGGAGCTTGGGGATTCTTATGGAAGAATAGGGGTAAAAGTTGTGGGCCCTAAAGAGGATAGGAACTCTATAGGAAGTCTAATAGAATAAACTAACGTAGACCCTGGAGCTCTGAGAGACTGAAGCACCAACCAAAGGATCATACACGGCTGTACCTAGGCCTCTCCACACATGTAACAGATGTACAGCTTGATCTTCATGTATGTCCCCAAGAACTGGAGCAGGTTCTATTCCAAAGATGTTGCCTGTCTGTGGGATATGTTCTACTGGCTGGCCTGCCTTTTCTGGCCTCAGTTGGAGAAGATGAGCCTAGCCCTGCAGAGACATGATATGCCAGGGTCGGGGGATACCTAGGGTACCACCTGCTCAGGGAAGAAGAGAAAGGGGGAAGGGGGAAAGGATTGTGGGAGGGAATGTCATGGAGAGAGCAGTGAGTGGGATATAAAGTATATAAGAAAAGAAAACAATATAAAAAAAACCAAAAATACAAAACAAAACAAAGAAACTCACACAGAACTGTACAGAGTATTTCCGAGGTGATTCTACTGCCTAAAATGACTGTCAACTGCTGACTTATATGTTATAAAAATTACACATATAATTAAATTTATTTTTTCATTAAAAAATTCTAAGTATCTTCTAATATAGGAGTTGTGAAATTTGAGAGTCAACTGTTACTTGCTCAAATGGCTATTGTCTATGCAAACATGTAGTTCCCTAAAGATGAAAATTCATTTTAGTTTCATGAAAATATGAAAATTGTTGAATAACAAATATTCCCCCAGACTCTTAATTCAAAACCCTATGTATTATTTCCAAAACATAAACCCATTCACATACTTTATAATAATTATCATACAATATGTTATATACATACAACCTTACAAACACGTATGTAATATATATGTCAAAATACATCTATGGTAAAAATTAGTTATCTAAGGACAAATACTATCATAATTCTCATAAGGAAATCATACTATTATCTCCAGTGAAGGTATTGAGAGAAGGCAGTGACAGAGTATGCTTGCCCTGGACTTCTCCCTAGGTGGCTTTCACAGGCATTAAGTTCTTGTAAGATTTCCTATGGCAACTGTCCCCGAGGCTCCTCCCTGCACAGTCTGTGAACACTATCATTGATCCTGTTACCTATCTGTTCCTCGTAGCTCTCTGCGGCTTTCCTTGAACTGAGTGATGGTCCAAGTTAGTAATTGATTTGGAAAAGCTTCTGAGGATTGATCTCTTCTTAGAATTACCAGAAAGGAAAGTCAGACAATGTTGCTGGCAGCAGTAACTGACAAAATTGTTTTCATAATATCGCAGAAAAAAAAAGAAAGAGAAAACCTTGGGCAACTTTAAAACTTTCCAACACCATCTTCTTGCATCCACTTATCATATTTTTTTTCTGATTCCACACATTCACTCTCCCATTTTCACATTCCCATCCCTGTTATGGGCACAAGATGTTAGAGAGGAATCCCAAAATGTCTTCCAAATTGTTGCCACACAAGAATTAATGCTGTTTTATGTCTAGACTAATTTCATGAACAGAAAGAGGCAAAACCTCATATAGTCTAGTGCTACGTTGCACTTTAAATCTCCTTGTTTAAATAGATGATGTTTAGAGCATAGAGCGTGATACCATGGCAAAGAACACTGGGTAATCTTCTATAAGACGAGGTTTCAGTCTTAGCATCCTCACATCAACATACAACAATCTAAAACTCCAGTTCTAGATAGTTTAGCACCTTTTTAACATCTAAAAGAAGGAGTATTCACGCTACACAGATATACATTCCAGTAAAAGATCATTCACACAAAAATATAATAAAAAATAAAAGACATTTGAAAGACATTGGTATCTAAGTCTGAATTTCAAAATTTGTAAAAAAGCAAAAAACAATATCACAAACAAAACAAAACAAACAAAGAAACAAAAACAATTTTGAAAATGTGGAAATGATCTCAGGAGGATCTTGGCACAATTGTAAATTCACAGAGCAAAGGGTTGGGGCAGAGTCAATATGGGGGAGGGTTAGACTTTGTCTTTTGTAACTGAGGCTACCAGTAATCTGTAGCTGAGGATGACTAAGAATGTCTCATTTAATTGTTTTTTACTTGAAGTCATGATCTAGCACACCAAGATTGGACAATGCTTTTAAACTTTACATTTTACCAACAGAGTACTTTTCTTATTCATCTTAAGGCATATTGAAGGATATGTCAGACTTAAATTGCCAGGAGTATTTTTTGAATTCAGTTCCCCAATACATGACATAGAATCAATGGAGTTTTGTGCCCAATATAAAAGGAGGTACTTCTGGTTTTGGTTTTCTTTCCTAAGAAATCTTAAACTTCAATCTTCCAAGGTAAGGATGTATCTGTGAATTTATTCATAGTCACATAACATAGTTATTTTTTATGTAATGTTATGCCTTTTCTCCTTCCATACCACAAACTGTGATGACAACTTGTTCAGTTGGTGATAAAAAGGAAAGCAGGACTAGAAACGACAAGGCAAAGAATACTTTACACTGAGTTATTACACGGGTCTGGTGAAAAGCCAAAAATTGTAAATTTAATGAATTTATGAAAGATATTATTAGCACCTAGAGAAAATGAGAAGGACTAACATAACCTTGAAACCTTGGGAAAGGATAAAGTACTCAAAAGCAAGTTCAATACGTTTCTGCAGGGAGAAGTTGAATATTCTTTAATGTGTCATCACATCACATGGAGAGAATGCAACCAAAAAGTATTTAATATGGCTGAGAAGGGTATTTATAACATGCTGATGTTCTTTATAGGCACAAAGTAGCTGAACAGCTTATGAACAATATTGACAAATTTTCTTTTTCTTCTTCTTGTTTTTGATTACCATTGGTGCCTACAATTTTAGCATTTCTACCTTCCCTCCCTCTATTCTCTACTCATCAACTCCTCCATGCTTTTGCTCAAACTCATGGCCACAATTTTTATTAATTGTCATTGCCTATATAATATGTATTTTTACACATATATATTCCTAAATATAACATACTCATTAAAAGTTCATTTTTCAACAAATACTGTTTTAAAACTAAGTTTAGGGAAAATTAAACTAAATTGATTTATAAAATCTCTACTTGTACAGAGTCAGAAAGAGAAGTCATATATTAAGTTTGTATAATGCTCTTCCAGAGGAACTCTGTCCCACAGTACAAAGCTCAGTTACAGCACGCAAGATTATAGCTCATACTCACATGCAACTTCATCTCCTGGGAACCTTATACTCTTCTGGCCTGTCTGAATACCTTCACACACACACACACACACACACACATACACACACACACACTATATATATATATATGTATATATACTTATAATAAAATATATTAGTACATTAAATATTTTAATTATTATCGCATACTTTTAACTACTTAAGAATGTTCTCCAGTGCGATCAAATACAACTGAAATTATTTTAGTTTGATAGTTTGTGTTGGCATATTTTAGGACATGAGAAGATGTTCATTCTCTTTGTCTGTCTATCTTTAGTCTAAAAATAACAAAATCAAAACTTCTGAGTCTCAATATCTATGAGAAGGGTGACAGGTGGTATTCCAGGTGCACAAGCTGAGACCTAATCGTCACTTGAACAGCACTAATGAGGTGACACCTATCAGTGAGTCACTTGGATAGAGAGCAGCTTGTGTCCATCCTCTCAGCAGATGAAAAAGCTTTTATACCAAAAGTATTAAAGATAGCAGAATCTGTGTCAGTGTCCCACAATGCATTGTAATAGTTCTTCTAGTAGAAATGAAATAACATAACTTGCCTGATGTTGTAACCTATGGTTTAGGACACACAAGAGCATGATAGGAAATACCATGTAGTTAAAAGAGGAACAAACTGTTTTTACTTGATTTCCTCAATTTGGAAGCAATTAACACCACAGAGTAAAATAGCACTGGATTGTCAACCAAAATAAATGTTTTCTCAAATTCTTTCCAACAAAACACGAAGTCATTTGTGTGAGTGGGTCTTCACTATCGTAACTGGATTAAACACTCATTAACTAATTTAAACTAGAGAGGCTTTTTCGGGAAACCTTGTGTCTGGGTTAAGTCATGAATGCAATTGCTTATCAGAAATCCCAAAGCCATTATTAGAAATAACTGGTATGGATGACAATGCAAGACGCCATTTTAAAATAAAATTTTTGATAATATTACTCACCTATCAAACCATCATACTATTATGAAGAGCATGAGAAAAATGAATTATGAAGATATTTATGTCTACAATAAGATTGTCTACACATTTATTCTTTGAAATAAGAATAATTATTTGTGATTACTTCCACAAATATACTACAAGAAACACAATATGTGTTTAATTAATAAAGTTATTTATTTACTTTCCATCTTGCTCTAAGCTTCACCTCTCTTCTCTCTTTGCAGGCTTTCCCTCTCCCTTCCCTTTCCCTACCATTTCATCCTCCTTCGCCTTCTCCTCAGAAGAGGGGAGGCCTCTCATAGGTATCAACCAGCTATGACATATCACATTACAGTAAGCCTAGACACAGCTTCTATCAAGGCTAAGCAGGGAAGCTCAGCTAGGGGAAAGGGACACAGAGGTTAGCAATTTAGTCAGAGAAAGCTAAGCTGGGGATATGTTTTATAGGGAAATTTGGAAATAAATATACGCTCATATGAAATAAAATGCTATTTAGCCATAAGAATTAGCAAATATGTATACATGTGATATGTTATGAATATATAGAACATGCTTCTTAAAATGTTAGGAATAATAAGAAAAGTTGGTATAAATTGTCAAATGTGGAAATAAAATTACTTTTAGTAGAATTTTACATAATTTGAAGTTAGCATATATAAATATCTCTGTATATATATTATCACTCATGAATATGTGCAATTATATATATACATATATATATGGTTAGAGTCTTCATATACATACATTTATAGCAATATTTTTGACAAAATTCAAATGTACAATTGATACAAACAAAAAAAATAAACTACCTCTACAGCAAATTATTTTATAGTACACAAAATAATCAATGTCATTAAATTCTACTTTTGGTCACAGAAATTCAATATAATATAGTTAAGCATAAAATATGACAAATCCCTTTTCTCTTACCTGTGAGGAATGTTTTTGCGGTGTTTTAGTACTAATTTCCAAGAATTTATTGTAAATCATTTATTATAGAGCAAATATATGGAAATATAGATTAGGCTTAATTTTTTCTCTAAAGAAGAAAAAGGTAGCTTCCTGGTCGCTGCCACCGCGGAGAGCCCATGGGCAGAACCCCGCGAGCGAACTCGAGCCTCGGGGCCACAGGTAAGACTAACTTATCTGCTGCAAAGGACTTGCCTGGTGGAATCGGACAAACAGGAGAATTCCAGGATCGGGCACGCCCTGTGTTTACCGGAAGTCCCACACCAGCTGATCCTGCCCGCAGCAGC